>NC_143398.1:13741606-14044636 GCF_052110815.1 Crocodylus siamensis | reverse complement strand
GGCTGCTGTGGTTCCCCTGCTTTACCTGTGGCAGGCCAGGGCGTTAGGTCTGTCCTGTGTTGGGGTCGAGGGTAGTTGTATGTAGAGTTTACATTATGGTTGTATGGGATGGTTTGGACAGGGATGCTCCTGCCTTAGCCAGAGCGTTGGACTAGATGAACTCTGAGACCCTTCTTGCCATACTTCGCTATGACTGTTTATGCTATTTACCCTGTAAAATGTTTCAGTTCTACTTCCCTTTGCTGAGCTTTCTAAACAGATGTGAAAAATGGAACATGAAAGAATAAAGTTCACATCTCTGAAGGTTTCACAGAAGATTTGTCCTTGCAGGTTTACTTTTTCTTCAGCCAGATTTGAGCCATGTATATCTATGTCTTTGGCAGCAGCAATCTTCATTCTTCTTTTGCCTCAGACTTCACATTACACACAACCTTCACCCTTTGTAGCCATTTTTAATGGTAATATTTCAAAATGAATAATTAAAAAGCAAGAAGTCTTTCTTGTGCCAATAATTATCTGCGTGAGCTCAAAATGTTCTACTTTCACTACTTGTATTCAAGTTGGATTTTGTTTTCAATACATAAAAAGTACTGTAATGCAGTGTGTGGTGTTATACTTTTATAGGAAGCTGTATAGGGTCAGGTCCTAAAGCTTGAAGGCTTTGCTTAGTTTTAGGTAGGAATTTACTTGGATTAGAAGTAAGTAAAGACTGAATGAGGAATTCAAGTTTTAGGGTCTGGTTCTGCAGTCATGGAAATCAATGGTGAAGTTCAATATATGGTGGGATATAAATCTAAATTAGAAAAATGACTATTTCAGTAGTGTGTGGTCAGGATTATTGAATCAACTGGCAATACATGCATTAAATCAACATTATGATGGGACAAGAATTACTGAGCAAGTTGCAATGCAGTTGGATG
The DNA here is from genome assembly GCF_052110815.1 of Crocodylus siamensis. Classification (NCBI taxonomy): domain Eukaryota; kingdom Metazoa; phylum Chordata; order Crocodylia; family Crocodylidae; genus Crocodylus; species Crocodylus siamensis. The sequence goes on along the minus strand of NC_143398.1, from coordinate 14,043,716 downwards.
GACTGGGATGAAATTAAGAAAAGCAAATTGTAGAGCAAACTACCAGGAAACATTTCCTATCTGGGAATTCTCCCAGACTATGGAATAATCTCAGAGGGGAAGGAGCAGTTCCCTACAACTCGGGACATGTAAAACAAAAAAACCAAATAAAACAAACACTGCAGAGACCAGACAAAATTCTTAGACTGAACAATCCTACATTGGCATAAGATTGATGGGAGTCTTGCCTAGATTATTTTGTATTTAATTTGGACCAGTGAATGACACAGAAGTGCTTAGGATGAAAAATATAAGTTGGATGACCATGCCAGATTTGTGCCAGAGTTGGAGAGGTGAAAGAACAGAAGGTGTCCTTATCTACTGTCGTTGCTGGAGCACTAGTGTATTCGTACCATGCTCTTGGTGATCATAGGCTGGTATTTCCTGGGATATTTTTGAAGCTTTAAAACGGGGGTCATGATGTTCTGAGGAGTACCATGGTTCTCACCTTGCCAAGCATCAACCCATCCTGGATCCTTTTGGAAAATGTCATCTGCCGTGCTGCACCTCGGGCCATGTTCAGTTTCTCTTCAGATATTACTGGGCCGCCTCCTTGTCTTGCAGATCAAATTCAAGCTGCTTATCTTCAGAGATTCCTCGGCCACATGAGATCTTTTAATCACTGGGTCTGACCTCCTGGATAATGCAGCTCAATGAATTAATTCTTCTTCTTTAAGACCTGGCACATCTCAACCCCTCCCTACCACTCATTGCATTATGTTCCCAGCTCCTGCTACTCATCCCTAGCAGCACAGCAAATTGTTTTCTCAGGTCTTTTTCTTGTTTTCATCTCTGGGCTATTTATCCACATATTTGCTCTGCATATCTCGCTATATAATACGAGAGCCCAATGGAAATATCCATGGGTAGGTTCTGGGTTTCAGGCACCATCTTTGGTTTCTCCCCCACTTTTCCCTAGACTTAGTTTTCTGGTTTGTGGTCTTTATTTGATGGGCTGAAATCAGTGTGAAGATGACTCTTCTCCTTGATCTTTAGTGTTTGGGATATACCTGTGTACAGTGGGAGATTTGGGGGTTTGCTGTCTGTCACATGCAGTTATGTCCATGACTAGGCTGTACCGCTGTTATGTTTGGTGTCTGTGTAGCGCTAATGTCAAGCTATGTGTGGTTTTATCATTTGTAGGTTTGTAGGAGCCATGGGATGGTGCAAATGTATTTTTGTAAGATGACTTAAGTGAAAAATAGGCAGCGAGTCTATTTGCTTGGTTAGATGTTAAAAAACACCCTGCTCTGGGCAGTGACAGCATATGTGCAGAGGCAGCAGCCAGAGGCTTGCTGCTGTGCAATAGAGGTGTCATCTGTTTTCTTCTCTCCAAATTCTATGGTTTGCACTTTTGCTTGTGCAATTTACCATATTTCATGGTGTATGAGTCAAAGTTTGAAGCCCAAATATTGACCCTTAAATGTCTACCTTGACTTGCAAGCAGCACTGCCTGGGCTATGCCAGCCCTGGCCCTAGCCCCTCTGAGTGGTGCAATAGAGGCAGGCCGAGCAGGCTGTGCTGCTTGGCACCACGTGCAGGCGGGGGATATGGAAAGCAGCTGGCTCCAGCGCCAGCTTGTAGGGGACAGGGCTTGACTCGGCACTCGGCTGGTACGACCCAGGTAGCACCGGTCGCAGGAGATGGGGCTGCACCAACTAAGCATGGAGCCCAGCCCTGATTTATACATCATGCCTATCCTAATCCTAACTTTTTGCAAGAGAAAACTAGGGTTGACCTATACACCCTGAAATGCGGTATCTTTCTTATCTGCTGGCTTTTTTTTTTTACTTGCTTATTCCCTGGGTTAAAAGTGATTTTCAAAGCAACTAAAAACTTCAGGCTTAACTCTTTGGTAGAAGACAGGACCTTTTATGCAAACCAGGGTGAGATCTCTGGAGCTGGCCATTTCCCCTGTTGGTGTGACAAACTCTGGTCTGAGAGCTCATGGAGCTAAGTCTGTTCCTTGAAGGCTCGCACCAGAACAGCAGGGAGAAACGTGGGGTTTGGGGGGCACCCGACAGTAGTTCGTCACACTCGGTTGGTTATATCATTGCTTATTTGTACCTCCTCTGAGAGAGTCTGCATCTGCTGACTCTGCTTTGAAGGTCTCACAGTCCCCAAGGCCCCACTTACTCATCTTTTTCTCAGTGAACAGTTTTCGCAACCTGTTTCTTCTCCGTCCTCCTAATCTAAGATCATTTACAGGCTGTCAGTCAAGCATTGCTATTGGCATATGAAGTCCTAAGGGAACTGAAGGGGAGAGGAAAAGTGATGGAGCAGCAACCCTTCTACACAGATGGCCTGACATCTCTGGGATTTCCCTGAGGATCTTGTGGCAGCTGTGAAGTCTGAGGGATGGGGACACACACCACTCACACTGTGTCTTCTCCAAATCCTTCTCTCTGCTACCTGCAGCATAGCTAATGCTTGTGATACTTATCAGAGGTGACTCAATATTTGGTGCTTTTGAAGTCCCAGCTCCTGTGTATGAATTTCTGCAGGGAGTCATGGGAAACCCGAAAGGCTCAGAACACCTTTCGCCCCCCAAATTATTTTAATTATTTTATTGTTTAAGAAATGTTCATGATTTCAAGCAAGTCTCCTGACTTGGGGTAGGCTTAGTTTCCCATGTGTGGTCTGCAATAATACAATTGCACAATACTATGCTTTGTGGTCTTAAAGTCCTTGTAGCCATGCTGTTTTCTCAATCATTTGTGCATTCAAGCAGATTTTTCCACGCTCAGGAGTAATGGTTGCCTTTGCATACTAATTAACTGGGGGAGTAAGAAGGCTGATGCCAAAGTATTTAATTAAAATCTTTCTTTTAGTCACATGGGTGGAAATTTGTCTGACTCCTCTGAGATTTCTCAGATTTCAAATGACACTTATGTCATTTTTTATCATTTGGCCAAAGCAGACTGGTGTCCTCTCTGGTATCCTCTGGCTGTCTGTACTCGTGGTTATTGGCGGAGGTGGCTCCGATGAACTGGAGTAGGAGCTGTTTGAAATCAGTGGAATGAACGGTGTGAGATGGGAGTAAGGTAAAGATCCATCAGACTTGGTAATATGGAAGGGAGTCCTCATCTGTAATGCAGTCAGCTGCTCCAAGTCTCATCTCACCCACTTGTCAGTTCATTAGCAAGTCCTCATTACCGTCTGAGGCAGACAAACAAGGACCATCACAAGTGGGTTATGCTAGGATTAGCTGTTCAATGATCTCAGGATATGAGCTCATATGTTACTCAGCTGAAGAGAAGAAGTCAGATGAACTGCAGCAGAGCCTGGATTTGTTTTGTTTGTGTCACAGCCCCAGCTTGCACACGTTTCACTGTATCACCTCGCAGGCTCATCCTTAGGGCAGGACAGAAAGAATGGGTCAACTTTCCTGAAGTTAATTGCAAATCTAATCAGCTGCTAAAAATGGAATGACATCAGATCGAAATCAGCAGCAGCAGCCCGACTGTCTTTATTGCTGTTTTCAGGAGCTAAACGAAGCAATAACCGTATTGGAAGCTGACACTGACGTTTACAAATGTTTTCTTCCTGTCGGGCCATATGTGTGCTTCGCTGTAGAAACTGTGCCGTCTTTCTTGTTTTCGGAGGTCGAGGAACTAATGTCTGTGGCCCCTGGGGTCACTTTGAGTAGTTATCAAAGGGCCATTTGAAAGGTTTTCGCTGTACCACTGGAGTGAAAGAAATAAATACCTGGTGTGGCAGCATTCCCCAGTGCTCAGAGATCAGCCGCCAGGATTCCTGGGTCTATTTGTTTTGTCGCTGAGTTTTTGTAATGGTGGGCATGTCACTTAACTTTAATGCCTCAGTTTCCCCGTTTGGCAAATCAAGGGATTTTATCAATCGCACAGTGGTATTGTGAGGCTTACTGTAAATTCAGTCCTGAGATACAAAAAGATGACTCTGAACTTCATTGCCTTTATTAAGCTTTTCTTGGAAACAAGCTACTTTCATATTAGTGAAAGAATGTGTGTAGGTTTCAGACTATAGATCAGAGGAAATATATATATTTTACTGACTATCTCTCTGGCAAATATTTTCTATTGAGTAACACAGCAAGCACTACTTATTAAAGTGTGCAGTTCAGTGAAGATCAAATGTGCTAATACTTAACACACCAGGGAATTAAATGCAGATTATCGATGCCATTAAATACTCTGGTAAAAATATGAGGAGTAAGAGAAGTTTTTGCATTTTATGCTTCATAGCTGGATTAAAAAGGAATTGGATTAAAAAGGAACCAATTGGGCAGCGTGCCTGCTTAAATATATGTGAGCATATATAGAAATCTAATTTATCCCATTGGTTCATATGCAAAAGGTCCAGCAAGCCCAGTTTTGTGCATGTGCATTTAAGGAGAGCACAGACTCCTTTCATGACAAATGGGTTTGGGTTCTATTTGTAATTTCAGTCCCACGCTAGTCAGGGTGAGGGCTAGTCCATACCTGAACCACTTCACAAGTATTAATATACTATCAGATCTTCTAGTATAAAATCAGGTTACACTAGTAAAAGCCCATTTTTTGCTATTATAGCTTCTACTGGTTTGGCAAGTGTATGGCAATATTCCGGGAAAAGCACTCCTATGCCAGTACAGCTATGTCCTTATCAGAGCTCTTGTCAGTAATAGAAATGCTGCAAAACTTTCACACCCTAATAATAATTGCTATATTGAAAAATGCTTATAGTGTGGACTTGGCCTCAGAAATGGGACAGATAACCAAATGCCCAGACTTCTCCAAAAATGGTCTATGGGGGATCGACTATTCTTCCTGTCCACTCAGCCAGCCGGACTGAATTAAGGTTAAACAGGCTATGAGCCTAGTGGCATGGACGTAATCTATTTTTGGCCGTGCCTGATAGCTGCTGGAAAACAGACTGACATCCTCTGCAACCTCTGTGACCTGTGAGTTCCTAATAGCTGTGGCTGTAGTGTATGAACTCTCTTCACAGAGTACTTTGCACTTGCACTTCCTATGGCATGCACAACAGGCTGGAGGGAAAGTCTATCAGATCACAGCTAGGTTTGCTGTTACAGAGCAACAAGTCCTGCACAAACTGCCTCTGCCCTTCCAGTTTATTATTCTGCATTGATCAAAAACATGGGTACAAAAAAACCAATGCATCAGTAGGTTGGAGTGGATGGTGGAAGTCAATAGTAGTGCTGAATTCAATAATTCATGAACTAGGTGTTTGTGTGGAGGAGAGTGAGAGGAATGGAGAGGAAATGTACTCACTTGAGTTTCAGACCTGATTCCAGGAAGAAAGATAGTTCAGGCACATGGCATTTAGTTTGGGGCTTGCAAGACTCATGTGCTCAGATGGTAGGGTCACAGATGCTGTATAAGCATGTTAGATCAATCAAGTGAGCCATTTTGTTAACTGGGACTAGCCAAGACTTGGTAGGCAGTTTCTTGAGAGAGCCAGGTAATCTAATGTGGAAAATGACCTACGTTTCTGTTCTAATGAAATCCACTGTATCACTGGGTTTATAGCAAGCTCATCTCATCTCATCTCATCTCATCTCAGCTGCTGCACTGGTCTCCATGCCTTTTTCTATACACCATCCTTACACTGTGACCTCACCCTTACTTAAACTGCCTCGAGTTCATTCTTTAGTCAATATGTTTCTCAAAAAATTTATTCCAAAACACCAAAATGATCTTCCCCTCGAAGTGTCTAAACAAACTAGATAGACTATGTAAAGAAAAGTGCTAAACAAAATGGGCAGAGATAAAAAAAAAATGCATCCTATACACTGCTGGTAGCAACACGGCTCAAGTACTTCACTTCGTAATTAACTTAAACCTGACTTCAGACTAACATGGCTGAGTGTTTCTCTCAAGTACCTTAGCCAGCATTTGCAAAATGGAGGAAGTCAAATCCATATTAGGTTTCTAGATATAAATAGTCCAAGTTTTAAGGTGCTGAGCATTCAGGGTTTTCATTGCTGAGCATCTCTTGTAATTGGGCCACTTCTGTCAAATGCCATCTACGTATGGATCTAGGAGTCTACTTGGCTGAACCACACTGGAAAATGTTAGCTTTTTGCTTTCTGTTTTCTCCAATTCTTTCTGATTGCTCCAAGCCCTGCTAAGACAAACCACCCAGCGATGTGATCCTGTGGAAAAAAGAAGAAAAACAGTGGTTAATGTAAAACCTGAAGAACCTCAGCCCTATGGTCCACATCTGCATAACACAAATACGTTCAGCTACCGCCAAGGATCAGCAACATAAAAGCTATGGGAGCAGACACACAGGATGAATCGGCAGTGACCAAAATCTGTAGGAAAAAGAAATCATTAAACTCTGCGTATTGTTCAATGCAGCTAATCAACATGGAGAGAGGGTGAAGCAGTAAGAGCCCTACTTTATCCAATGCCACCTCTTACAGTGACTTAGCTTGCCGGCCTGCCAATTTTGATGTTCTGGAGATGTGGATAGATTGACAGACAGTAAAACTCCTAACAAAAATGGACACAATTGGTGACTATTGTAACCCAGCTGGGAGGGTAGCTTTAGCTGTTTGGCATTGCCACTGCTTCAGTACCAGCTGGGATGGTCAGAGCCCCTTCCAGGTCTGTGTGGAAAGAAGTAGGAGTCATGCCTCATTGAGTAAGTATGCATTAACCTGAACTTCATTGAGTAAGTATGCTAGGTGTGGAAAGAGTACTACAGGAGTCATTTCCCTGTTGAATATTCACCCTGGTAGGGTGTAGCTTTCCATTGCTGTCTGCTTTGCTACAGCCTTTTCCTTTCAAAATGATCTAAGGAATTCCCAACAAAAATTTGCTTTAAAAAGATGTCCAGGTTGCAAAGCAAAGGACACTGTGAGGGGGCTAAGGCCCCGCGGGACCCGGCCCGAGGGAGAAAGCCCGGAGGGGCGTCCAACTTCCGGGATCAGACCCGGAAGTCCGGCCGGAGGGTTAAAGTTTTCCGGAACACAAGCCGGGCCGGAGTGAGACCGGCCCGGGACGATAAAAGCAGCACCCCTACCCTGGTTAGAGGAGGAGGGAAGCTTCGGTCGGAGGCGGACCGGGGACGAGAGGAGCCGGACGAGACGCGGCGAACGCTAGCGGTAGCGGGACCGGCGGCAGCCGAACCGGAAGCGGGCGAGCCGGGAGCGGCGCGGGAGAAACCGGCGGCAGGATCTCCGGCAGGGACGATACCGGTAACGGCGGTAGCAGGATCAGGGACAGAGACATCGGCGGCAACCCCGCCGAGAGCAGCAGACCCCGTAAACGCTGAGCCGGGAGCAGGCGGTCCAGTGATAGCGGGGCTGACCACGTCAGAACCGGGAGCCCCGCGGGGGAAGCCGGCGAGAGCGGAGGGGACTGCGGCGGTACCAGGAGCAGCGCAGACTCCCGAGACGACACAGGTACCAAAGGGATTAGAGGTGGTCCCACCGGGCGAACCCGGGAAGGGAGCCTCAACCGGAGGAGACTTCCTCCGAAGACTGGTGGCTGGCTGGCCACGAAAGAAGACCCGTGGACAGGGAGGCGGACTTGGTAACCCTCCCCCCCGGGTCTAGGGACACCGGCCGTTGAGGGCTGGACAGAGGCCTTACTGGAGGCTCGGGTGAGGGTGTAGGGGAGTGAGGAGCCCTCAGGACCCCGGACTGTGGAGCTAGGGTAGCCCCTTGCGTTGGACCGTCAGCGCCCCATTTTGGGTGAACCCCTTTTTCCATCAAGACGTGGCAGGCGAGACTAACGGGGCACCAGCGGTCCGGCGCGTACTTCTACTCTACAGGGGCCATTCGGGACTTTTGGGGTGACCCGCAACCGGGAGGCGCACCCCAGTGCCCACAGACACCAATGTCAGGAAATGTTATCAAGGACAAAATAGAAATCACAGTGCTCATTTAAAAGAAAATATAATGCAAACTTGCCATTGGTAGCCCCAGGAAAAGCAACAAGGGTAAGAGAAGGAGAGAAATCTTACAGTGAAATCTGGAGGTTTGATAGGTTTGATGACATTACCAAAAATGGGCCCAATTCTGTTTCAATTTAGTAGGAAAAGAGTGAACTTGTCATTTTTAATGGTATTCCTGTTTAATCCTGTATATTAAGAACACTTGGATTGCAGTCGTGCCTGGATGTACAGTCTGGTGCCAAGGGAAGCAGAGTTGACGAGTAACAGCCTCATCTGAAGTCCATTGTAAAGACTGCTGCTGACTTCAGGATGCAAGTCTTGAAGAAATATCATTGTGAGCCCAAACATCCTGGGTAAACTCCAGAGGGATAAATGTATTCTAGCTCCTTCAATTACTCTGTCATTTCAATGGGACAGTATTATTGTTTTTTGAGCACTGATAATTAGTTACAAGCACGTTTCTTAAACTAAAGTGTTGTATTAGTGTTATTCTATGCTGATAAATAATTGCTGTGTTTCACTCTTGAGGTGGCTGCATTTCAGCAGGGGCTATAGTGAGTTTTACCTATATAGTGAGTTTGTACAATTTGATCAATTAATAGTCATAAAGGACTCTGGCACCCATGTGTGCCAAAAGGTTTTGTATAAAATATAAGAGTTAGAGCTGAAGAGTAGAAAAATACAATTTTTTTTAATGGGAGACTTTTAAATGTATTTATTTAATTTTCCATTAGCTCTTTTAGGGTTTTCAACACTCAAACAAAAATCAAAAATATTTTAATTTTTTGTAAAATGTTTTGGGATTTGTAGATTTTGTTAAAGCTAAGGGACTGGCAAAAGCAAACTCCCCAAATTTGATTAAACTCAGAAACTGGAATGTTAATGTTAAATCACAAAAGTATGGTATTCTAACTATTTTCCAAGACCATTTATGGTTAATGCCAATGAGAACATTTCAATTCCTTTCATATGACTTTTCTGATTGCAGCTTAAGAGATCCAAAAACAATATCGCACCCGCACACCTGCAAACTTGTTGAACTAGCTATTAATTTATTCTCAAGGGATGCTGTTGAACTTCTGCAAATGATCAGTGCAGAGGTTTTATTGCATTTTGAATTCAAGTTACCACTTGATTTATGGAGCTGGCAGAAGATAAGAAGATGGTAATGGGTATACATTTTCAGCTGATATACTTCACTCATATATTCTCAGGCTGATTCATGCAGATGGTACTGAAGGGAAAATGTATAGAGCAGACATACTCCACATTGTTTTCTATATGAAACATTGCACAGGAAGGACCAAAGCACTGTGCTGATAAGGGACCCGAGCAGCACACAGGCTTCCTTGTTATGTAAGGGGAATGTAGTGATATAACATAATGAGTGTGCTGGGTCTTTGAGGGGACAACAGTAATCTAATATGGTGAGATAAACTTCTTCCAAGAGTAAACTGAAGGTGAATTATTGCACTATAGTAAATCATTCTAGTTTCCCTTTCACCTCTTTTGTCCTCATTCTGTAGCTGGCATGAAAATGAATGGGGATGTGTGGGAGGGGATCCCTGAATATCAACACAACCTATGAAAGCCAAACACATCACCTCATTACTGCTTCATCTTTCACACCCCCATGTAAGTGTTAAGCAATTCCAATGTGCAGAACAAACCTACTTTCCCTTAGATTTGCACATTCTTGTGTGGTTTTAACACTAACTTGAACTTCCCTGTTGTGGGAGAGCTGGCTGCGAGTTCTTTGGGGGAAAGACTGCCTCTGAGGGTTTTTATTTTTCAAGGAAACCTATATCAGTGTATATAGATGCTATGCTATAGTTCCTTGGCATATATCTAGCACAGCTAGATTAAAGGTGCTTGTAGCTGTGCATCTATTCCCAATATAACTATAAAGGGATAGTCATGATTATATTCCATACCAATTCTGTGAAGTGTGTCAGTAAAGTGAATGAGGAACTGTTATTTCGCCAAGTTTCAGGTTACAAGAACTAGAAGGCTGAAATTAACTGGAGGCAGGCTTTAAAAAAAGGAAATACTTTTGTTACACAGCACATAGTGAGTGTGTTAAACTCCTTGCCACAGGAGGTTATGGAGGCAAATACTATAGCCAGAATCAAATAGGAGTTAGACCGATTCATGGAGGACAGGTCCCTTAATAGATGTTAACTAGAATCATAGAAAATTAGGATTGGAAGGGCCCTCAGGAGGTCATCTAGTCCCACCCACAGCAGGACCATCCCCAACTAGGTCATTCGAGCCAGTGCTTTGTCAAGCTGGGCCTTAACCTCCAAGGATGGAGACTCCACCACCTCCCTAGGTAACCTGCTCCAGTGCTTCACCACCCTCCTAGTGATATTTTTCCTAATATCCAGCCTAAACTTCCCTTGCAGCAACTTGAGACCATTGCTCCTTGTTCTGTCATCTGTTACCACTGAGAACAGTTCAGCTCCATCCTCTTTGGAGCCCCCCTTCAGGTAGTTAAAGACTGATATCAAATCCGCCCTCAGTCTTTTCTTCTGCAGACTAAATAAGTCCAGTTCCTTCTACCGCTCCTCCTAAGTCATGTGCCTCAACCCCTGAACCATTTTTGTGACCCTCTGCTGGACTCTCTCCAATTTGTCAACATCCTTTTTGTAGTGGGGGCCCAAAACTGGACCCAGTACTCTAGATGTGGCCTCACCGGTGCAGAAAAGGTGGGGGGGAGAATCACTTCCTTCGATGTACTGACAACACTCCTACTAATGCAGCCCAGTATGCCATTAGCCTTCTTGGCAACAAGGGTACACCAACTCATATTCAGCTTATTGTCCACCGTAACCTTCAGGTCCTTTTCTGCAGAGCTGCTGCTTAGCCAGTCAGCCCCAGCCTGTACCAGTGCATGGGTCTGTTCTGTCCAAGTACAGGATTTTGCACTTGTCCTTGCTGAACCTCATGCTACTGAGGTTCAACAAAGCTGAGACTGAAAGAGATCAGTCAGGGATGTATCCAAGGCACTTAAAGGGGCACTTAAGGGAGCCCACCCCTGCCCCAGCCCTGGCACAATCTGTGGGCAAGGCAAGAGCCCCCAAGGGCACACTTGCCTGCCTGTACACTAATGCCAGGAGCCTGGGCAACAAGCAGGACGAGCTCGTCCTCCTGCTCAGTGCAAACAAATATGATGTCATTGGGATAACGGAGACCTGGTGGGACTCCACCCATGACTGGACCACGGGGATAGAGGGCTATCCCCTGTACAGGAGGGATCGTGTTGGCAAAAGGGGCGGGGGTGTAGCTCTCTATGTGAAGGGAAGCTACATGTCCCTGCAAGCTGATGTTGGCGACCGGCATGGACAACTAGAGACCCTCTGAGTAAAAATTCGTGGGGAATTCGGCACAGGGGACACAACGGTGGGAGTCTACTACAGACCTCCCACTCAAAGTCCCGAGCTTGACCAGGAGTTTGCCCGGGAACTGACTGAGGCCGCTTGCTCCAGGACCGTGGTTGTCATGGGTGACTTCAATTACCCGGACATCTCGTGGGAAGATCACTCAGCTAAATCTGAGCGGGCGCAAAGCTTTCTCTCATGCGTGGATGACCTCTACCTGACTCAAGAAGTCTATGGGCCAACGAGAGGCAAAGCGCTGCTTGACCTGGTACTGGCTACGGGGGACGACCTAATCGGCGACCTAGTGATTGATGGGAAGTTGGGTGACAGCGACCACGAGCTGATCACCTTCACCATCCGCCGTAAAGCTGGCAAGTCAGTCAGCAACACAGAAGTCCTTGACTTCAGAAAAGCCGACTTTGACAAGCTCAAGAGGCTAGTCAGTCAGGCCCTCAGGGACCATGACCCCACGGAGATGGGAGTTCAAGAAGAGTGGTTGCTTCTCAAGGAAGCGATCCTCAGTGCACAAGCTAAATCTATTCCAACACGGAGGAAAGGCAGCAAGAAGGCACAGCAGCCCCCCTGGCTCTCCAGGGACCTAGCGGACCTACTGTGGCTAAAAAGGAAAGCCTACAAAGGATGGAGGACGGGATTCACCTCCAAGGAGGATTACTCCGCGCTGGTCCGGTCCTGCAGGGAGCAAACCAGGAAAGCCAAGGCTGCAACTGAACTCCAACTAGCTTCAGGCATCAAGGACAACAAAAAGTCCTTTTTCAGATACGTGGGGAGCCGGAGGAAAAGCAAGGGCAATGTTGGACTCCTGCTAAACCAGATGGGGCAACTGACAACTGACGCCCAGGAAAAAGCCAACCTATTAAATAGGTACTTTGCATCAGTCTTTCATCAGTCACACGGGATGCCCATGCCTGATATGAGACAGGGAAATCTGGGTGAGGGGGATCCCCTACCCTCCATCAATGCTGACCTCGTGAAGGAACACCTTGAGAAGCTGGATACCTTCAAGTCAGCTGGCCCTGACAATCTGCACCCCAGGGTACTCAAGGAGCTGGCGAGCGTCATAGCCCAGCCCCTGGCACGGATCTTTGAAAACTCCTGGCGCTCTGGTGTAGTGCCCGAAGACTGGAAGAAGGCCAATGTGGTGCCGATCTTCAAGAAAGGGAGGAGAGTGGATCTGGCTAACTACAGGCCCATTAGCCTGACTTCTATCCTGGGGAAGATCTTAGAAAAGTTTATTAAGGAGGCCATCCTTGAGGGACTGGCCCAGGCTAGCATCCTAAGGGACAGCCAGCACGGGTTTGTTGCGGGTAGGTCTTGTTTGACCAATCTCATTTCCTTCTATGACCAGGTGACCTATCACCTGGACAAGGGAGAAGAGATTGATGTCATATATCTTGACTTCAAAAAAGCTTTTGATCTGGTATCCCATGATCACCTCTTGGCCAAACTGGCCCGTTGTGGCTTTGGCTCCACCACGATCCGCTGGCTGGGAAATTGGCTTCGTGGTCGGACCCAGAGGGTTGTGATTGATGGCAGTCACTCATCGTGTTGCCCTGTGACCAGTGGGGTCCCTCAAAGCTCTGTCCTGGGACCCATACTGTTCAACATCTTCATTAACGATGTGGACATTGGAGTCAGGAGTGGACTGGCCAAGTTCGCCGATGACACCAAACTTTGGGGCAAAGCATCCACGCCAGAAGATAGGCGGGTGATCCAGGCTGACCTGGACAAGCTCAGCAAATGGGCAGACGAGAACCTCATGGTGTTTAACACTGAAAAATGCAAGGTTCTCCACCTTGGGAGGAAAAACCTGCAGCACCCTTATAGGCTCGGCAGTGCTACGTTGGTTAGCACTACGGAAGAAAAAGACTTGGGGGTCATCATTGACCACAAGATGAACATGAGCCTGCAATGCGATGCTGCGGCTAGTAAAGTGACCAAAATGCTGGCGTGCATCCATAGATGCTTCTCGAGCAAATCCCGGGACGTCATTCTCCCCTTGTACTCGGCCTTGGTGAGGCCGCAGCTGGAGTACTGCGTCCAGTTTTGGGCTCCGCAATTCAAAAAGGATGTGGAGAAGCTTGAGAGAGTCCAGAGGAGAGCCACGCGCATGATCAGAGGTCAGGAAAGCAGATCTTACGATGACAGGCTGAGAGCCATGGGACTCTTTAGCCTGGAAAAGCACAGGCTCAGGAGTGATCTGATGGCCACCTACAAGTTTATCAGGGGTGACCACCAGGATCTGGGGGAACGTTTGTTCACCAGAGCGCCCCGTGGGATGACGAGGTCGAACGGTCACAAACTCCTGCAAGACCGTTTCAGGCTGGACATAAGGAAGAATTTTTTTACTGTCCGAGCCCCCAAGGTCTGGAACAGTCTGCCAGCGGAGGTGGTTCAAACGCCTACATTGAACACCTTCAAGAGTAAATTGGATGCTTATCTTGCTGGGATCCTATGACCCCAGCTGACTTCCTGCCCTTTGGGCAGGGGGCTGGACTCGATGATCTCCCGAGGTCCCTTCCAGCCCTAATGTCTATGAAATCTATGAAATCTGATAGCCTTGACCAATGATGGAGAGTGCCAGGGAGGGTATAATTGGAGATGAATTCAGAGATGGATCTAGCAGGGTGCAGTTGCACCCCTCTTTGATTCCTGCTCTACCCAAACTTTAAAACCTTTCTCACTTGGATGGCCACCACAAGGCACTCAACTCAGTTTCCATGTCACTCTCAGTGTCCAAGTTGCAAATGCTAGGCCGTTGCTGGGCCTGTTGCTGCCGCTACTTCACTGCTGCCTATGATTATTTCACTGTGACCGTGTTTTCCATTCTCTTTGCTTTGTCCATCTGCTCTCTCTCATCAGGCTGAGATGGTAAGTACTCTGGTGAATTTTCTTCCCTATATATGCACAACAGCTAGCTGAGCGAGTCCCCGACTCCCCTATTGGTGCTTATGAGCACTGCTGCTATATAATAAAAACCATAAATAATTGGAAAATTTTCCATTGTCACCTTGGAAACAACGTTGGGACCAATGATGCTATCAATAGGAAACTAGAATGGTCGTGTTTATTTTGCTCTCTGTATTCCTTCTTTGCTATCTGTATGCTTGCTTGGCTACATATTTGGGTGAAGCCATAAAAGTGACATAGCAAAGCAAGACGATCTCAACTTAAGCTCATTCCTTCTTGTCCTGTCCCATGTGGAAATGAGATTAGAGACATTGTGAACAGTTCCAAACTCCCACATCAAATGCAGCAGTGTTTAGGGTTCTGAAGGTAGGATCCAAATTTAAACTTTGCCAAAATTTAGGGGTTTTCAGATTCATTCAGTCTGTTATGGAAATGCACAGAGATGGTGTCTGCTGACATGGATTTGGGACCTGATACAGGACTGTCTTATCGTTCTCAATTAGCATCATCACAGGGGGCCTTCTTGGGGCCGCTCTCTGCGCGGCCCACCCACCTGTTCTTGGGCTAACCGCCCACTCTTCTCACCCACCACGCCTTGATCTTAATTGATCAATTAGTTGGTAATAAGCAGGAGGCTGCCCATTTTCTGCCCCGCTGCTAGGGGGCACTATCTGCGGCTCCATTCCTCCCCTGCACCGCAGCCCAAGCCTCGCAGTTGACCTCATGATGGTTTCATACGCACCAGTCCCACACGATGGGCCCAGAATCCTGCTGTAGGACCCCACCTGGGTTCCTCCCTTCAGGCGGACTCTGCCACCATCATACCAGGCCGTATAGCTCCCTGCCACTGGCTCCCCTTTGGGTGTGGTCCCCTCACTGAGACCCTCAGCTCACACTAGCCCCAGCCCACCCCCAGGCCCGTCGGGACCCCTGGCTCTTGGGCATCCCTCTCAGTGGGCCTCCTTGCCCTTCTGACCCTCCTGGTTCTGGCCCCTGCCTGGGCGAGTCAGGGGAAGCTCTGGCAGGCCTCGCTGTATGACCCACACTTTTCCCAGGGTCCCCCTTTCTGGGGCCTCCTTCACAGATGTGGGGAGCTGGGGTACCTCACACCACGACTGGTGCCTCAGGGTCTCGCAAGGGACTCGCACCCCCCCCGGGCAGTAGGTTGCGGTGCTACTACCGGTGTTATCTTTGACCCACACTCAGCCTCCCAGTGGTGGAGGATTTATCAGGGTCAGGACTCAGCTCTCTCGCTCTCTCTGGCTGAGCCCCTGTTCTTCTTTCACCGGGCTCCACATCTCCGCCCCTCACACTGGGGCTTCTCACTGCTGCCCCCTCACACTGGGGCTCGGATGTTATATTTGAACCAAGCTCTGCCTCCCCACATTGGAGGACTTACTGGAGTTAGGACTCAGCTCCCTCACCACCGGGGGCTTCCCATGGTGCCCCCCTCACCTTCCCCTTTACTTGAGGTCTCGGGGCTTCCCTCCTCTCGGGGGCTCAGCTGGCCATAGCCATGCCTGGCCCCAACTCTCCAGCTCGGGGTCTTGAACTCCACAGGGCTCAGGCAGCCTCAGCCACACCTGGCCTCCAACTCTCTACTCTCCTCTTTGGGGCTTGCACCCCCACAATTACCTCTGGTGAGGGCTAGGGGTTATGGTGCCCCAACCCCCCTTTCACCAGGGTGATCACTGGCCTGGTATTTCTTCCACACCACTGGGAGCCCCACCAGGCCACCCACTCCCAGCAGGGTGTAGTTTTAGGTCATACCCAGGACCAGAAGCCTCCTACAATTCCCTACAGCACCTCCCAGTGAAACTCAGCAGACCTCTGGCCAGGCAGTGTTGTTACCTGACCCCCAGTAGCCAAACTGCCTTGTTTATATGGGCAGCCCTGAACCCAAAATGGCTGCCCTCATTAGGCACCTGGAGGCTGCCAGCTCCAGGGCCTTGAAGTGGCAGGCGCACACAGTGCCCTGTCACAAGTATCATTACCAATACCAATCTTAATTAATCCTTTGATCTGATGCAATCTTATTAACTGATGGTGGAATTTCTCAATTGACTCTCAGAGCAGCATGATGGAGGTTTTTGTTAATGATCAGCTTTGGGCCTGGCATAGGTTTCTGCAGGAACTGTAGATGTCCTGCTAGACTGACAGCATTATTACATCTTGCATTTGCTGTGGGCTTTGGTTATGAAAGATCAGTAGTGGAATCCTGTTTATGTGCATACAGTAGGTGGTAAAGCACGCCATCACCTCTTCATTGCTCAGGGAGGCTTATTATTGGTAAATTCCTCCTCTCTGGGTCTCTCCCTCCCAAACTTCTACTCACCCACCATGTGCACTGCTGACGACCAATATCTTCTTCCAACAATCAGACCAAGTCATGCCCTTGTGAGTCTTTTAGCTGCTTTCCTCTTGCCATCTGCATCAGCTTCGCCTGCTCTCCCTCTGCATAGCCAAGGGTCTACACAAACAGCTCAGCTGCCCTTGGCATATCTAAACCCTCATTTCTGCCCTGGTCCTCTTCCATTATCTATGCTCCTCCCTAATTACTCGGTGTAGCTCCTCTTCCTACTCTCATCTTCATCCAGTAATTCCCTTGATACTTGGACATTTTTCTGCACACTTGTGTCTGAGCTAGCCACTTTTTTTTCCCTTTCAAATCCTTGGAGTTGACTGTCAGTGCTAATGCATCAGACTAAGAAGTATGTAATGGCACACTTTTTATTTTTGATAGGTTACTTGCCTCATTGCAAGACTACATCCTTTGTCATAGTAAGATGGTAACATGCTTGGTACAGGGACTGTCTTCCTTGTGATTTCATATACCAGGGGTTTCTATGTTCCACAAGGCTGAAGCTGAGCATTTAAGTTCCACAGGACTTTAGCTGCAAACTCCTGGTGAGCCTGGGTGCTCTAGAGAGTTTTGATGTAATATTAATCAATAAGAAGGTCTGAATGCAGCCTTATACCAAGATGCATGGGCTGTAAGGCCAGCAGGAACCATTCTGATCATCTCGGCTGGCTTGCTGTAGCATGCCAGCCATGGGATGTTAGCCAGTGATTTCTCAGCAAATCATTTCTGGTCCTCTTCCAGCATGTCTTTTGAAAGACATCTGTTTCAATCCATATGCTTTGAAACGGAGATTGTGAAGTTCCAGAGTGTGGTCACTGCCTCTCGCATGGGAAGGAATGAGAGGATCCACTTGCTTTTTGTTTATGGGGGAGCTTAGTCTTGTCATCTCTGTGCAACTCTGTAGTTATTAGCCGGGTGTATGGAAACCTACTGGCAGGATCAGTTGTTACTATGATTGGCAAGTGTATGAATGAGCATCATGGTAATGAATGGTGTTATGCTAGGCAGCGAGCTAATGCACACATTCCTAGTAGAGCTTGTAAACCACAGAGAAGAAGCGCTCTTCCTTCTGAACAGCAGCCTCTTGCACTCCATGGGGTTCACGGCTGTTTGCACCTGGAAAATTGGGGAGCATTTGGCTGGGATGTGACAAATTTGTTTCAACTCAACCTGTAAACCTTTGATTCGGGATTTCTGTTGTGATCACAGCTGCGCTGAAAAACTAGCAGTATGGTCACCGTGTGTGTAAATCAACACAAAACAAAGCAACCTCCTCCCACTTCCTCCCAGCACGCACACAATTGTTAGACCGGTAACCCAGCTGGTGGCTCAAGTCTTAGCTGCATTAAGTAACATTACTGCTAAATTAATTTAACTCCGTAGCAGTGAAAAGAAGTTGTGGTTACAGTGTCTCATAACTGTGGAGGTACAGTGCTTGATAATATTCCACAACCTCACAACAGTCCTGTTAGATTATTATTGCCTGCCAAATCTTTATTATTATTATTATTATTACTATTATTATTATTATTATTATTATTATATTCTATACACGGGGAGACTAAGATGCAGGAATATGAAAGCAACTTTTGGCAGATATGGCACTAGGCTAAGGAAGAGGAGGCCTCAGTTCTGATCTGGCCCCTGTCACTGGCCTTCTCAGTGATTTTTTGGGGGCAACTAATTTCACCCCTCTATGCCTTCGTCTCAAGTCCTGTGTCTGTCTGAACTTTAAGCACTGCAGGGTGGAGACAATGTCCAGAATGTAACACCTTTTTTAAAGAGAATTTTTCATGTTCCAATCCCAGTCAAGCAAATCAATTCCAAATCCGTGAGTCAGTCAAGAACCATAAGTGGCCCTACTACTGGCAAACATCCTCCACCCCACCTGGGGCTTCAGATGTTTCCAAATTCTGTGGCAGGTATCCTACGTGCAGACCCAAGCCCAGAGGCATGGGGTTCGGATGCCCCCGAGTTTCGCTTGCCCTCAGCCATAAGGCTGTAGGAGCAAGCTATGAAGAAGTCTCCCATTTCCACAAAGTGGGCATAAAGCCAAGATCTCCCCACTTGAGCAGCAAGCTGGAGGTTTACTATACATTACCTCGGCGAGTACTATCCCATACCAGAATAGTGGCTATCCTTGGGTGTGACTAGGAAAACTGCCCTGGTGGTCCAGGATGTAACACTGCTGTATCCCTAATGATACGAATTTGGGACTCGCTGGCTGCTAGGCACATGCAGGCTCTTCTGTGCTGGTCTCCTGTTCAGGGTGGTGGACAGATTCAGTGTTGGCTTGACTTGAAAGAAGAGTTGTGCTGGATCGAGATGTGATGATTTAGGGACTCTCTGTGTCAAAGGTGTGCCTGACTCAAATAACCCATCATCCTCACAGTGTGGACAGAACCATGCCAGCTCTGTAGTCAATAGCACATCCAACCACCTTTAATTCCCCCATCTGAATGACCAGGGCTGCCCTTATCTCCCTCACTTTTACCTGGGATGCATTAACGAGTACCATTAGTGAATCAGGTGTTATGCCTTGCAGTTGAGGGTGGAGGTTTGAAGTGAGGATTTGGAGGATATCTTGGGAGATGATTACCAAAATGATTGCAAATGCAGAGCATTGGACTCAGTGGTCCGGGATTCCCCTTCTAGTCCTTTGTCCCCGTGTTTCAGCATGAGTATGAAGTACACTTTCACTAGTATGCCACTGTACCCCTGCACTTAGATATGTGTAAATGATGAGTTCTGTTTGACACTGGGGTGCTCTATTCATACCTACATTAGACTGCAAGCTCCTTCTGAATGTGAGGCATGGTTATCATGTCTGTTGTCTTTTATTTCCATGTTGAAATATTCTTGTATTTAGCAGGAGGACAATGCTAGTGGATTGTTAATCTTAGATTGTCAATTTTAAATGACAGACCTTGATTTAAAAAAAAAGATGGAAAGGTGGGTGTTCTGGGTAGTCACCAAGTCTGAGTGTAAGTAGTTGATAATGAAGCAGCAGATCAGCTGGTGGGCACTTGGGTTACCCAGTGAGGTTGATCCAAGAGTCAGCTGATAAAAGGACCGGAGCCCACAAAACAAAGGATTTTTTCTTTGGCCATATTAGGGAGAGAGAGAGAAATGCAGACACTGAGATCTGAAGCAGAAAGCTGGCTGCAGAAATCTAAATAATTTGGAGGAGAAGCCATGAGCTGCAGGGGACATATGCTGGACTCCCTAGACAGTTCTGGCAAGGAACAGCAAGTGGTGATGTGGAAACAGGCATATGTCCAGGACTCCTATTATTTTGTCTGGCTCTATACCCAGCTCGTGTTAGCTAAGGTGAACACTGATGGTTTTTTGGAAGCCTTGTAAAGTCAGTTTCTCCATTTGCTTCCATTATCACATGTCCCTAAATCGATGTGTTGGGGGAAAAAAAGAGTTCCCACCAGGTTGGTGCTCTGGAGAGAGCTGTGCTTAAGATATAATATGTTTTGAGGGTGACTGCAATGGTTCTTGGGGGCAGTGACGTCCCATTTCCACAAAGGGATAAGAGACAGAGCCTGTGCCCTGGGAATATGCCTGAGAAGACAAGGAAAGAGCCAGCTTCAAGGTCTGCTCAAACCCAGGAAAGCTTAGGATGTTTGGGACCCAACCACAGCAGCCTAATTAATGTGCAGCTGGGGCAGCTCTTCCAAGCCTCCAGGAGAGCAGTTTTATCATGGCAAGGAGTTAATATATAAAACTATATATCACCATCATTATTACATGTGTATGATATCTGTGAGAAACCCTACTCCCTTGAGGCAGGGAGATATTTATTTGTAAGGAATGAGGGCTGGGAAATTCCCACCATCAGCCTTTGTGGTCCTAGAGACAGACAGAAACATATTCCTGTTTCTCTCTGTCTATATGATCAGTTCCCTGGCTCTAAAATGTTTATGTCTTCTCCGGCATGAAATTCCCCGCCATGCACCACGTATTTTCTGTTGATTGTATTTTCATATACTTAACACATTGTCATGTGTTTCAAAGCTGGAAGCCGAGTAAGAATGACGAGTCGGTCACTCCCATGTGCGTGTGCATGCGTGTACACACACAGAAGCATATGCACACAAGCCCATTACCAGAATTTCCCATATAAGTTACCGAGAGGAAGACTCTATTATCTGCACATGTCTAGCTCCAAATGACCATAGTGTACAAGCACCTGTGAAGAAAAGACCCTGTTGATTGTGTCTGTCTGCCGTATTCCATCACAATGCAGTGAAAATACCTGAGAAAAAATAAAGCAGCCAGTTCTGCTTTTGTTCAGTCTGCTCCAGTCTCGGTTTCCTGCCACGGTGCCAAGGCTGCAGTGCTCGGATTCCAGACAACTGCAGAAAAAGGTTTTAATCCAAATTGATTTAATTTACTTTCTCTTAAACTTTGCAAAGTCTCTTAGGCGTATAACCCTGATGTGTATGGCTCTTACTATATTACTGGTTGTGAGCAGCTGATAAAACAACACATACGGCTTCCTGTTAGGGACTGTGTAGCCCCCACAGCCGGCTCATGTGACCATCCTTGTTCAGCTCTTCCCATTTTTCTAGCTTGCAAGATTGATTTCTACTTTTGCTCTAAGTTTTCTTTTCTATCATAACATTGCTGCTAGCATACGGCACGTAGATTTCATGCTGGCTTTTCACATACTTTCCGCCGCATAGACTCCTAAAATTCACTCTTGTAGGTCTAATAGTTCTCAAGGCAAGATGGTGTAATCACTTCAATAGAGAAACGAACTAAAGCAGCTGATTTTAAGGTACTTAAGCTTAGGAAGCCTTTACTTTTTACACAGTAAAATAATTTTATGACATGCTAGGTTACTTGTGCATTGATTTATGCCAGGGACACTGAAAACTGTTCCTTAGGAGCCTAATCCAAAGCTGATTGAAATCAGATGCAAGTCAAGCCTACAGACAAGCTTGGCCTGGGATTTTTCAGCATCCCTCTAGGCTACATGTTTACTCTTAGGACTTTTGAATATATCTTGATAATAAACAGCTTGAGCCTGTTCCCACTGAAATCTGTGGCAGACGTCCCATGGGTTCCAGGATGGGGAAGGTCAAGATCTAAAAAAAACCTACAGTCCAACGATTTGCTACCCCACGGCTATGTGAGATGATTGAAAGAGCTCACTGTGGCTTGTCATGACGGGACCCACCTGTTAATCAGGAATGTATGACAATATATGGCTTCAGTGTAAATGAGAACAGCATTTCTCCTATGGGGAGACTCTCCGAGGTAGCTGTCCAGGAACCTTCACCCCTGCCTAGAAAAACAACGGGTGAGATTTTTTGGAAGTGCTGAGATTAATTTTTCATCAAAGTCAGTGGTAAAGCTCCCACTTGCTTCAGGGGCAGCACACATGTAGGCCAGTACTGGGGTACTCCTGTCTATCCAGTGCATCCACCAGCATTGAAGCCTTGCTCTTGAGAAATCGAGTTGATTTCTCGACAACATGCCCCCATTGCCGAAGAAGTTGCATATCCAGAATCAGGCTCCTCAGTTACCTGAGGACCCATCACGCCTGACGGACGTCATTCTCAACTTCAAGGGACTGCCGATGACTCTTGACTGGCCTATCCAAAGGCTTTGCAGGGCCCTGGTTTTGTCTCCACTAAAGCTTATGGTACTATTCACACTGAGTTCAATGGTGCAGGATCTGGCTGTTTAACCACATCACCATTGCTTCAGCCGGCAGTGGTAGCAGCTCTCAACTGCTCAAAGTGCTTTACAGAGATTGGTAAGATGGGTCCACAGTTTCATATTTGGGTGTTAGACTTGGGTGCCCTTCTTGGCCACCTACATGCCCTGATTTTCAGTACCCACACCCATATTGTGTTTCCAGGTACCTTACTTGATACTCTTAAGCATGAAGGCGCCTAGTGCCTGACTCTTGGCCCTAAAGTTCATGATGTTGCCATGTGATATCTCAAAACACTTTACAATATTATCTTTCAAGGCAGAAATGAAATGTTATGAAGTTTATCCTATGTGTTACTAATCTCCCAGATGTATGTCATTACTAACTTTTTTGGGGTCTGCCTTCCCTTGATGTGCAGTTCAGTTTGATAGCAGCTACACATTCATGTCTAGGAGAGAACAGATATTCCTTAAACACTTTACCCATCAGATCATAACAATTTAAGGAAGGTTAAATTTTATGCTTAGAGTACAGTGAACCTTATTTAAATAACTAAGGACCAAGGAATGTGAACGTAAAATGCTTCCCTTCAAAAGGTGTAGTTGCATTTATCTGCCCATGATAAAACTGCATCACTAGTTATGCTTCAGAGCTGACAAGCCTGGCATATTTTATCTGGATCTAGTTTATGACACTACCACACTTTTTCCAAAGAGTAGTTCAATTGCATTCTTTTCAGCTTTTAAAAAAAATGATGATTAAAGAAGTGAAGATAAAAAAATAAACTGCAGACCTGAAAATGTTCTCTTAGCCCACGTGTTTGGTGATGAATTGGGCAAGCTAGGCAGATTTGTGAGTTTCCCCTTATAATGACCACATATTTTGGGTTCAGAAAATGATTTGCGAGCAGTGGAAGAGTCTGAATACCTGGATCTGAAGCAGAAGGATTCTTAATGTGGATTTTGATTGTTCGTTCTCTCTCCATTTTTTTTTAGCCATTTTTAAAAATGCACTATCTTTGGATTTAATAGGGTTCATGTGAGCCCCAAAGAACACCTAATGGAGCCTGTGTCATTTTCTGTATTTTGCTGGTATGAGATACCACAGGTGTTTTAACAAAACCGATTCTAGTCTCAGGTATACAGGCGCAATTACCTAATAACCTCCCATAGATTTAAATTCTGGGGCTTAATCAAACTTAAAACAAAGGATTGGGTCATCGAGTCAAGTCTCCCTCACTGACAGGCAATTATTTGTCTGATGGGATCCACAAGATTTTCTGCTCCAACGCCTTGTGCTTCACAGCCGTAAAGTTCCCCATGGAACAAAACACTCCTAAAACAGTGATATAAAGGGCTGTGGCCACAGCACCCTAGTGTGCTGTGAGAGTGGTAGAAGTACACAGTGAAAAATGGGCTGGAAGGGGCCCTGGCCTCCCCATCTGGATCCAGCTCATGGGCTGGTGAATGAAGTGGGCTGCCAATTTTAATTGAGAAAAAATACGTGCCCTGGGTATCGGAAGTTTGGGAAACACTTCCCTACAAGGTGGCAAAGGTAAGGACCAGGGGAGATGAGAATGCAGCGGTGGGGATTTGCTAGGTTCATCTCTGCAGGGAAGGGAGGGACTGACACACATATCAGAACCAAATGAAAGGGTACCACAAACCATTGAGAAAGGAAACAACCCAAGTTTCTATGAATAAGTATTAACCAATATAATTACAGTAACTTTCATTGTATAATGGGATGGAGGGGGGAGTATATTTCCCTCTGTCTAGGTTTTTATCGGGTCACCTCTGTCAGTCTGTCCTACGTTGGATTTGTCCTGCTGTATGCAGATAATGAGGCATGCTCCATTGACAGATGTTGCTAAGGGAAACCCAGTCAATTTTGTCTTTAACCATGTGGCTTTTGTGAACCTGCATGTAATGTGATAGAAATCCAACAATGATGAAAATGTTATATATAAACCATGACCCCGCTCTTTGAGGACAGCCAAGTTCCTTTTTAGCACGTGTATTGTCAAGGTTTTGTCCATATGGGTAACCTGAAACCTACCTTTGTGAGGGGGTAGAAATATGTCCAGAAGTTAGAGATCATGAGTTTTGTGTGTTGGAAGTTGCTTTTCTCTGAGGCTTCTCTGAAATTCTGGTGATTTCTTTGCAGTAACTAATTTGTTGCCACATTTTTCTGATCTTTAAAACATTTGGATTGTTTTGCTGGCAGCCTGCCCTCCTAATGTGCCGAAGGAGTTCCAGACGAACAGTTATATTCTGCCTGAAGAAGTTTCCCAGTAAACTTCAACTGGCCACAGCACTCATTTGCAATCTAGCATTGTAGTATAATGTTGTCGAGCCCAGTTTTTAAGTTTCTGCCTCCTCTGACACCACGCTGGGTGTGTAAGTCCTTATGTGCAGAGTGATTTGTGACAGTTATGCCCAGGTGCTGATGTACTTTGGAAATATCCATGTGATGCATGAGCGGGTGCAGATGAGCACAGCTGGGTACCTTTGAGGCCATACCGATCCCAGGTCAGTTTCAGGAAGAGACACCACTGTCCCTCCTCCACCTTGGCTTTTATGCTGACCATGGCTTGGCCTGGAGAGAGGCTGAGCCCTTTATATCTTTGCCAAAGCAGCATTATGGTAAGCCTGTATTCTGGCAGACCCAACCTCACGTTGTTTATCTGCAAAAAACGTGGAGCATGAGGCTGAATCAGGACATGCAAGAACCAAAATTGCCCAATGACCTCCCTACTTCTCCAAGGCTTCATGTGCAGAACAAACATGCATCTCTCTCTTGTACCATCTCTGAGCCGGATCCTTTCTATCACCAAAGTTCAAAAGATACTGGTTAAATCTTAGAGGAAGAAGGAAAAGAATAAGTAAGTCTTACCCTGAGAACTAGGCCAATGAGGACTGGGGTTTTAACAAAAAAAGCTTTCAAATAAATAATCTAAAATTTCGTTTTGAGCCATGATAGTTGCATAATTAAGTAACACCAGCTAAAGATTTTCCCTGTAGGCTTTTCAAAATTCACCACTGGTTAAAAACATCCATGAGACATTTCAAAGCAAAGTGGCTTCTGCGGGAGGTAACAGTACCTAAAGTTATGATTAATGATGAAAAGACTTCCAAAAAGTCCTAAAATAATTACAACAACAAGACTCCAGTAACATTTGTAATTTTGTAGAAAAGTATCATTTCCTAAAATTGCATCTGGAGTCTTGTGCTATGAATAAGTAAATGACATGGTTAGAGCAGAGGTAAAAAGATCAGTTACAATGACAGCAGGAAAGATGCATACAATCTCCTCCTGCTCCTTTGCAGGAGTGAGTAGCAAGAGGGCTAAAGCCACTTTCAGACAAGACTATAGAACTGAAGAGCAAATGGTAAAACATTTTCTGGTTTTTCTTCTAAACCATCTTCTCAAATGTAGTAGTAATGTCACTGCTGCCAAGTTCAATGAGGTAATTTTATAATTTGATCAAATGCTCTAGGGCTTTTCTGTGCAGGTAATAAATATGTTATACCTGAGCTCAGGTGGCCAAACTGTAGATTTTCTGTCTTTGCTCCCATGCAGCCATTTCTTTTCAAGGTTTCAACTTGTCCTGTGGGACTTCAATTCACGGTGTATTTTTTCCCTTGAAAATAGGGCTGGGATTAAATCTTTTTAACTGGGTTCATGTTGAGTGCCGGTCTCCTTCAGAACCAGGTTTTACTTGTGTTCTAGTTTCCTAATACAAGTGGTAAAACAAAGTTTTTAGGTGTTCTGTGCCCCCTTTCATTTTCACCCTTTTTACAATTGCAGCTTGAGAGGTAAGAGAAAAGGGGAGAAAATTTAAAAACAAAACCAAAGCATTTTTCAGGCAAAATGAGGGGAAAAATCTGTTCCTTTTCTAAAACTACAGAATGAAAACCTTGTTGCCACTTCTTTCTGATACTGCAGTCAGCTGTTCTGGAAAGGATGCCTATGAACAAAATATCCGAGCTCTTTTAATTCAGTGAAGCCTTCTGCACAATCAGTGCTAACTCTCTGCTAACTATCTCTTAATGGATTGCCCTGTTTTCTCTTTGCAACAGCAGTGTTGTGATTCCAGTGTCACTAGGTGCTAGCAAGAATGAGGTCATTTTCCATCAGCTGTCTTTATACTTGCTGGTACCATTTCAAATTAAACTGTAGTTGGAGACAATGTGGTTCTAACACAAATGTTACATTGCTTTGCTTCCAGGCTTTTTCTCTTGCCCTGGTACCCTGCCGCCCCAGCTTGTGTTCTAGTCTGGAGGGATGTTTAAAAGACACCGTGTCCGGCTGTTAGACCTGAAGGGCTGTTTCAGCTGTGTGCAAATGGGGCATAAAACAAATGTGGCCCACCTGCATCTTCAGAGAAAACCTCCTCAGCAGGTGGCCTGGTGCACAAGTTGTTCCTCCAATAGTCCTTCCTAGCATGAGGGATATAGGACAGGTGAACTGGTAAGAAACATGGGTGTCGCAGGGCCAGACAAAGCAGGGGCATGAACCAGCAATAATTCTACACTCTAGTGATTCTGGCTTAGATTGAAATAGGTGATTTATGAGTCTAAAAGGGGGCTTTAGGTGCCAAAGTCCAAGTCTTTGCTGTAATCCCCAAACCCCTGCCTGCTCAGTGGTTGCATAACTCACTGGCTGCCTCCTAGCTTTTACCTGTACATTCCCGTGTTGCCTGCACTTCGCCAAGTCTCTGGTTCTTGCCGAAGCCCCCCTGGAATCCAGCAGCGCCTGGTCCTCTGAAGGGTGCAACAAGTTGTCACGGACCCGAGCATCAAGTTAAGTCTGCCTGCAGCCCTGAGCTCAGCACAAAAGGCAAAGCATTTCAGAGCCCGTCTCATATTAAAATGCAGACTCTATTTCTGTAATCTAGTGCTTCGATAACCCCCCACCCACCTCCTCACCCAAGGAGAAGGGGAGACCTGGGTGCCTGGTTCTCTTGAACCTGAGGGAATTCAAATCTGCATCTTTCTTCTCTCAGGAGAGTGCCCTAACCATGTCGCTATAAGCGAATTAGAACAGGACGATCCTTCACCCGGCCTGTTGAAGCTGGGCACTGGGCATCCAGGAGTCAGGGGGCCCAACGCAGAGTAAGCAAGGGGGAGCCTCA
Organism: Crocodylus siamensis; assembly: GCF_052110815.1. Taxonomy (NCBI): domain Eukaryota; kingdom Metazoa; phylum Chordata; order Crocodylia; family Crocodylidae; genus Crocodylus; species Crocodylus siamensis. Next base: position 14,016,309 of record NC_143398.1, on the reverse strand, counting down.
CTGTAGCTTAGGGCTGGGTTCCAGCCTTGGACTGTTTATGCATTTTTCTATCAAATAGTTGCTGGCTAGAATAATACTACGTATAATAATAATCCTGAGAGCAGGGAATGAAAGCCAGAACTTCCTCCTTTTTCCTCCCTGCTAAGTTCTCCAGCCTCTTAATGAGAGCCATTCAGGTCTTTTAAAATGTGTTTCTAGAGGCATCTGATTCCCTCCCTGCACCACATAGGAGTTTGGATTCAGCTTGGGAGGCCAAGGTCCTGAAAAGTAATCATTGCGGCATCTCACTTGTAGGCACCGAAGTCTCCTGCCAGACCTGGTAATTTGTGCTCGTGTTGCAGCCCACTCTCTGCCCTGCCAGAAACTGGAGATTGGGCAGGTATGACCTTGGCACAGTCCCTCTTTGAGTCCCCTGCATTCATCCTCTCCCTCTGAATGCAATACTAGCAGCCTCTGCTTTCTAAAGGCTTGCTTCAGAGCAAAGTGACACAACTTGGCTGTCGCTCTCGGTCATCTGCTCTTGTTGCGGTATGCAGTGTAAACAAATGAAGTGTGATTTTGAGTTTCTTTTCCCTTTACCCTAAACTTTGCTGATGTGTCAGGGCTGGTAAACTTGTTCCCATGACTTTGCTAGCATTAAAGGATTTCACATAAGCAAAACTTACTAGATATGCTGCAGGAAACTGTTTTCTTTATGCCTAAGTGATTTTTTTGTTTTGTTTTGGGGGAGGCTGAATTTAATTTTCTAATAAACTCTAATTTGGAAACCATTTCATTCCTGAAATCTGAGAGCTTTTCGGACACGGTCAGCTTCCAAGTCTCCAATAAATCCAGTTCCACTAGTAATATAAATTGTTGGCACATAAATTAAGCCAGTACAAGAACATTTTTTTTACGTGTTGGCCCTTTCAGCAGGGATTACCTCAATGCTTCAAATATTTAAGGGTATAAACACCCTGAAGGAAGAGGAACTATTAAAGGTGGTCTTAGCTGTGTGTGTGTTTATGTCTTAGTGATGGGTTATTCACAGCTCACAAATGGGATGTGAACAACCATTTCTGCTTTAGTCTATAGCAAGCATTAGGTGCCAAAAGTCCATAGACTCACAACCGGAGGTGGTAAAGGAATAAGGAAATCTGTTCGTTTAAATAAATATGCCCTGTAATATGTTGGCAAATGTCACATCCCCTTCAGCTGGCCCAATTACCTGGTGGATAACCATTTACTATTATTGCCAATGAATGGGTATCAATTAGGCGGTCAGGATCTGTATTTTGATGAAGGTTCGATGGTTAAACCCTGCTGACAGCCTGTGGTGGGCCTCCCAACCTGAACCACAGGACAATACTATTTAGCAAAAACCCTTAAGAGTTATATACTATGAGTGCTGATGCTTTGTTCCTTTGAGAGAGACGGGAGTGAAACTGTGTATAGTTTTATCATGCGTATTATTCGGCTTATGTAACCCAAAGGAGATGGGCTTGGCATTTGAAGGGAAGCTTGGATAACCTGTCTTTTCCAAACAGCTTTTCAAAATTCCTGATATTGTGATAAATTTGGTCCATTTCCCCTCTGGATGCAAACATACTCAGGTCTCCATCCTGCTCGGGGCGGAGGGACCCCACTCTTACACCTACCTGCTTCTCAGGATGCCTGGCTCTGCTCTTCCTTTTGCCATGACACTCCTGTGTAACCACTTCAGGGACTTCCTCACTGCCCGATGAGGGCTAGTCCTGTTCCTGTCTGGTTCTGGCTTACTCCTCTGTGCTGAAACTGGCTCTTGGCAGAGTCTCTAGTGACATTTTCCTAGCCAAATCTCAACGTTTCTACTACATCCTCCTTTTGCTTGACTTGTTGTGCTTTGTTGCAGTAGATTTTGCTCTTCTCCAGTCCCTTTTCTGCTTTTATGGAGCTTTCTCCTGCTTTTACTCCTGCCTCTCAGGTTGCACATTTTCATCACAGAGCTGTAATCACTTACTGGTTTGAACTGGCCACAAAATAGGTGACAGTGATGTTTCCCCTGGAGGCAGGGATGGTCTCGAGCCATCTCTCCCGATTTTGTGTCCAGGCTGTGACTTTTTATTGCCCAGTCTAATGATTCCTGAACATCCCCCACACTCCTCTAGCCTTGGGCTTGGCTTCTTCAGAGTTGTTACAGGGAACTGGGGCATCTGATGTATCTGTGACTAAAGTCAGTGGATCATATAATTGTAGGATAATACTGCTGGCGGGGTCTTGGGAGGCCATCTAGTCCAACACCCTTACGGCAGGATCATCGCTATCTAAACCATCTCATCCAAGCGTCTAACCTGGGTTTACAAAAGCTTCTAAGGATGGAGACACCACAACCTCTTTGTGCAGCCTGTCCAATGCTCAAACACCCTCCTAATGAGAAGTTCAGTCTAATGCCCCTTACTACTTTTTCTGTCCCCTGTGGCCATGGAGCCTAGTTCATCACCAGTGGCTTGCTGTCCCCAGTGGGGATGGGATCCAGCCACTAAGTGTGAGAATCCTACAAAAAGACAGAGACAAAAAGAAAAAAAATGGAAAAATGAGAGAAATTGAGGGCAAGCACCAACCCTGAAACAAATTTGGTTAAAAGTAAAGATGGCTGAAAAGCAGGTTTTCTGGCTTTCAGGCAGCATTTCTTTGAAATCTTGAGGTGGGTATAAATGACACAAAACACTCAAATGCCTAAAATTTCCTCACACCAAAACTTCAGCAGATGTATTTTTTGGGGAACACCGCAGTGTGCTTCCTAGAGCCTGAAGTCACTCAGTAAAATGGATGTTTTTAGCAACCTACCACTGCCATTGGGAAGTCTGTTTCCCTGGCTTTCCCAGGCACCCCTATCATGCAGCCTATCCCTGAGCTGCAGTTCTCAATTCCCATCCTATGACTTTCAGGTTTTGGCTTTTCAGCAGGGAGCTTCAAAGCCCTGAGAGACCTGTATCTTGTTGGTGGCAATGGCAGCAGTCTGATTCAAGGAAGATTTCTATCACAGCTCATTGGACCTTGAGATGACTTAAGAGTCCAATCCTTGAGCCACAGATCCATCTGCAGAAGTTGCAGGGCTTTTCACAAGGGAGAGGAGGCCATGGACTGGGATTCCTCTCCTCTTCCCTCCTCTACTTTCTATTCTCTGTTTCAAGGGCAAGACACTTTATCTTGAAACAGGCTGCCACTTAGTTGCAGTTGTGGCACCGTTGGCGTTAGTTAGCAGTCAGCTCCTCCCAGCTCTTGATGTTGGCTGGTACCATTCCAAATTAATAGTAAAAAGGGTGCAAAAATTACCCTTTTTTCTTGAGGTATGTTCCAATCTGTTCTTGTAGCATTTCCTCTAGCTGCTATGAGATCTTGGCCACAACTAAGCTGGGAGTAGAGCACTTGTTTTGGAAGTCGAGAGTCAGGCATCTGCACAAAATGTCCAGTCCAGCTTTAGCAAGGATGTTGGCATTTGTGTGGTGATCTTCCCATTTAATGAGTAGGATTATCGGGAGGCTCTTGAGATGACAGTGGTAGGTCACCCCTGTTTCGCATCCGTAGAGCAGCGTGGGCTTGATGATTGTGTTGTAGGCTTGGATTTTGGTGTCTCTCCAGAGATTGTGATCTGTAAAAACATGCTGAAGCAATTTCCCCAAAGGAGGGGAGATTGCCATCTGTATCTAGAGTATTCAGAGCTTATGGGCTTTTTGCTGTGGAGCCAGGGCCCAGCAAAGCCTTTTGGGGGCCTTTGGGATCCCATCTCCATGGCAGGCAGCCTGGAAGCTCCGACGTAGCTAGTTAGAGCTACACAGATGCTGGAAATCTGTCCTCCCTGCCCCTAAGTCAGTCTGCTTGGTGGGTATCCCCTAGCCCCTGGCAATCTGCTAGAAATGCAGGCAACGTTCCTTCAGACCCCATCCCGGGAGTTCACCGAACCTGACGTTTCATGCAAAATATTTCAGGATCAATGAATCATTTGTCTGAAAACCAGAGATTATGACCAGAGCCAGGAAGGAAAGAAGGATGATCCAGTGGTAAGGGAGGTAACATAGACTTTGGGGGACGTGGGTTCAATGCCTTGTCCTACCACAGACTTTCAGTGTGACCTCAGGCAAATTATTTAGGCTCTGCAATTCAGCCCTGCCTTTGTAAAGCAGGGGCGATAGTGCACCCCAGCCGTGTCATGCATGTATCTATTAGCACTTGGGAAGTGTTCAGCTGCTGTGATGGGGCCCGTATGTGCTGAAAAGAGTTCTCACCTGTCTGTTCAGCACCTCCTGCAGTGGAGCTTCGCTCGCACTTAGGCACTCCTGGGGGTCCAGTAAGGGTATCTGTAACGTATCCTTTGCCAGTGACTAGACCATCCCTTCCAGCTTTCCTTTGCTTAAGTAAGGACTCCAGGGCTTGTTCCACAGTGACTTAAGGTGCCTGCGTGTGTCTGCTTGTGGTGTTCATCCTGCTTTTAGGTTTTATTTTCAGTTCTGTTCCAGCATGTGCCCAGAAAAATCAAAAAGGTTGTTTTTCTTCCCCCACCCCCACCTCCATCCAATCTGCCCTAATTCTGTGTGTTTGTAAAACAAGGAGGAAGATAATACTATAACTCAAACATTAAGGATTAGTGCTATTTAAATGACTGCATTTGTGATTTGGGAAGGAACCAGGTTATGAATTTCTCTTCTATAAAAATAGCTGACTGAAATATGATCCCAGGCCTAGACCTTACTGTTAAATATTTGAGAGCCCTTTTTTCTGAGTTTGAATTAAAGTTCATTGGTGCCTTTCAATGCAATTGAAAGGCTTAGAAATAGCCAAGGTAAGCCCGTTACCTCAACTGGAAAATGATTTCTGCTCAACTGGAGAATCCAGTTTGACTTAGAGCAACCAAAAAACAAATGGGGGGAGGGAGAAGGGAAGGGAAATAAATAAATAAAATATCTTCCTGCAGTCAGAGTTTGACTCTGAAAGGGAGAAGTACCAGGAAACTTCCACTATTGCTATTGTTTTACATGGAAGACAAGGGACAATAGTATATAACCTTATAATCTATCTAGTTTGTTCCAGAGCTGAACCCTTTAAAACAAGAATGATTGGTCTCTGCTTCCCATATGCTTTATTTTGGGCTTTGAAAGTAGCTTTGCTAGAGAGAGATGTGGCTGTACTAAGCTCTGACCCAGAGCCCAATGAAATCTGTGTGTGTATGTGCGTGCGTGCATGCCAGGGGTCTTTCCACTAAACTTCAACTCTGAGTAAGAAGCAGATGGAGCTGCAACGATGCAGCCGTGATCTGCTCCATTGCTGGCCTTGAAGGCCAGTATGAGCCCTTCCATAGAAGCATGCTGGGTCCAACCAAAAAACCTGCTATAGGTGAGATGCCAGATTGTTCACTAGCTTTGCTACCAGGCTGAAGATGTCAAATGTATGGATCAGCATGGCCAGATATTTGTCAGGGAGGAATTATTAAGAATGCCTTTTGCATTGCTGCTGCTTGCTTTCTTGCCAAGTACAAAACCAAATAATATCTTAAATCTTTGCACCATTTTGAAGTGGGGGGAAAGACCTCTGATGGAGAGAAGTGACTAACCCAGATCATTCTTCAGAGCATTTCCTCATCCTGGCCAGCATTGTTTGCTCTGCCTTGCTTTGGTTTAGCTAACTGTTGTTCATTAATGCACTGTTCTCTATGAGGCAGTATAATGTGATGGTGTCATTTGCATCTGTGGAAAAGAAAGGACAAAATGTAGTAAAAAATATATATCGCTGCTGTATTGTTGCTAGCAAAGTATGTGGCTCAGCATTCTTGAAAACCAGGACAGTTTTACTTAGGAACCTATCTCTAGTGTTTGGAGACTAGCTTTATATGTTCAAGTATGAACACTTTGGCCTTAGTTCTCACTTTTCTTCTCTGAAAGGCAAAGGTACTTAAGTGGATTATAGCACATTCATCTGATATCATCTTTAATCCTATCATCTAAAACTATTTCTAAACTCCTGTACAAGGCAACAACTATGCTTTTCTCCTCTTAGGGAGTTTTTTCTCATGGTTCCAACAAGTAGAAGTGTTTGGCTTTTGTCAAACATCCTTTCAAGGCTCCTTGTTAGGTTTTGATCCAAGTCTGAAGTGGAGAATATTTGCTAAAACTCTCACAGAAGTTCTCACAAGGGTCTTGTTGGGAAGGGGATGGGTGGGAACCAGGAACAGTTTACATCAGAAATAACTCAGCTTCCAAGAAAAGGAACAAATGCATTTAGAAAACCAATAGAAAAGCAGCCCTTGTTTACAGATGCCTGTCACTGGAGTCTGTTCAAAATTGCTCGGTCAAGCCAAGACCTTTATTTAAATTAGGATAGCGTGTGCATGGTGCTCACTGGTATTTCTAATTTAGGCATCATCAAAACTACAGTAATTTGCCTCTAGGCCTTGAGTAGTGAAAAGCATCTGAGTGGTGCATCTTGGTCCATCAGGGCTGAAGAGCATGCACCATTGTTTGCTATCCTGTGACCACTGTTGATCTCCTTTTTAAGCTGGAGGAGAGATCTTGCTTACAATGGTCTGGGCACAGAAATAAAGAGCCACATTTAAAGTCTGCTGTCTTTCTCACCCGCTTTAGTTTCTTACCCATACTCTGCCTCTACCTCCTCCCTTCACTGCCTCTCTCTCTTTGTTATACCTGAGGACAGCAGCAAAGGTGCTGACTTGACTCATTTCTGGGCTTGGCTGGAGTCTTCTGGAGAGCAGTGCACCCAGGGACAAATGTAAGTTTAAGTTGATTGGTTCTACCGTAGAGGTCACTTCTGGATTCATAGGTGAAAGAGGGCTTTCCAGTGCCTGTAATATTGGGGTTGTCTGTGGTGGTCTAGTTCAAGCCTATTACTTTACTTTATCACTTTGTTACCCTACCAGTAAATGATCCTGTACCCTAAACCAGTGGTCTCCAAACTTTTTTGATCATGCACCCCTATCAGTAAAAAATTTTTGAGCAGGCACCCCCAATATATGTATATTTATATAAATATAAATAGAAGTTCTAATATTTTCTTCCCACACCCCAATGGATCGTCCTGCGTACCCCCTGGGGTGTGTGCACCCCACTTTGGGGACCACTGCCCTAACCAGTACAGGTAAGGCAACATCAAATAGAGCCTGCAGCACTTGGCACCTTTTTGGAGCAAGGTGTCACTAGCACATGGAAGAAATTGCAGGCACAGTAGAGCTTCCCATAGTGTCTAAGAACTAGTGACTAGGCTAAGTGCTAGTGTTACTATCATGTCATGGGAACTTACTTAAGACAACCTGTGGAGGCTGCAGTACCAGAATGCTTTCTAGGGGCTTTGTTCTCACCTTGTCCTTCTGCCCTTTGCACTACCTGAGGAGCATGGATCATTCAGAAAAAGATCAGTTCTGGCCAGCTGAGCTTACCCCTGTGTGGAGGAACTCATGGGTAATACAGAGTCAGTGCAAGTCGGGTTCCTGTATGTCTTTCTTCACTCATCCCAAGGTTAGCTGGCATGTTGGAGGCATGGCTGCTCTCATTATCTGCAGCTATATATGGCTTCTTACTGATGGTGGCAAGCTAACATAAGCTAGAGTGGCTCTTGGGCTGTTCTATACCATGCTGGGGCTCATGGCAATACAGATCCATCCTGTGAATCAGGGATCCATAAGCAGTTTCTTGAATGCACTTTTTGCAGCTTCAAGTGGCAACTCAGTGAAGTGGAGACTGGACCTATGGGTCTGTAACTGGATAGCCTGAAAGGGTCCTTTGGGGGAACTCATTTAGGCAGAAGAACCACAGGCTGATTTTCTCCACTGGAACTAAATCCTATCAGCTCCACAAATAGAATATAGATATTTTCAGCTGCTACTCTCTGAGCATTACATTAAAAGACAACCTGAATCCTTGCTGAAATTTATGAGTCCCTGGGAGCAAAAATCTGAAAAAGAGGGTGGATATGAGTTTCTCCCCAGCTTGTCCAGGCTGAGAGAAAGCAGCTGTCAGAGCAGGTGGACAATGTTATCCTTATAGGCAGTTAAGATGTTATAGAAAGCATGTCTGTGGATACCCATCGGCCAGGCTCTGCCTACATGTTTCCATTATAAAAGGTCATTGTCAGTAGCTTATTTATTTCTGGGCTTGGGGGAGAGACTTTCTCTAAAAGGGGAACCAAAAACAGTGGAGCTCCTTGTCAGGCACAAAATGAAGGCAGCTTTATTGGTCAAAGAAAACTGACATGTTTGTGAACAGCTGTAGCATCTCAACAGAAAGAAAGCAGTGATAGAAACTGGAAATCTGGCCAGGGCCCACAGCTCCCAGTTCAATGATGTGCCCTGGTGAAATCTGGACTATAGGTGACTGGTAGGGGGGGCACGTGCCCTGCCTGATGGGGCCAGTGCCCCCTCCCGACAGCTGACACTGATACTGTTGGTAGGGCTGGTGCCCCTCCAACAGGGCTGCTGCCACTGGTGGCTTCTGCAGGTGCCCCCCCAGATTCAGGAGGCACCAGTCACTCATGATCTGGACTGAATGAAAAAGAGTTGAAAGATGCATTTGTGCAAGCTTACTTGATGGTTCACATGCAGAGCTAATCCTCTTCTAAGCTAGGGTTAGACAGTCAAAAAGCCTGAGCCTGAATTGATTCAATCTTTGCAGGTTAGTCTAACCTGGCTAGGCCGAACTGGTTTGTAACCACACAGACATCCCCTCTGGACTGAGAAAGTACAGGTACATACCTGCAGTGGCTCAGGCTAGAAACTGGGGGCGCTAGAGCAGCCCTCTCTTCCCTTCCACAGTGCTGAGGTGGGGCATGGCCAGGACCAGACAGGACACTTTGATTAGGGAGGGGTTCCCCCCTCCACCCTTGCTGTACCTGACCGGCCCAGCAGGGAGTTGATAACAGAGCATTTAGCACCCCATTAAGAAAACAAAAGCCTCACTCATTAGTTCAAGCTCTTCTTAAACAACTGTCCAAGGGAGGAACAGCTGACCTGTTGATGAGCTCCAAAAAGCTCTAAGCAGACACTGTCCTTTCTGCCTTTGTTCTGTCTGCCTTACACAGACACCTCCCAGCATTAGCTAGCAGACCACGAGCTTCCTATGTCCGTGCTGTGGGAAAGGGGAGGGGGGGAATCCCTGCTTGAGTGGGGGTGGAGTGGGGTAGCGAGGGACACGGGGAAGCCAGGCAGATGCTGCTGTGTCTGCCCTCTCTGCCTGAGCTGCAGCCAGGGAGCAGAGGGGAGGGGCCAGCCCAGCTCTCTGGAGCAGAGAGTCCCGCCCAGGACTGCAAAGCATTTATGATGCTGGGGGATTCTGGTTGAAGTTAAACCAGGAAGGGGTCTGGTTCAGACATTGCATAAACCGGTTTGAGCCAAATCAGTTGCGTCTGATACTACATTCAGCCAGGTTTATTTCAAACCAGTTTCAGCCATTTTCAAACTGTTTATGTGCACTGAACATCCGTTCTCTTACAGGTTTAAACCAGTTTCTGATCACTTAAACCAGCTTATGTGCAATGTCTGTCCGTAGCCCTGTTCCAGGGACCACAGGCACAAACGGATTGGCAACAGCTGCTGCTGGCGTAGGACTCAGGTGTCCACAGGATGCGTGCATACTTGCAGAACCAAAAGGAGTCAGACTTCTGTTTGGAGAGGTAGACAACTAGGGACTATGACCTGGAGGGGGATGTGGGGGGTGCATGATCAACAAACAAGTCTGTTCATGTACAGTCATGGGTATTCATGGCAAACATGGCATTTTACCAGGGGTTTTCGAACCACCAGTCACATACTGAATTCCTGTCATGGGCTTCCACAGTGCTGCTTCTGGGCTTTAAAGAGGAGAGTCAGGCAAAGCAGGTCTAGTTGATGATCTTGTTTCTGATGTCCCATCTAGTGTGCAGAATGTGGTTCCTGGATGAAATACCTTACAGCATCAGAAAGCAGGCTGCAGAGGTAACATGAGGAAGACAGTGCTTGTCTTGTATGACTCCTAGCTCGGGGCTACAGGGCAAGGAATGTTATGGTGATTCAGGGTAAATCTGGCCAGGTAAAACAGAAAAATAAATGATCTGCTATGGAAGTGAGAGGAGAAATGCAAAACAAAGCTCTGATCTATCTCTCATAGAGACCTGGAAGGGTTTGTCTCTCTTGTAGTATGTCATGCCAAAGTCCTTCTGGACAGAAACTCTGGGGAGAAGGAAGGTTTGATAGTGGAAAGGGAAGACATTTTGAATATGGGAAAATTATAGGGCTAAAGACACTGGGGTGGCATTGGGGGAAGGACTTGTGGAGAACAGTGAGATAAAGGCTGCAAAAAAACAATTTTATGGTAAGTGGTTCACTTACAGCGAATGAATCACTCTGGAGTTTCAGTATAAATTCTTGAGGCCACTGAAGCCTCACCTACCATCAGGGTGCAAATTTATGGACCAGCAAATAAAACTTCTTCACTGAATTAAGTATGAAAAAAATTGTGTTCATCTATCCCCAGGATGGTCAGGACTTCTAAAGCTCATTGTGCTGTAAACTTCAACTGGAACATGCAGCCCTCTTGATAAAAGGTCTATATATTTTGGCCATCATAGATATCTACTGTCTGCAGTAACATTAACTTTGCTATGGCCACCTAAGGGAGAAGCATAGTGCAGATTAATTGCTGGTAAGTTCAGCCAGGGAGGCAATCTCTTTTTATAAGAACTCTGTAATAGTGACACCTGTAAAATTACAGTGAAATACATTCAAGTCAAGGACTCTTTTCGTCTTTGGATATAAAACTGTTGGCAATGTAATTAAAAACGAGAAAACTGGTTGCAAGATAAGAGCATCCCTACAAATGCATTATAAAGGCTTTTCCATAGCATTTTGTTGTTAATAGAATTCAGTAACAAATCATCCACTAGCATTGCTTTGTCTCTGTGAATAATCAAAGGGACTTGCTGATGGCTGTTTGGTTATGAAGCCATTTCCTGCTGGGCTACTTTAATTACGGTGAATGAGTCAAAATTATAGGATGTGCCCATTCCCTGAAACCTAGTTTTGCTATAAATCTTTAAGAACTTTCCCTTCCTTGCATTTATTTATCATTTCTGCAATCCTAGGAGGGGGATTCATCTCCCAGGAGACTAATGCATCTATATAAAGCAAGGCTTCAATGTGAGCATAGATTCATAGACTTGTAAGACAAGAAGGGAATACTATGATCATCTCTCATATATACAGGGCATAAAATTTCTCTCACAAGCTGCTTTTTTGGTAGATTGCTGATCTACTAACTATTCCCAAGTTATTTTACTGCTCAGGAAATTGCTCCCTATTTCAGCACAGAATTTGACAACTTCCCGCCTCCAGCCTTTGGATCTTGCCTTTCCCTGCTGTAAGGGTGAAGTCCCTATTCCCCAGTCTAATGATATGGCTGTCCAAGCTGGGTTGCAAGGCAACTTTTGCCAGGCCCCCTTGTCTGCTGCTCCTCATTCAAGGGATGACTCTTTATCCAGACCTTTGCTAACTAATGCACTGAGTTTCCAAATTGTGACCAGCTTCCAGCCCATTGCCTCTCCTTGCCTTGTCTCTTGCTTCCTGCCTCCTGGCTTCTAGTCTATGGCTTGTGTCTTGGCTTTCTGACTCATGTTTGTCTATAGACCTTTGTCTTGACATCCCAGCTTAAACCTACTGCACCTAACTTTGGCCTAGTATCTCAAACTTCCCTCTTGCTCCTGCCCTCCTAAATGGGCACCCTGCCTATTGACTTTTGGCTCCTGGTTTCTGATGAGCTATTAGGGCCGTTGGTGCAGACGGTGACACTTGAAATTAAAAAGCCACCCACGCTCAGGTAGTTTCCCACAGTTCATAGTGATCAAGTTAACTCTTATGCTTCTCCTTGTTAAGCAGAATAGATTAATGTCTTTAAGCCTTACACAAAGCTTGTTTTGCAGTATCTAGATCAGTGGTTCTCAATCTCATTAGGCTCAAGGTCCCCTCAGTAAATCCCAGCTCTTAGCTTTCACTCGTTCTTTCACTACAGAAAAATACTTGAGTGGTTTTCAGCTGCCAAGTACTCTGAAAGACCACAATTGGTCAGAGTGTTTTTGACACTCTGGATACCTGTGAGATATCTTTAGATTTGTCTTGTGATTCATGTGTAGGTAGGCATTTGCACATGTAACTACGAACATTGCACAGCATCCTGCAACACCCTTGGATCAGGGGTGTCAAACTTACAGCCTGTGGCTCTCTGGATCAACCCCACATGCTGCAGGGGGCATGTGTTGGCCCTGGCCCCACACAGCGTGGTCTGCATGGGGCACCCTGCTGGGCTGGCTCCATGCACTGGCTCTGGGGCTGCTCTGGATTGGGTTGTGCCAGAGTCAGTGTGCAGGGCCTAGCTGGCCCATGCCCTGTGCTGGCCCCCTGTGCTATGTGCTGCACACGTGGCTGGGTTAGCAGTGTGCACAGCATGCTCCAGTCCTGCTCTGGGGCTTGCTCTGTCTGAGGCACATGAGCTGGACCCAGCGCTGAATGTGGCACAGGGGGTTGGTCCAGGGGTAGGCTGCAGACCAGTCCGGTGATCCTCACCCAGCCCATGGAGCTGGACCAGCTTGACACCCCTGCTTGAGATCATTTTGTGGTTCTCTTTGGAAAGCTCTCCAGAAACCAAATCTACTTTCAACCCTTTGTCTCAGATCAAGTGTAGTCCCTGTTCTGGCAGGGGAGATACCATGATCACAGACAAGATCACCTTAAATGGCATTGTGTAGCTAAGGGTGGAGACTTGTCCAATGCACTGAAGGCAGCCCCTGCTCTTCAGGAGTCTATTATAGCCTCCCAATGGGAGGATCTCAGCTACATGCTTTGTTTTTATGGAGATGGAGAATTTTTCCCTAGCTTGCTCCTTTGGCTTTTTGTCTAGGGGCAAGTGAGACTCAGGAGCATCTGAACTCCGAGTCCTCTGAGCTTGGGATCTGCACGTAGGATGCCCAGCATGGATTTAGGAGTATCTGAAGCCCCAGGCTGAAGAATCTGGGAGGAAATATAGTTGCTGCTGCGCCACACAGACGTGAACGATTGAGTTCTGCTCAGTTGATAGAATTCCAGACTGATTTGGCTGATGTGGCCTGAGATGTTAAATTAAAAAAAAAAACCCCCAAAAACTTTCCTGTAGATATTTCTGGATGGAGGTCCAACTCCCTTGATCCAAGAACTAAATTATGCACTGGTATCCTGAGGGAATAGGGGGTAGAAGTCTTTCTCTGTCATTGCCAGACTGTAAACATTTGTGACAGATTTACTCGATCGGGCTCCAACCTGTCCAGGGGCTTGAGAATCCTCAATTCTGATTGGTGGAGTCAATCCACCAGTCAGGCACAAGCTGGGGAAAGCAGGCACCGCCCCTTTCCCGAAGGGAGGCGGAGAAGAGCTCCCCAACCAGACTGTGGACTGCAGCGTGGCAGGTCCGCCGGACTTCAGGGGCGGCGCCCCTGAACGGTATAAAAGGAGAGCGTGCTTAGTATGTTTGGTGAGGGACTCGAGAGGAGCAGGGAAAAGCTGGGGAGAGCAACCCCAGCGGGCAATAGGCCCTAGGGCCCAGAAGCCGCTGCTGGAGGAGCTGCCCTGGGAGCCGCTCCATGGCGCATGGAGCCTCAGCTGAAGGCAGGGGGGCGAGACCCCATGGGCCCCTTACAACTTGTGGTTCAGCATGCAGAGCTGGGGCTTTGGGAGCAGCTTGAGCCTGCAACCCCAGCAGGCTGCCGGGCATCACGGGGCATGGAGCAAGGCCAGAGAGCAGCTGAGAGCTGCTCAGGGAAGCCGCCCTGGCGTGAAGCTGGATGGAGCTTGGCAGAGCAGTGAGCCCACGGTGCCCGGAGCGGGGCGCAGGGCAGCAGGAGAGCCCAATAGAAGGCCGGGAGGCTGGAGCAAGGGGCACTGCGGGGCCTGAGCGCTCGGGTTGGGACACCAGGCTGGGGAGACGCCTCCAGAGGCGATGAGGAAGGAAGGCCCAGGGAGCCTTGCTTTGAGACCTTTGCTGAGGCACCCTACTTGCAGGATCCCGCCCCCCCAAGGCAAGGGCTGTTTTCCATCTACCCGATACTTACCTGTAGCCGCCTGTTACCCAGGGGCCTGAACTACCAGGGGACTTACCTGTCTGTATCCAGGGGGCCTTGTGTCTAGGTATTGTGGTTGGGAAATAACCCTGGGAGGAGGGATCATCCCCTATGGGCATGGTATATTGTTTGACTGTTTTACTTACCGTTCTCGTTTAGTCCTGAGTAATATTGTACTTATCCTTTACTAATCATTATACCCTGTGTAAGACAATAGACTGTATATAGTTAAGTAATATGTGCCTGAGCCCATCTCCATAGAGAAGAGAGGGATCCGCTTGCCAGTATTGGCATCCCTCTCGCAGCACTCTGCCTGCCATCACGCCTTTCCGATTGGGGCTGGAGGGCGCACCCGTGGGTGTACCGTGGGCTACACTTTCTTGACTGTTACTGCCATCCTCAGATATTACGGGGATGGGTACAGTAGAAGAACTGATGCATAAAACAGTTGCTGGCAGTAGCATAACTGAGTGGGGGCAACTAAGGCAGGAGCCCCGAGTGCTGATTTTGTAGGGGGCACATAACTAGCTGCTACTGCCCTGTTACATCTCTGGGCACTTTAAGGCAGGAGGAACCATATGGTATCAAAACTCATGCCCCTCCCCTGCTCCATCTTTGATTGTTTTGCAGCTTGGTGAGTAAAAAAAAATGCCCCCAAACATTTTGCAAGACCCAAACCCTTCCCAGTGAAGCCAACTTCCTCCTGTTAATATTTGATAAACTCTAATCTGTGAAAAAATAATCTGATGCAACATTGCTCCTCCCTCTCTCCTTTCTTACAGTCACCCCTGCAACTGCCCTCACAGTTTGTGCCTGACTGCTGGCAAGCAGCACGCTCACATTATCTGCCAACAATTGCAGTTCCCCCCACCCTGAGCTTTGCCTTTCATTGTCTTTCCTCTACCCTAGGGAACCAAAACTGGGTATCAGCTGACACCGCAGTTGGATCTAGTCCCTCATGTAAAATTATGGTCCTGAATCAGCCAGTGGAGTTTTGTTTGAGAGATGTTATCCCAGTAGTTACAAACGCATGCACATACATCAACTGTCATGTCTCGCAGTACATGTTACCTCTGGGAAATAGAAAGCTCTTGGAATAGAAGACACATGCTGATTTGCTGGACGGGAATGTAGATATTTTCATGGTGCTTTCCCAAGCCCCTGCTGTGAGAACACTGTGCAAAGTTCAGCTCTTCTGAGGTCTCCCCCGTGCATTCAGTAATCTCTGGACAGACGACATAAAGGCTGGATGACAATATTTGGTGCACAATTCACACTACTGTCAGTGTGTACTGCATAAGCATCAGTGTTCGCATGCATGCTAAGGAAACACTGGGCTGACTGGTTTCCTAGAATCTGAATTTTCCAACCTTGGTTCTTCAAAGCAAAGCATGAAATCTATACTTATATACCTGAACTAAAAACCTCTTGTAATTTTTCGAAGTGGAGGGTTCTATACATGCAGTTCAGCACTTCTGATCATTACACCAAAATATGTACTCAGGATCCTAAATCTAGGTACCCAGGTTTGCGAATTTTGGACAGGGTCCTAATTGTCCTTTTATTTACATGGCTGTAAGCCCACAGACTCTGTCGGATTTGCATGTGGGGTCAGTTTGACATGCCTGCTCCTTCATGTTCTCTGCATATGTGGGCATCATTAAAATACTTTGCAACATGAGTGAGCACTTATGCATTTGTCGCATACCTTTCAGAGCACTTCTAATTAGCACCTCAATTTCAAAGGAGATCAGAAAACCTGCTGACAGTACTACAAGATGAAGTCTCCCATATGCGCCTCACCCCATGTCTGCTAAGCTAGAAAATCTTCCGAGATCACCACTGGATTTCAGATAGATTTCTAAGTAGCTCCCAGGTACCCTTAGTCCGGGCTGAATTTAAACTGGTGACAGGGGTGTGAAAGACTCCATACTCCATTGCAAGACCCTTGGTCTCTTTTCAACTATATGCAATAAATATATTAAATAGAAACAGTATAAGTATTATACTAGTCTAAGGAGACACACCAGACAGCGATCCTGTCATTTAGCATGTCATATAGTGTGGCAAAATATTTGGCATTGGGGCAAGCGCACAAATCTCTAAAGACTCTAATTCAGACACTTAGCTTCATTAGGATCTAATCACGGGTGAGCAAAATGCAGCCCAGGGGCCGGATGTGGCCTGCCAGGCCATTGTATCCAGCCTGCAGGGCCCTCAATGGCTTGCCAACACTCAGTAAGCAGCCCTCTGCCCAAAATAATTGCCCACCCCTGATCTAAATCCTCTTATATACTCTTCTGTAAGGCATATGAAAAGGTTTTCTCTCTCATCCCAGAAGTCTTGCAATATAGCTGCCCAACGCTGTATAAATAATATTGTTGTATCTCGCCGTGCCTTCAGTCAAGACCATTATTTCATTTGTCTGGCATGTCATTAACCACACAGTCCCGAGTCAGTCCACCTCTAAGGAGAGCATTCGTGTGACTCTGAGCTTGCGTAATTTTCTGAACCCTTGTGGTTTACGTCTCTGTGGCTACTTCAAGCAGAAAAAATACCAGTTTCTCTGTAAGGGGCTTGGCACTTCAGGAGTTAAAGCCCACGTTCATCTTCGCATTTGGGAAGATGACTTGTTGTCTTGGTACTGACAGGCACTGAAAGATTCATTGCAGCTGCTTCTGAGGAGTGTCACTGAGCTTTATCTACTGCATATTTTCTGCCTTTCATTTTTAACAAGAGACAGTTGCCTAGAGTGAAATGCAGCCAGGTGCAGAAATGTGAAGTGAAAAGAGTCCGTCTTCTTCCAAGACAAAGGAATGTGGCAGAACAAGGGGAAATCCTTTGTTTCAATGGGAAAAGATAAATAGTATCTAAGACACTTTAGCCTCCAGACTCCATGCCTAATAAAATTAAGCTGGGCCTGATCCAGAGGTTTGAGGTCTCCTCCTCTAAAAGAGAGTCTAGGACCAGACCCTCCTTTTGATGCTAATCCTGTGTTGGTGTAGCTTCCCCCAACACTAGGCTGCTGCCAGCAAAGTAAGCCCTGCCTGTGCACTCCCACTGGGGCATACCAGAGCCCAGCACTTGGGTAGAGCGGGCAGCTCAGAAATGCCCCTCAAGCAGTTTGGAGGAGATGCGAGTACCTCCTGCCTCCCCTCCTGTGCAACTCTCCGGCAGCCTTGGGGCACTGAGCCTGGGCATGGCATGCTCAGGGCTGCTCAAGCCAGGCTGTTCCAATTGCCCATCTCTGCTGCACCTGACAGGGAATGAGTGTGTCAAGACCTTAATTTTTGTCAGGAGCAGAACCAGGGGCTGCTGGAGCCTATGTAGATATATCCTGACCAGACCTTTCACACCTAGGTAGAAAGGAAAAGTATTAAAATACCCATCTTCTCTTCCTTCACTTTTCTCGGATGCCTGGTGCAACTTGGGTTCACAGACGCATGCAGAAAAAGGAAGAGAATCTGGCAGTCAAAATTCTTGGCATCTCCATTTTCTGGGGCAGGGGAAGTGGCGGGGGTTGGTTAGAAATAATGAAGGATAAAGTCCTCCTCTCACATCCATGCAGTAGATCTTGGCTTTGGAGTTCCCTGTTCTCCAGTGCTCAGCACTGCTGCTAGCGTAGTGATCCCATTGACAAAGGAAGATAGCTGAAGCCTTGGGAAATGCTAAGAGGAAAAGTTACCACCTGAGCCAGGTGGCAGGTCATAACTCTGGCCTTTCCACTCTGAATTTCCAGTAAAAGAGTAAAGTTTGCCCTAAATCAGGCTGGGTTGTTGATTCCTGTTCACCAGAGCTGTATCATTTAACGAGAATCTCCGTTCCATGTAGGTGCTTTCACCAGGGACAAATCATTCCTTTTAGATGGTGTATATGCTACTCATTCAGATTCCCACTGTATATATAATATAGGTATAAATGGCTTCAGCAGGAGGTGCACAAGCCTGTAATTCACATTTGTACCTATGGGAACTAAAATGATGACATACTTCATGCTTCTAATACACACAGGAGGATGATATTAGGCACATGCATTGCCCCCCAATATACTAATATATCTGTCATAAGAAAGATCATGAAGTCCACTTCCACAGCTGCCTTCTTACCCTTCCTGGAAAATGACGGCTATCTCAAGTTAGCCTTGGGGGACAGGCCTTTCTGTCTTTACTAAATAGGGTCTAATTCTGTTGAATTGCCACTTTTAATGATTCTGGCATTGTAAAGAGATCCTAAAGTAATTGTAAATGTAAATCCAGGCCTAAGGTACTCATTTTGAAAGTTGAATATTAAGGGTCCATGTCCTCTGCATATTTCTTGTTTGTTCTGGAAACACCGTTCAGAAAAATTAAATATAATGATCTGGTTCTAAAGTATTCACGAAAGCTTTGTTGACTCCAAGCACAGGTTCTTTCTTTGTTGGAAATGAGCAGGTTGAAGTGGGTGCAAATGATTCCTTTGGTTAGTGTGAATAAACCAGGAGACCATTAGCATAAAGATGGGTGGGCAGGCAGGACATGAGCCCTGCATGCAAGCTACGTGGAGGGGAAGGATGGCGGAGAGGACCAGAGTGTGCCTCACCCTCCTGTCCCCGGCTCGGCTTGTACTTTCTGGCCCCAGCCCTTGCAGCGAGCAGTGAATGTGCAGAGCAGGTCGATGAGTACATGGCACTTTAGAAACTGTAGTTCTGTAGCACGGTGGTAGAGTTTGCTGCTGCTGGGTGGATCTTTTTGTCTTCTCAACATGGGCATCTGCAACAAAAATATGAGATGACATCTCCCCTCAGCAGCAACACATTTCTACTGCGGCCCCTGCGTGCTGCCCACTGCCAGAACCTCCAAAGCCAGAACCTACAAGGGAAGGGGGAAGGAGGACTCTCTTGGCCATCGTCCTGGACAGTTCTGCTCCTGAGGAAGACTTACCTTTGAACAGACACTGAATAAGAACAAAAGGGCAGAGTTTAAGGCTGGGACTTTCAAAGTAGCCTACAGGAGTTCAAATCCCAGTGCCAATTAAAAGTCAGTGGTACCTAAACTATTTAGAAGGAGCATCAAGAGAAATAAAGTGCACAGAGAGGTTAAGTGACCATACAGGAAGTCTGTGGCAGAGCAGGGGCTGAACTCAGGTGTCTCAGGGCCTGGAGTAGGCCGCTGTGTGCTTGGTTAACAGAGTGTATTGACATAACTTGTGTGAGTGAACATTTTTAAAAAGCTGTTTTAATAATCTCATCCATCTCAGTAAGACACAGGAAATCACAAGTGCTTAGGTTCCTGCTTAAAGTGTCTGCGTGCTGCCACTTGCTGCACTATATGAAGTATAAGTGTCTGGGCTGGGCTGCGCTAAAACAAAATTGTATAATCTGATCCATATTCCAGTGGGGTGGTTGTAGCTGGGTTGTCAGTTGTTTTGTATGTTGGGTCCTTCCAAGTAAGATTTCTTCTTCCAAACATTTATTCTGGCACCTGATGCTCCCTTGGTTTTAATGCAAAAGCCGGACTCAGTCCAGGTTTCTTACATGCATCTTTCCCTTCTATGATTCTGTGATTTTATGATTCATGGATGATGCATGTTTTTGTTAGATTAAAAAATGTGGGTTAAGTCTTAAGTATCTGAGGTGATGGAGCTTCCATACGTAGGACAAGAGGCTGTCCCAAAGATGCTGAGATGTTGCTGAGAGGAATTTGGAGGTGGAGTGGAAGGGGAAGGGTTTGCTAGCCTGCTTAATTTTTCCTTTGATGATTTCATTACTTCTAGTCTTATCTTCAGTGGCTTTGGTAATGCATCCATTTGGATGCATTAACAAATGACTTCCTGCCCTTGCAACGGCAGGACATGGACTGTGCCTTTGTCTCTTGCCTTAACTGTAGCAAACTAAAAGATATTTTTGATGCTTCAGGCATTGTGCCTGGTGGTTGTGTGAGAGGGTGATTCTCAAAGTTGTTCAGAATTAGGTTTGACAAGCACTTGTTTAGGATGGTTTAGTAAGGGATGATCCTGCCTTGAGCAAAGGGTTGGACTAAATGACCTCCTGAGGTCCCTTCTAGCCCTACTTTTCTACGGTTTTCTATATAAAGTGTTTATATGGCTCCCAAAGAAATGCAAAACTCTAGAAGTCCTGGTTCAGAGACCATACTTTTATCATCTCTGTATCCCATAAGCAATCCACAAATCACAAATATCAACTGTATCACATATGTTATAGACTTTGAATTGCTTATTTTAGCCTCACAATGCCCTTGTAAGATAGGGCAATATTCTTTTCTCTGTTATTCAGGAAATGAAGCAGAGAAAACAACTGACTTGCCCCAAACTATACACAAAGCCTGCAAGAGCTTGAACCACCATCTTTCAAATCTTAAGCTACTACTATACCACCTGGACCAGGGATGTCAAATATACAGCCCACAGACTGGATCCAGCCTGCGGACCCGCATCATCTGGTCTGCAGGGCTCCTAGAGGGGTAGAGAATTTGGGGGTCGATTGAGCCAGGGGCTGCTTATGAAATCTGGGGTGTGGGGGTAAGTGACAGCTGCATTAACCCCTGCTGCTCACTCTGCTACCACTAGCACTTGCCCTAGTACTAGAAGTGGGTCCAGGTCAGGCCCCTAAGGACTCCTGTGGTTCAGATTTGACTTGTGGGGGTTGGGTTAACTTGACACCCCTGATCTGGACCATCCTTTCCTTCTGCAAAGATGTTAATGATACTGTTTCCATTTTGCTGTTCATAGCGACATGTTTGCTTACTTCTTTCCATCACACAGTCAAGCATCATCTGCAGCTAATCTAATGATTACATTTCTAAATCTACAGATGAATAAGTTAGCATCTCTTCTCAATCACATTTGGGAAAATTTTAGATCTGGTGCTTGAAACTTTTGGCCATTTGACTTTTTTTCCTGAGATTTACAACGACTTGAATCCAAAAGAGAACGTGATGGTGTTTAATGCTGAAAAATGCAAGGTTCTCCACCTTGGGAGGAAAAACCTGCAGCACCCTTATAGGCTCGGCAGTGCTACGCTGGCTAGCACTATGGAAGAAAGAGACTTGGGGGTCATCATTGACCACAAGATGAACATGAGCCTGCAATGCGATGCTGCGGCTAGTAAAGCGACCAAAATGCTGGCGTGCATCCATAGATGCTTCTCGAGCAAATCCCGGGACGTCATTCTCCCCTTGTACTCGGCCTTGGTGAGGCCGCAGCTGGAGTACTGCGTCCAGTTTTGGGCTCCACAATTCAAAAAGGATGTGGAGAAGCATGAGAGAGTCCAGAGGAGAGCCACGCGCATGATCAGGAGTCAGGGAAACAAACCTTACGATGACAGGCTGAGAGCCATGGGACTCTTTAGCCTGGAAAAGCGCAGGCTCAGGGGTGATCAGGTGGGCACCTATAAGTTTATCGGGGTGACCTCCAGTATCTGGGGGAACACTTGTTCACCAGAGCGCCCCAAGGGATGACGAGGTCGAACGGTCATAAACTACTACAAGACCGTTTCAAGCTGGACATAAGGAAGAATTTCTTTACTGTCCGAGCCCCCAAGGTCTGGAACAGTCTGCCAGCGGAGGTGGTTCAAGCACCTACAATGAACACCTTCAAGAGTAAATTGGATGCTTATCTTGCTGGGATCCTATGACCCCAGCTGACTTCCTGCCCGATGGGCAGGGGTCTGGACTTGATGATCTTCTGAGGTCCCTTCCAGCCCTGATGTCTATGAAATCTATGAAGTCTTTTAAAAAAGTGTTTAGTTTCTCTGTCTTATTTTGATGTTCCTGGTATTTTTAGACTAACTAAAAATATTAATATTTTAATAAGGAAAGCATGAAAAATTTTAGTAAGTTTTCTTTTTTTTTAGAAGGGGTGGATATGACACTAGTGTTTCCAGTGATTAGAGCCTGGGACAAGCAGCTAGGAGTTCTGCATGTTGTTCTTTGCTTTGCTACAAACTTGCTGTGTGACTTTCAGCAAGTTGCACAGCCTCTATGATCTTGATTTTCTCCAGCTGCAACATGGGGGTAACACTCTAGTCACCTATCTCACAAAGCAATTGTGAAGCATGATGAAATGAGGATAATAAATTTTGGAAGTACTTTGCATGATCATGTTAAGTATTCCTGTCTCTCTCTAATGAAGAGATTAATCATTTGCATTTTTCTCTCCTCTTCCTGCTTCCTCTGGTGGAATGCAACTTGAAAAAAGCAGCAAGAAGAAGCAGAATCGCGGAGGGACCTAGAATTACCCATCATGGACTATGAGACGTTATCAGGTAGGATGCAATACATTGGCACTTGAGTTTTGTTTCCTGACTGCTGTACCACTGCGCAAGCATGTCCTAACTTTACACATGCTATTTTAAATAATAATTTATGACATGCCAACTTTCAGATTGTAACAAATAAATATAATTACAGAAACCATGTCCAGACTGCTTGAAATGCACAGTGAATAGATGCATTTGGGGTAATGGAGTTTCTCCAGATTTACACTGTGGTGACCAAATTTTGGCTCAGATTCGTTCTAGTGAGTCAAAAGAATTCCCATTTAATACAGATTTAATTATGACAACTACGCTGAGATTTTTTCAGCTTGAGTCATGTGCTTTGGATTTTCATATTTCCGTTGTGTTACTTGACATGCTATGTAAAGCAGTGACTGATTTGTTGGTGTTCAGCTGATGTGAATAAGAAGGGTCTCCTTTAACATAATCTAACCTCTAAGGAGCTCTAGTGAGCCATTAGGGCTTTTTCAAAGCCTTGGCATCTTTTCAATAGTACTAACAGGGTGATAATGCAGACCATTAGATGTTGTCTTCCATATAGCTTATATGATTAAAAAGTACTTTGCATGGATCCATTGTTAAAAGTAGTAGCTCTGGTTACACTTTAGAGATATGTAGTGAATATCATTGCTGCAAGACTGTAATAAACCTTGCATACCAGGTGCATTTTTTAGAGAGGGGCTGATTGTAGCATGGAGTCATTTTCCATTTGTTGTGGTCATAGTCAAGGAGGGAAGTAATAGCACTGGGCAGTGAAATCTCAATATGTGATTTTGGTATAGAAGTGCATGTAGGAAGTTATAACATGGATGTATCTGCTGTGTATGCTAAAAGTAGCAGGTTCCCAGATAGTTGTAAGATAGCTTCATCATCTTCATTGACAACTTCCAATTTTGCCAAGTAATACATTTTATTGTTGGTATTTATTTGTACCTTAATAGAGTTTAAGGCTAGAAAGTGCTATTGGATTAAGTAGTCTGACTGTCCTTTTGCATGCAGGCCAGATCCTGTAGAAAATAGCAGTAATTGGGTGAAACTCCTGTGAATTCCCTGAGTCACGCTTGACATGAGAGCTAGTGGGAAGTATCAGTAACATGGCCTCTCCTGCTGTGAGGCTGTTGACCCCATTGAGGAACAGAGAGAGTGAAGTGATGACAGGTGCTTCTAACCACTGCTTGAGAATTCATTCTTCATATGAACTCTGATTTTTAACTCCGTATATATCCTGCACTCCTTATGAAGGCTGAACTCCTATTGACTTCAGAGGAGTGCTGCCCGTGTAAGGTTGCAGGACTGGGCCATGAGCCTAACCAGCAGTTTTCTTGTTGCGATGGAACAAATAAGGAGACAGCCCGCATTTCAGTAGTGCATGTTCTCTTCCTCTTGCCATTTCCTGTAAACATAGCTAGCCTGTAGGTATTTTTAGAAAGTCTGTGCTTCTGCATCCAGGGTTTGACTTGGACCTATCCAGGGAGGGATCGAGGGATCCAAACTGAGAGACCCAGGTATCCTGCGGAAAATCTACCTATGAGTCTCTTTAGACAAGATGCATTTTTTTTTTTTACAGCTATAGTATTATTTGCTTCATGGCACCCAGTAATGGCACCTTTGTGAGTCTAACCTCCATGTTTGTTGGTTTATTTGTTTGCTTTTTAAATACAAACTCTTCTAAAGACTTGGCAAGGACCACAGGGAAAGGCAAGATCATCTTCATGACCTAAGATTGTTCAACAGAAAGAAGAAATTGCTGTGGTACAGACTGAAGTGGTACAGATTATGTGGATTTCCAAAGCAGTCTTTATTAAAGGGAACAATAATGACCCAATATTGGGGCTTCCTAGTGCATTTCGTTATAGTGTAGACAGACAAAGCCGCTAGGGACTGTCTTGCAGTGGTGCAGCTGTAGAAAAATCTAGGCTGCAAGACCATGCTTAAAGACTGCATCACAAATGTGTGCATAGAAATGAGCCAAATGGCCCATACAACTTTGATCTTGGCATCCCAGACATTTGAATCTGACAACTTTGAAGACTTAGTAATCATAGAAAAATAGTGCTGGAAGGGACCTCAGGAGTCAGCTAGTGTTGTTCCCCTGCTTGAGGCAGGTTCCCTGTCTAAAACGCTCCTTTAGCGTGATTTCTCTTGCATAGGATGCAGTACTCATGCCATGTGCCAAAGGGAAGTTCGTAGTGAAAGAGCAGCAGAACATACTCACCTGGATTATTTTTACAAAGTCTGATTACATCACGTCGCCTATCAGTATCACCCTGAGCAACCTTTGCTGTGGAAGACGAGTAGAAACAAGCATTTCTAACCCTTGAGTTTCATTTTTAACAGTCAGATGAGTGAGCAGTCATCCCTGAAGTAATCCCAAGTGTGTTTCAGTAATACACAGTGCTAAAATTGCCACTATGAACAGCCCTCTGTAGTACCCCCAGTTGAAGAGTTAGCCTATGGACTGATATTCATCAGCATGTTCAATTTAAGGAAGAAGCTGAATGAAAACTGTTAACAGTGGTTGTAGATATGGCATTACTCATGTAGCCTGGGTACACCCAGGGGTGTGCCCTGTCTGCAAGAGGAAGGGGTGGGGTGGGTGGTCAGGCAAGAGTGCTGTGAGAGGGGCCTGCCACCGGGGAACAGTTTTCTCTTTTCTCTGTAGAGCCAGGCCGGGACAAAGCACGTAACTATATACAGAGTTATTGCTATATGAAAATAAACATGAATAAGAGACATTAAATATTTACAGCAGAATTGGGATGTGACACCATATACAACAACCTGCAATCAACCCATTGCACCACTTCGAGGAACTGCAAAACATGGAACAGGTAACTGGGAACTCAGTACAGGTGATCCACAGCATAGGCAATAATTACCCCCCCTGCACAGATTCATAGATTCATAGACACTGGGGCTGGAAGGGACCTCGGAAGATCATTGAGTCCAGCCCCTTGCCCCAGGGGCAGGAAGTCAGCTGGGGTCATAGGATTCCAGCAAGACAGACATCCAAATGTCTCTTGAAGGCGTTCAAAGTAGGTGTTGAACCACCTTGGGCGGCAGTCTATTCCAAACCTTGGGGGCTCAGACAGTAAAGAAGTTCTTCCTTATGTCCAGCCTGAAACGGTCATGGAGGAGTTTGTGACCATTTGACCTTGTCATCCCTTGGGGCGCTCTGGTGAACAAATGTTCCCCCAGATCCTGGTGGTCCCCCATGATAAACTTATAGGTGGCCATCAGATCACCCCTGAGCCTGTGCTTTTCCAGGCTGAAGAGCCCCATGGCTCTCAGCCTCTCATCATATGGTCTGTTTTCCTGACCTCTGATCATCCAGGTGGCTCTCCTCTGCACTCTCTCAAGCTTCTCCACATCCTTTTTGAATTGTGGAGCCCAAAATTGGGCTCATTATGAACGTTAACACCCTGGAACACGTAAATCAAGGCATCAACACAATAAACACATATAAGCATCAACTCAGATAAACCCAGGTAAGCTGAGGTAGCAATGAAAAATAGATGTAAACAGGCAACAATACAGATAAGTTCAGATAATAGGCAGTAAACATATATAGGTAATGAAAACAGGTAAACCCATATAAACCTCCTTAAGGAGTACCCATAACTATATTAACATCTACAGTACAAAGCAAACATCAATCACAAAATATGGGGTGCACTCAGCACCCCATGGGGTGTCCCTGGAGCCCCTCCCCAGTAGGCCCCAGGATGTAGACATGGCACACAATGGAGGAGGGTAGAGGCTGCAGACCCTCCTCATCCAAGCCCACCTCCCCGTGGGACCTGCTGCTTCAGCGACTCACGCTTCCACTCTGAAGCAGCCAAGGCTTGTTGCCTGGTGGCTAGTCCCACAAGGGCATCTCTCCAGCAGTGCCTCTGGCTCCTCTCGATGGCCTGGTGCCCCACACTGAGCACCCAGGGTGCTCCTCCAGGACCTGTGCCCTTACTAGCTCTGGTTCCCTGGCCTCATGCTGGGGGTCTCCCCTTCCCGGACCCTGCTCTGGGTACCAGGGCTATTTAGTTTAATGCTGAGCCACACTGTGGGGCTCTGGCTACATGGCCTAAGCTGGGGCTAACTTGAGCAGCCTCGAGCTGCTCTCAAGGTCGACTCTCCCTGCGCTGACCTGTGCACTGTGTAGGGCCCAAGGGATCGGGGAATCATTGAGGGTAGATGGTGTCTGTGGAGGATTGGGTGAAAAGACAGTGCCCTCAGGGGAGATTGGGGGGCTAGCAGGTCTTCTTGGAGGACTGGGGAATCAGGGAGGGCAGGCAGCATCTGCAGTGGGATTGGGGGTGGGGTAGCGCGGACTGCAGAGGGATTGGGAGGGCAAGCAGGGTCCATGGGGCATCAGGATGGGGAGTGAAGTGGGAGTGGCATCTACAGGAGGGATCAAGGAGATTGGTGGGGGCAGGCAGGGCTTGTTGGAGGAGGGTTTGTGGGGTGTCCAGAAGAGTTTGGCAGGCGGGAATGGGAGGCTGTCTCCCCCACACTCAGGAGCAGGGGCTATTTTAGCCCCCACTGTCCCCAGATGAACAACTATACCCCGCAGACCAAACCTACCCCCATTCTTCTCACCCCTCTTCCACAGGGACTTACTTTCTTGCCTCCTGATATCAGAGAATACTGATAAAAGTGGCATCAGGAGTGGCTTGTGGGATGGGGCCTGGCTGGCCTGGGGCAGGGGATGTCCATCTGGAGTGGGGCAGGGGGCTGGGGTGCTAAAAAGTAGCTCAGTGCTAGTCGGGTGGATAGGAAAAGTGAAACACTGGGGTGGGGTTAGGGCCAGCAGCTGGGCTTTCCCAAACCTGGGCCTGCACTGAGAACTGTACAGAAGTTTGGGACAGTTAGATTGGTCTAAAAATGGCCAACCCAATCTAAGTTAGCCTACTTCAGAGGTAGGGTTAACTTAGATCAGGTCAGCCATTTTTAGGCTGATCACCCTTCCTGGAACTTGTGTACAGTTTGCACTAAGAATGACCTAATTAAGGATTTAAGTGCAAGGTCCACATCTGGGTGAACTAAGTTAGATCAAGGGGCCATTTTTAATGTACTAACCTCCCCAAACATTTCTATGCACACTTTATGTAATGGACTGGTGGTCAGAGCACTTGTCCAGGAAGCGGGAGACCTGGGTTTTTGGCCTTCCTCAGCCTGAGGGGGTTCAAATCCACATCTCTTGCCATCTATGCAAGTGCCTTAACCATGGTGCTATAAGCTAGGCTAGCATGTGGGGACCCTCCATCCCTCCAACTGAAGCTATGCCAATGGGCAGCAAAAAATTCAAGATATGGTGGGCCAAAAATAGAAAGCAGAAGTTATTGCAATCTGTTAGCTGGGTATTGAGGGCATTAGCTTCAAGAAGAGTCTGGGTTTCCTGTCCCTGCTGCCAAGAGTGTTTCTGCATGTGGCATTAATCAGACATTCGCTAAAACATGCAAACACCTCTGGCTTTGTGTCTTGAGTGACCCAGAGAAATGCAAGGCTGAGTTTACCTGACCATCTTAAACAAAAGGTGTTTCAGATCTTATAAAAGAGAAATGCAGAGAAATAGCATTTTTAGACGTGTACAATGCTGTGCCAGGCTTTTTTGAAAGCGCCTGACTCTGTGTCACGTGCATTTGTATAAATGCACTGAGAAAATGGCAGTGGCACGCTTTTGAACTAAAACACATCAAAAGTGTTTTAGTTCAAAAGCACAGCGCTGCCATTTCCCAGCGCTGATGCGCATTTCACCATTTATACAAATGCACGCAATGCAGTGCCAGGCGCATCAGCTCGCATCGGAGCAGACTCAATTAATCAAGTCTGCTTTGATGCACTGGATCTCTGGCACATTGCAGCACAAAAAAAGTATGTGTATAAATGCCCAGATTTAAGATATCTTTTTGTAAGTGCTCTTAAAAGGGATGTAGTAGACCATTACCACATTCATGATTCCAGGAAGCCAGCCTTATCTACAGGGTTATGCCTCAGCTGTGCTGTAGCAATGGCATATCAGAGTGGCTGGCAAATTTTGTCACAAACAGTTTTAACCACTTCAAACTAATCGAGCGTATTGTGGTTTCTTCAGGCCTTCCCCACCTCTTGTTTTTGAGATGCATTTATCATGCACAGCTGTAAGGTCATCATCCTCCCAGAGGAAGTGGGGGTGCTTCTGTTTTCTCCATGATCTGGGGCCGCAATGTACAGTAGATATAAGAAAAGAGCCTTTCATTCATTGCCCACCAGGCCAGATTCTAAGCTGCATCGCTCAGGAGATGCCTGGTTTGCTGCTCTGCCTTCTGCTCCCTGCCCTCTGCTCCATGTCTGGTCTGCTGCTCTGCTTTCTGCTTCCTTTCCTGTCTGCCTCTGTGCCACTTGTGACACATGTGCTGCAGCTTGGCCACCCCTGAGCTAGACACGTTCCAGACACGGCTCTAGCTTACAGCTGCTGCTCACTCAATTGCCCAGAGCCTGAAGCTGCCCTACCCTACCCCTTCCCATCCTCAGCGTGTCCCATCCCACTCCCTTCCTGACCATGGGGGATCCAGTTCTCTTTACGCAGCAGAGGAACCCCTTCCAGCTGGGGGAGTCCCCAGCTGGGAGAGGTGCCTGCTTTCCACTCCTCTCATGGCACAGCATAAAGAGCTTGGACTAAGCTGAGAGTTCTTGTGATGATCTGGATTGCAAAGGTGGCACAAAATGGCAAATGAGAGACGAGACCCATAGGCATAGCCCCGTATGCTTTGCTGTGTCTGACTATGGACCCCAAGCTGAAGTTAACACTTCCCCTGGGTAGCCTCTCTCACAAACAGCATTGGGGCCTCATTGAGAGGGACTGAGAAGGTTGCAGCAAGTGGTGATAAACAGCAGGGGGGAAATGGTGCTGGGCTCACACAGGGACTAACAGTGCTGGTCAGTGAGGCTGCAGGTAGAGAGAGGTGGTGGCATCTTGGGCATGGCTGGAAACTACACCGGCCTCAGGAGGGACAGCATGACTAGAAACCACATTGCTTACAGCTGTTGTAGTCTTCTGTAAGAAACCCATTTGTCCTCTTCTCTTGGGCTGATGCAGGCTGCTTCTCCTCTTGATCCTCAGGGACTTGTCTCCCATAGTTCAGGAGCTTTTTGGCAACCTTAGGCTTCCAGCATTTGCTAACTGCCTGCAGGGACCAAAAAGGAATTGACTCCCTCTCTCACCAAGATTTATTTGGCTTCTGGGATTTCTTTCACTTTGGACAGTGGCTGCAGTTAAGGCTGAAGCTGACCACGCAATGCCAGGGGTGCACTGAGTCTCCTTTTAGTACTTGGAAAACTCAGCGGCTTCTGACTAGCAGGTCTTGCTGTTCTGCTTAAAATTGTACTGATCACACAGTTTGGAGTCCAGAAGGAATTTTCCCCCAGGTCCGAATGGCATGGCAGTCAGTGGTTTTTGCCTTCCTCCATAGTATGGAGTACAATCCTTTTCCAAGGATCCTCTGAGTGTATATTAACCCAATTACTTCTGGGTCATTGTAGTGGCAAGGCATTGGCAATGCCCTTGTCTCTCCTGCTTCTACCTATGGCTTGTTGTTGAGTGTTTGTAGTGTTTCAGGTTTTGCACCTTGTTTGAAGAATGAAGGTTTGAAGCTCTAAACTGGGGAATCCTTGGGCAAACGGTTGCCTGCAAATACAGGGGAATGGACCAGCTTGTCCATGAGGCTCCTTCCAGTTCCTATGTCACTACCACAGCCTCTGTGTATGTATGTGTGTAAATTTGAACTATGTTTTAAGTGTTTAGGGAACCCTTAATTCTGAGATTAGTGCTAAAAGTTGTAATATAAACCCAATTAATGTACAGACAGCTGTAGTATAAACCCAATTAACGCAACAGACAACTTTGCACTCCACTTAAGTTGCATCTTAACTCAGGCTTCAGTGATCTAGCATTTTTCCCTTGTACAGAGACCCATATCAGAGCAAAGCCTGTGCAAAGTATATGGAGTCAGGAGGAAAACTCCACAGAACAGTCTGAAATCATCCTTCTCACCTCCATTCAACTTGAAAGCAAATTATAAGCATAAAACAAACACCTTCAAAAGCCTAAATTATTCTGTCTGCTTCAAAGAAATCCACTGGGTGGTTCCTCTCTTCTTGCTGTGATGG
Organism: Crocodylus siamensis; assembly: GCF_052110815.1. Taxonomy (NCBI): domain Eukaryota; kingdom Metazoa; phylum Chordata; order Crocodylia; family Crocodylidae; genus Crocodylus; species Crocodylus siamensis. The sequence continues at coordinate 13,985,819 of NC_143398.1, read as the reverse complement.
TTTGAATATGTACTGCACCAAGAGCAACCCCTTCATTAGCTGCACAAGCTACTCATTGCAGTGTTTTTCAAAAGAAGCAAAACTGAAAAAAAATCTGGAGGTTTTCAGCTATGTTCATTCACAGTGACGACATGTAGGGAGCACAAGGGGGACAGGCTGTGCTCTGCTTAGGCAACAGGCGGGGGGGAAGGTGGGAGCACCGGTACCTTCCCTGCAAGCACCAGCCGGGGAGTGAGAGCACCATGGCCACTTCAGGGAGAATTGTGGCCATTTCCCACCCGTGTGATTGGGCATGGGGGACCCTGGTCGCTGAGGGGGCACATGCCCCCCCCCCCAGCTAAGGTGGCAGCAGTGACCCATGTTCATTCATTCATTCATTTAATTGACTAGGGTAATATGCCAACCTCCCAAAAAGGGACTTAGGGTAGCTTACAATAAAAGGCAAGATACATTTAAAAAACCTATGAAAATATTAAATGAAAATATAATGTAAGAAAACAAACTTCCAAAACAGTGCTCTCAAACTTCCCTGCCACCTGCTTGAATGCCTGTCCAGAGAGAAAGATCTTGCAGTGCTTCCAGATGTCCAGGCTCAGGCTCTGATGGATCACAAGGGAGAGGGAGTTCCAGAGCTAAGGAGCGACTACTGCAAATGACCCCCCACCCCACCATGTGTTTTTACCAGATAAATGTGTACACTGGAGGTGGCTCTCAGCTGACCTCAGGACAGTGACTCTCAACCGGGTGCACCTGGGGGGATGCCTTGAAATCCCTCCAAGGGTGCTATGGGGTTCTACACAATGTTAGCACTGTTAGGTGTACCAACATGATCAACAAGATAAACCCAAAGATTTCAAATAGGAATTCGTAATGCTAAAGACATTCTGACCTGTTCTGGTCTTTCTGAGTTTTTGGGAGGAAGAATCGCTCTAGTAATTTTCTGGAGTCAAAAAGCTGGCATTTTCCATGTTGTGCCTTGAGTCTAAGGAGGATGCCCTGAGTCTAAGGAGGTTGAGTATGACTGCATTAAGAAAAAGAATGGGACATAACCAGTGAACAGGGGCAGCAAACAGGGCGAGCAGTTTGCTGGGAGCAAGAGGAGGAAGGGGAAGAGAAGCCAGGCATCAGCTTCTACCCGGGGTCTAGAGCTGCCTGTGACTCTGGCTTGCTGGGTGTTTGCTCGGTGGGCTACGTGTGTTTGAGGTGAGTGCTCTGAGCATTGCTAGCTGAGTGATTGCTGAGTGATCACTACCTGTGCCTGACAGAAGCCCTAACGAGGGGGCAGAGCTAGTCCAGGCTCAGCAGGGTATGAAAGGAGACTCCCCAAGTGAGCAAATAGGGGAAGCAGTTTGCAAGTAGTTCTCAGGCTAGTTCTCTCTCCCTGTCTCCTTTGAGGAGAGAGCCTTTCTTTCAGCTTGGTGTGAGGAAGCAGGGAGAAAGGAACCCTTTGGCACCTAGGAAGTGTAAACAGGCCTGCTTTCAGGTGAGTTTGCTAGGGAAGGTTTGCTTGGAAGAAAGGCAGTAAGAGAGAGGAGGCAGATAAAGAGACCCAGGGAAATGGCTGGAGGACATTGCAAGGAGGAAGCCACTGCCACTGCCTCTGCTTGTACCTGTGAGGTTTCTGTCCACCCAGGTCCAGGTTTGGTGCCGTGGGGACCATGGGTCAGGTTCGGGGGGCGTTTGCTGATGGTGTCTCTCAGGGAACAAGCAAGAGAGCTACAGGAGGAGGTGGTGAGGCTTTGAAGCATCCTCTGTCATGAGGAGTTCATTGATTCAATGCTGAAGGAGATGCCCAGGACTGTGGAGGAAGAACTGCTAAAGGCAGCACTGGAGAAGAGAGAGGACATGGACTCCCAGGAAGCTGGAAGCTTGTGACCTCTGGCAGCGAGCAGAGCTCTTCATTTCCACCTGCAGCAGTTCATCTGGAGAATAGATATGGAGGAGGAGGAGGAGGATCATGTTGCTTTGTAGGAGGAGGACAGGCCAGGCTTCTCCAAGGTGGGAAGGATGGAGACGACCGCCACCAAGAAGTGACAGGTGGTGGCGATTGGAGACTCCCTTCTGCAGTGCATGCAGGGATCCATCTGCCAGCCTGACCTCTTGTGTCAGAAAGTCTGCTGCTTGCCTGGAGTCCAGATTCAAGATGTCATGGAGGGGCTACCGAGATGCATCTGGCCTTCTGACTACTACCCTGTGCTGCTTACCCATGGGAGTACCAGTAATGCTGCTAGGGGAGACCCTGAGCAGATCACAAGTGACTATAGGACTCTGGGGGCAAGGGTGAAGGGGACGGGGGCTCAGGTGGCATTCTCCTCAATCTTTCTCATCAAGGGAGAGGGTCCAGGCAGGAGCGGGTGCATCATCCAGATCGATGCCTGGCTGCACAGGTGGTGTTGCCAGCAGGACTTTGACCATAGGATGATGGTCCAAAAAGAAGCACTGTTAGGAAGAGATGGGATCCACCTGACAAAGAAAGGGAGGAGCATCTTCACAGACAGGCTCACTAACCTAGTGAGGAGGACTTTAAATTAAATTTGCCAGGGGATGGAGACCAAAGAGAAATCGGGGCCATTGACTAGTTACCTCAGATGCCTGTACACAAATGCATGGAGCCTGGGAAGCAAGCAGGAAGAACTGAAAGGCCTTGAACAGTCATGGAGCTATGATGTGATCGGAATAGCAAACTTGGTGGGAGCTCGCATGACTGGAGCACCGTCATGGATGGGTACAAGCTGTTCAGGAAGGACAGGGAGGGGAGGAGAGGAGGAGGAGCTGCACTTTATGTAAAAGAGCCATATGATTGCTCAGAGCTCCAGCATGAAACTGGAGATAGGTCTGTTGAAAGTCTCTGGGTTAGGGTCAGAGGGGAGAGCATCACTGGTAATGTTGTTGTGGATGTGTGCCACAGATCACAAGAACCGGAAGGAAGTGGTGGATGAGGCTTTTTGCAAACAGCTAGCAGAAATTTCCATATCGCAGGCCCTGGTTCTCATGTGAGACTTCAATCACCCTGACATCTGCTAGGAGGGTGTGCAGGCAATGCAGAAAGTTTTTGGAGAGTGTTGGGAACAACTTCCTGATGCAAATATTGGAATGGCCAACTAGGTGCCATGCTCTTCTTGACCTGCTGCCCACAAACAGCGATGAACTGGTGTGGCATATAGTAGTGGACTTGGGCAGCAGTGACCATGAGGTGACTGGGTTCAGGATCCCAAGGAAAGGAAGGAAGGAGAACAGCAGAGTAAAGACCCTGGACTTCAGAAAACAGACTTTGACTCGCTCAGGGAACTCATGGGCAGGACCCCCTGGGAAGCCAGTCGGAGGGGGAGAGGAGTCCAGGAGAGCTGGCTGTACTTTAAAGAAGCCTTATTGAGAGTGCAGGAACAAACCGTCCTGGTGTGCAGGAAGACTAGCAAGTGTGGCAGAAGACCAGCTTGGCTTAGCAAGGAACCCTTCAGTAAACTAAATCACAAAAAGGAAGCTTATAAGTGGAAACTTAGACAAACAACTAGGGAGAAGTATAAAAGTATTGTTGGGGCATGCAGGGATGAAGCCAGGAAGGCCAAAGTGCAATTGGAATAGCAGGTAGCAAGGGATGCGAAGGGGAACAAGAAGGGTTTCTACAAGTATGTCAGTACCAAGAGGAAGATCAGGGAAAGTGTTGGTCCCTTGCTGAATGGGGGAGGCAACCTAGTGACAGAGGATGCAGGAAAGGGTGAAGTGCTCAATGCCTTCTTCATCTCAGTCTTCACAGGCAAGGGCAGCTCCCAGACTACCGCAGCTGGACGAACAGTTTGGGGAGGAGGTGAGCAGCCAACACTAGCAAAAGAACAGTTTAGGGACTATTTAGAAAAGCTGAACATGTACAAGTCCATGGGACCAAACAGGATGCACCGGAGGGTGCTGAGAGAGTTGGCTGGATGAAGGGACTGTAAGCTGGATAGAAAAGTGGCTGGACAATTGGGCTTAGAAGGTTGTAATCAATGGCTTGATATCTGGTTGGCAGCCGGTATCAACTAGAGTGCCCCAGGGGTCAGTCCTGGGGCTGGTTTTGTTCAATGTTTTTGTCAATGACTGGAAGATGGCATAGAGTGCACTCTCAGCAAGTCTGCAGGTGACACCAAGCTGCAGGGAGTGGTAGATAGGCTGGAGGGTAGGGCTGGGATTCAGAGTGACCTAGACAAATTGGAGGATTAGAACAGAAGAAATCTTATGAGGTTCACCAGGGATAAGTGCAAAGTCCTGCACTTAGGACAGAACAGTCCCATGCACGGACAGGCTGGGGACTGACTGGTTGGGCAGCAGCTCTGCAGGAAAGCACCTAGGGGTCACAGTGGACAATAAGCTGAATGTGAGCCAGCAGTGTGCCCTTGTTGCCAAGACGGCTAATGGCATCCTGGACTGCATTAATAGGAGCATTGTCAAGGGAAGTGATTTATGCCTAGAAACTATGAAACTATGAATTCCCCTCTTCAGCACTGGTGAGGCCACATCTGGAGTAGTGTGTCCAGGTTTGGGCCCCCGTAGCGGGGCACTAAGGTGCCTGCTACTGAAAAGCAGCAGTGTGGGCTCAGGTGTTGGTTGCTTGGTGTCAACCAGGAGGTGCTAAGGGCCCACACCTGGTGCATCAGCTGACCACTATAAGACCCAGGCTGGAGGCTGTGAGTGCTTGCTCTCTCTCTCAGCTGGCAGTCAGACAGAAGGAGTGCTGTTTGACCAAGGAAAAGAGCTTGGCCCTGCAAGGGGAAAAAGGAAAGGCCTGGATATACAAGCCACTAGTTATATGGGTGAGAGATGTTGCGTGGTTTGGAGAACGTTTTAGCCCGGAGGCTTAGATTTGTGTTACAGCCGATTGGCTTGTGTTATTGCTTTTGTTGTTGTTGTTACACCAGAGGACCGGGTGAGGCTATTAGGGGTCGGAGGAGGCCTCACAGGGGCTCTATGGTTGCACGGGGACCCTGGTGCCAGAGAGGGCACAATATTCAGGGGTGCACTGACCCCAGCCCTGAGAAGGGGTGCAGAGGATTGGGGGCCAGGTAAGGCTGAGGCTGCCTGAGCCCCACAGGAAATTTAAGACCCGAGATGGGGACTTTGGGGGCCAGGCATGGCTATGGCCACCTGAGCCCCAAATACAAGGAGCGGGCCGTTTTGAGAAGCCCCAAAAAGGGTACAAGCCAGAGAGCACCAGTGGGGGCCGTTGCGAGAAGCCAGAGAGCGCCAGTGGGGCGCGGAGCGTGGAATTGACCAAACAACGTCCAGTACATCTGCAACGCTTGGGGCGTAGTACAGGGGTGGTTGGAGCCACACATAGCCCATAAGGCCGGGGTGCACTGAGTTGCCCAAGATAGCACTAAGACTGGGTAACATCAGAGCACCGCGTCAGACAGGACTAAGGGCAGCTTTCCTTGAACATTATTAACATCAAAGATGTGGTAAGTGACATTGTGGGGGTGCTTCTTATAGCACATTGGCAAGGTAGGGGGTGCTAGGGGAGTTCACGGCCACCCCTAGGACCCCGCACTGTCACAGCCCCCCAGTACAGAAAGGATGTGAACAAATTGGAGACAGTCCAGCGGAGGGCAACAAAAATGGTTCAGGGGCTGGGGGACATGACTTCTGAGGAGAGGCTGAGGGAACTGGATTTATTTAGAGAAGAGAAGACTGAGATGGGGATTTAACAGCAGCCTTCAACTACCTGAAGTGGGTGTACGAAGAGGATCGAGCTGGACTATTCTCTGTGGCGGCGGATGACAGAACAAGGAGCAACGGTCTCAAATTGCAGCAAGGGAAGTTTAGGTTAGATATTAGGGAAAAAATTTCTCACTAGGAGCATAGTAAACCACTGCAACAGGTTACCCAGAGAGGTTGTGGACTCTCTATCCTTGGAGGTTTTTAAGACTTGGGTAGGCAAAGCTTTGACTGGGATGGTTTAGTTGAGGATGATCCTGCTTTGAGCAAGGGGTTGGACTAGATGGCCTCCTAAGGTCCCTTCCAACTCTAATTTTCTAGGATAAGGGAGAAGGTGGTCTCTCAGGCATGACAGGCCCAGAGTGATTACAGCTTCATATGTCAAAATATGCCCCGTGAGTTGCACTGGGAAAGCTACTGGAAGCCACTGCAGATTCTGCAATGTAACCTGCAAAAAATATTGGTCACAACCATTGAATTAATTGTACACTAAAAATAGCTTGCCCAGCTCTGTTAGCCAGCCTGTTTGAAGTGCTGGGATGCCAGTTTATTACTGAAAATAATTTTGTACTGGAGAAAGACCAACTGAAATCAGGGCCCACAGGGTTAGACACTATACAACCACATCTCTGCCCTGATGGCTTGCAGTCTAAATGGAGAAATGCTAGAAGAGATAGAGGCATGGGCAGGAATAGTGATCTGACCAAGGACACACAGCATATCTATAGTATAGCCAAGAGTAGAAGCCTGGTCTTGTCACTTTTTTAGTCCATGCTGCTTCTAAAATTAAATGTTTGCAATCCTCTCTGTAAAATGTGAGGTGCCACCTGCCATTTATGCTCTGTATTCTGCAGCACTGTAGAATGAATTGTTAAATGTCTCATTTCTGTTGCCTTGATCCAGGACTTACCTTTGTAATCAACAGCAAAATTCCTTTTGACTTGAGGAGCAACAGGCCCAGATTTGTAACCCACACTGAAATTTGCATTGAATTGCCTGATGGTAGCACAAGCCCTCAACTTGCTGGATTTTTGGTTGTAGCCATATTGGTCTAAGGACATAGGCAGGCAAAGGTGTTGTTTTTTTTTGAGTAGATGTGATATCTTTTATTAGACCAACAGAGTAGCTGGGGGGGGAGTTCTTAGCAAGCTGTTAGGCAGACAGCCTCTTTTCTACCTTGTATTCTGTCACTGTAATGTCTCCCTTTCCCTTCCCTGCATCTACCCCTCCCTTCTATGCTTTACCTTTTTTGAGTTTCTAATTTCTACCTATTTACATTCTTACTGACATACTGCCATACTTCTAGCTTCTCTCATTCCTTGGAGTCTCAGACCAGCAGAGACTCGCTATGTCTGAAGAAGGATGACTGCGCCTGAAAGCTTGCTAAGAACTTTTTCCCAACTACTCAGTTGGTTTAATAAAAGATATCACTGTTAGACCCTGACTCCATGCGGCTCCCAGTGACTAGGGAAATGACGATCCAATTGCTCAGAGAACAAACACCAGCACGCATTGCTCGATAACAGCTTTATTCAAAATGGAGACAGCTTCGGGCGAGCTCCCAAAAAAACTGGGGAGCAGGAGTGAACATTAGTTCTTTCCACATTTATACACCTTGGTTCATACTCATTAACATTTACTTCACCTTCGTCCCTCCTTTGTTCCACCCATATTCCCTCCAATCTCAAGCCCTGCCTCTGTTTACTGTTTTATTAGCATGGAATTACCTATGCATTTTACTTATTTACATGTCTTTTTGCTATGTGCGTGTATCTAAGACCTTGACTCCACTTCTTGGTCACTGGGTGGACTTTGACCAAAACCTGAAAGCTTCTGGAGGCCTCTTCACCAATCACCATTCACCTTTTTGCATATGTTTATCTTGGATTATGTTATCAGTTACGTGTTGTCTTTCACATTTCAGTCTGTTTTTTCAGTTCCATGTTGTACCATCTCTGCATTCCTAAGACTTCACCTCATTCACAGCACACAGACTCATTTGAAAATGGTTGAAACTGTTAAGATGGTTACTTAGCATAAGCAAATGGCTGGCTTAGCATAACCATTCATAAGCAAAATCTGCTTTACCTCCTAATGATACATAATGAGCTATGTATTTTACAACACTACTATTTACTAGAAAAATGCTTGCCTAAGCGTCTTGCAGTGTTACTTTTAATATATCATTCTGCCTTGTAGTTAACCTGTGGCCTAGCAAAAGCTGCTAAAGCCTTTTATTCAGCTGCAAATCCAATGCTCCCTAAGATCTAAATACAGTCACCCTAAGAATCACATCTGCTCAAAAAACCTTGCCTGCCTAAGCCCTCAGTTTGGCACTTCATTCAGCCCATGTGCCCTGCTACCTTCTGTACAACTCCCCATTTCTGAGGACAATAGACACTGTCCCTCAGCTCCACTCAGCTGACAACCTCCTGCTTCAGCAAATATGGGAGGAACTTTTTGTCCAATTGTTGATCGTTCAGGATTTTTTCTTGCCTGAAATGTAACAGTTATTAGACTAAATATGAAACAGTGCACTTGGTCCGAAGGCAAAGTACCTGTCTGACAAACATGGATCAGGGTACAGCCAAACAATGGGAATGAGGCAAAATGTGTCCCTGGGTGGTTGATGAGCTTAGCTCTTGGAAACTAGAGAATGTATCACATTTCAAAGTGCTTCTGTCTTTTTGCTTTTCCCCCAAACCTTTTGGTTTCCTACTGATGGATGCTAAGGGGCAACAGAATCATAGAAAATTAGGGTTGGAAGGGATCTCAGGAGGTCATCTGGTCCAGCCTCCTGCTCAAAGTAGGATCATCCCAGCCAAGGCTGTTGAGTCAGGTTTTAAAAACCTCCAAGGGTGGAGTGTCTACCACCTGTCTAGGTAATTAATTTCAGTGCTTCACCACCCTCTAGTAAGGAAGTTGTTCCTAATACCCAACCTAAACAGGCTCGTATGCCTTCAATGTTGACCAGTGCTGTGTTACTAGTGTAAGATCCCTCTTCTGATAAAAGAAGAGGAAGGGAGAATGATTCTGTGGTGAAACTGTGAGCTCTGCCCCACTATACAAGTGACTGGGAGCAAGTGCTCATACCTGTGTCTAATGTCATGCAAATATTGAAAGCTAGAAAATTGGAGGAAATAGTACCAAGTACAGCCAATGTAGAAAGGCCCAGATATGATTGTGTGTACATAACAAGAACTGCCACTTACTTAGTCAGACCATAGGTCCATCTTGCCCAGTATTGTCACATGGTGACAGAGAGTGGATGCTGAAACGGAGAGTGAACAGGGTACGACCTGGGTTTTTCCTACTGTTCCTCTCTCACTTGCAGCCTCCAGCATGCTTTTTGGAAGTAACTTAGCTCTTCAAGGATTTTACCCCCAATCACAAAATGTGGGTCATCCTTGCTTAATGCAACAAGCAGCATTGCAAAATATTCTTCCAAACACCATCCATTTGTTTGCAGTAGCTGGGGAATGAAAGCAAGAGTTGTTTTGTTTTTTGCAACATATAAAAGCATATCCCAGACTCCCTAAATGCATACAACTTCTTTGAAATATAAGTGCTGTATACTGTTACTTTGAGGCTCTGAGAGCCATTTCTTTTATTTTGCCTGCAGCAGGGCTCTCCCTTAGTCTGACCAGCCTGAGAGCTTAGTGCTCTCACAATAGCCCTTTGGAACATGAACAGACAGAGGAAGTGGTTTCCCTAGCGACTGAACCATATGGAAATGCTCACAACCCAACAGCTCCTCCTCATGTGGGTCCTTTCGCATTATAGTTGTTTGCTGTCATGGAGAAGGTGGCAAGCATGAACCTACTGGCTTGACCAGAAGCAAACTGCATTGTGCAAATGGTTCTTTTCAGACTGGACAAAGGAAAAAAGTTCATGATTTCCCTCCAGTCTTACCGATGAGCACTCAAATGTCAGGGGATCCTGTCCATGTCTTTGGAAGCTGCCACTCTGGGTTGGAAATCTTGTGACGTTTCTGCTAGTTCCTCCTTTTGGTCAGGCTTGATATACCCAGGGGCAGCCTTTGTTATGGCACCCTGCCCTTCCTGCTTCTAGCCCTGGTGTGAAAACTGAAGGAAAGAGGCACACAAAACATAATGTCATTAAGATGGGCTAATCCCATTAGACATGGGCAAATCCACCCTTTCCTTCTCCCTGGGAAGGGTTGGGATTATGATGAAATCTGAGTGATGGTTCAAGAGGGTATTACTTTATCCAGGTGAGGTCGCAGGCTTTTAATTTCAGTCAGTGAACAGTTCCCCACTTCTGTGCCCCCCCCGCTTGCCCAAAGGCCTCTGTCACCCTTTCCACTTTGTGCCAAATCCTCCTGGCACAACACTAAGGACTTCAATGAAGTGAGGCCACTAGAGAATTGGATGCATTGAATAGAAATACTAAGATGCATGAGGCTAAATATGCAAAGCTTCTCATGCATTTAAACTTTGTCACGTACAAACTTGCTAATAAAAGAAAAATTAAACATTGTAATCTCATTTAAACATGACCTTCAGGTTGTTTCCAAGGCTTAATAGTGACTCATTAGATGAACCATAGAGAGAGCCTCCACTAGGAGACAGTGGTCACCAACCAGTTGATCTTGATCGACCAGTCAGTAGTGGAGCCTCTGACAGTCGATCTCAGTCTGTCAGAGGCTTCACGATCAGGAGCAGCAGGATGCACATGGCTGCACCCCCTGCCACCCAGGCTGGGATGGATGAGTGGGGTCAGAGCCCGGGCAGCTTGTCTGGGAGGCAGGGGGCGGGGCGGGGCGCAGCGGGGGGCAGGTAGATTTTGGGATGCCAAAAAGTGATCTTCACTGTAAAAGGTTTGGAGACCACTGTACTAAGAGATGGTTCTGTTCAGTAGCTAATGATCCTTATTGTCATGGATCACAGAGTGTTTCTCTCTACAGTCTCTCATGTGTCCCTTGTCCTAGGGACAGGCCTTCAGTCTCCACTGTACCCAAGAAGAGTTTATAGACTGGGTCTACAGACTCAGAGTCATAATGTGGGAGGAATACATCTGGGGCAGTTTTCTCTTATCCTTCTGCCCTTCTTACTGTCTGGCTTCAGCATGAGGCAGCATGAAGAAGCTGTAGTGAGAAGTGCCTGGGCAATGTGTGCCATGGGCTAGGGACAGACTTTACACATAAAATGGTTTAAGGAATTAGAAACTGGTTTAAACCTGTAACAGAACAGATGTTCAGTGCACATAAACCAGTTTGAGAAAACCCTGGTTGAATGTAGTATCAGAATTAACTGACTTGGCTCAAACCGGTTTATGCAATGTCTGTCCCAGACCCCTTGCTGGTTTATGTTAATTCAGACTCCCCCAGCATCCCAGCATGCTCTCAGGGCAGTGCAAGTCTCTCTGCTCCACAGCAGGGCTGGCTCCTTCCCTCTGCTCCAGCAGCCTGTGAAGGCATCTGCCTGGCTTTTGTTCCCCCCATCCCATTCCAGCTCTCTGCTAAGCAGGCATTCCCCCATCCTTCACAGATACCTCAGCATTAGCTAGCAGACCACATGCTGGCTGCCTCCAAGCTGGGGTAGACCGGACAAAGGCAGAATCAACAGGTAGCTGGTAATGTCCCTCTGTTGTTTTCTTAATGAGCTGATAAACCCTGAGTTAGGGGTGATAAACACTCCCTGCAGGGCTGGTCAGGAGAGGGGGAACCCTTCCCTAATCAAAGAGTCCTGCCGGGGCCTGGCCATGCCCCACCTCAGCTCAGTACTGTGGAAGGGAAGGGAGGGCTGCTCTATCACCCCCCAGCTTCTAGCCTGATGTACCTGCATTTCTGGGATGTCTGTCTGCTTACAAAACTGATTCAGCCTAGCCAGGTTAGACTAACCTGCAAGGGTTGAATCAATTCAGGCTCAGGCTTTTTCAGTGTCTGTCCCTAGCCTTTGAGTACAAAGTGGTCTGGGAATTGTTACTCTCTAGACTGGCAATGGAGTTCACTGCTACTGTGGGAGAAACTTTCATCACCTTTTTTTGCTGCTGTACCCCATGTTGGGAGGGCAAAAAAATGCTGATACTGGCAGCACAGAATGGGGTAAATTTTCTCTCCCCAGCAGCAGTGAACTCCACTGCTGTTCTACAAAACTACAACTCCTAGAACGCCTTGCCTCCCATGATGTATGCTGCCTGTGCCAGCTGCTTCCTGTGGCCAAAAAGTGCAGGTGGCATGAGGGAAGGGAGAGTGAGGTGCCCTCAGGGCATGCGCCTGACTTGCCCACCCCATGTTATGCTGCTGCACACCTGTTTCTCATGGCTGCTCCTTTAGGAGTCTTGCAAGTTATGTATATTAACACGGTTCAGTTTCTCTGAAGAAAACTGAGTGTTAGCTGGAACAGAGTGATCAGAGAACTGGTTCAGATAATAAGGAAAGCCTACCTACCCACTTCTTGCTTAAATTTTATCCTTCCCTTGAAAGTTTTTAGCTAAGTTTCCATGCTTGCCCTGGACTGAGAGAGGCTGTTCTTGCAACATTATCTGTGTGCCTCCATCAGAGATCATCTTCACCCCCTCCAGCCTGCTCCCTGTTCCTTCTCCTCCAGGCTGTGGAAATTAACTGTGTAATGTCCTTCTAACTCTAGGCCATGGTTTAGGGCAAATAGACATTCCAGGCAGGTGATCCTTTCCCAATTTATAGCTTCCTTGTTGTTCTTGTAGGCCACTTTCAATACAGAGAACTGATGAGGTATAGGTTTAGGGGTTTTGTTTTAGTGTATATATTGCCATCTTTGAAACTGGCCCCTATGCATCTGGTATTTTCTCTCCAGAAATCTTATTTCTGATATTGTTTTGTTCCTTCCTAATGACTCTCTGATGTAACTTGCTGTTGCTCAGAATATGAAGCAGGTAAACTGAGTGCATGGTAGGTGTGAAAATATGGTTCCTAAGAGTTTTGCAAGACCTGTAACCCGAGTGTTTCAGGGGATAAACCAGTCTCAAATGGGTTTAGGAAAACATTTTTCTGGCATGAAGAGTATTGCATAGCTACTAGGAGTGTTGTACCTTCTGCTGATACCAGTCATGACTGGAGACAGGACACTGGACTTAACTGGACCTCAGTCCTGACCCAGTATAGCCATTCCTTTGTTCCTTTCCTCGTCTCTGTACCATAAACTTTCCAACTGAACATTGGGTGGCAAGTCAGGCTCGCAGCTACTGTACACCACCATCTCTCCACTGACTTTAAAGGTATTGTGTTTATTCACCCCAGATAACAAATTGGCCCTGTTTCTCCAGCCTGAACTGTCAGTCTCTAGACCATGCACTCAAGAAGCAGGATAATTAGGTACCAAGAGTATGAAACATGTTATCAGTCAATAAGGGAGGAAGCATAGTGGACAGGGCACTGCAGTGGAAGTTGAAGGAAGGGAGCGTAGTCACTGATTTTCTATGTGACCTTGTGCAAGTCATAGTTTCATAGTCTTCAAGTCACTTTACCTCTATGGATTTGCTGGCCCAGTTGTCCCATCTGCTTAGATTGTAGGTTCCTCAGGGCAGGAATTCTCTCTTACAATTTGGGTGTGACGTGCCAGAACGTTTGGGCTTTTAGGTGCAAGTCGAGTGCACGTAATACGAATAGTGAGCTATATTCTGTTTAGGCAGGCAGCACGGAGGCTGTTACATGGCTCGGTGTAAAAGACAGCGGTATCTTCTTGCGTTTCAGACAGTGCTTGCCAAGTTGCAGGGTTGTGACTGTGTCGATTATTCAGCAGTTGCTTTGTGAAACAAGAATTGCAAACATAGCAACTGCTGTTGTCTTTGTGAAGAAGGGGAAGCTTGACTTTTCTTGACTTTTCTGCAAACACATCTGCCAGGTTGTGCCATCTTTGTAGATAGGTTTGTTTTTCTGCCAGCACCGGTACAAGATACTCCCATACGCCCAGTGTCAGGCTGCGTCTGCTATTTGTCATTTTGGACGGGAGATTAAAAACAAAGCACTCTTGCTCTGTACGGCCTAGACACTCATTCCTTTGGTGCCAAAAAGATTAGTAGAGTGACCCATCCTTCTGTTCAGCTCCTTGTACATGGTACAAAGGGCATCTTCTTGGGAGAGGAACTTGCTTGCTCAGGTTATGTCTCTGGGATAAGAGGAAATGGCAGGAAAGAGAAGATGCAAAAAACTCAGTCTGAAAACCGAGAAAATCAGTGAAATGGGTGTGGTACAACACAAGGGGAAGCTGAGGGAGCTAAATGTATACACTACATTGCTCCTACAGACAACTATCTCCCTGATGTCTAAATGCTAAGGACTCTGTTGTGCCTGACTTCATCTCATCCTCAACAGTCACAGCTGTTGAGTGCAAATAAGAGTAATTCTTGGAGCTGCTGTAATCTGCATTGGGTCTGTCTGGATCCCACCACTCACAGGCCAGAGAATATGTACAGCACCATCCCTTTGTCCGTGTACCTGTCTCACTACCAGTTCAGGGACGAATTTGGGCTCTGGTACCTACCAGAAGAAGCAGAAGAAAAAGCAAAGCTAATAATCCTCATCCTTAGTGGGAATTCCCTGGTACCACAGGTCAAATTAGATGAACTTCTGCATTATGCTGGTAAGAGGAAGAAACAAGACTCAGCAGATCCAACTAAGCAGTCCATTTCTGCAGGGCACTGAGAGACATCTTGGTACATACCGATTTTTGGACAGCTGCACATCTTGCTCAGGGCTATCACTGAGTATCTGGCAAATGCAGTCCCCTATGCCTTATACTTTGGCTTCTGGAGCGACATATCTCTTCATAATCACATCTGAAATCTTCTGCCCACCCCTTCCAGCCTATTCTTTTTGGGGCAGACTCTCAGCTAGTATGAACATACCTGGCTCCACTAAAGTCCACGGGACTCTGCTGATTAGCACAAGATGAAGATGTGATCTCTTGAATGAGTCCTGCCTTTGCAATCAGAATTGCTGCACGAAACATGGGGGTGGCAAAGCAGGCTCTTGCATAATGAAAACTCACCAGTGTTTCTGCTTAAGGCAGAACATTTCTAATCATTAGGAGAGCACGGAAGTCCAGACCTTATAAAGTGAGAATGGATTGAAAGGAATCAGGGACGTGGCTTATCTGGCCCCTGGGATAAAGGACAAAGGTCAGGAGCTTAAAGGTCCCTGGGAAAAGAGGTGCTTGAATGACAGCTGTTAATCTTCCTGTGCTCTCAGGCAATCCTTAATCAATGGGTGGGGAAGGAGGATACTTTTTACTTCCATGGCCTTTGAAAATGAGAAAAACCCTTGCAAATGAAAACAGTTCTTAAGCCCTTACAGCAGCAGTTTCCAGCAAGAAATGTATTATTGAGGAAAATGCTAGCAGGGACGCCAGCCTCCTGGCTAGGCATAAGCTGGCCCAGCCACACTCACTGCAAGAGGTACTGTGCCGATGACATCAGCTGAAGATCTGGTGGCATACATCCAAAAGGTGCATGGACTGAGCCAGGTGAAAAACCAGGGTGGCACTGAAGTGAATGGAGGTAGGCTGGTTTATACGAGCTAAGCAGCCAGGCATCCTCCTGTGGTGGCTCAGAGTCAAACAGAAAAACACATTCCTAAAAGTAATTCTCAATTTAACTGGGTGACAAACCTTTTGGGACTTTAAATAGCAAGAATGACTAAAAACATCCTTCTCCTCCTGTAGAGGGGACATCCTGTAGCAGATTTATTAAGTGGAGAATGCAAGACAGGCAATAAAGTTGCTCTTTTGAGCTGCAATAGTTATGTGTAACCCAGGGCAAAAGGACAGTGAGGTTATACCCATGAAAAAATTGAATTCTCCATATGATGTGCACAATAATTGAAAGATTTGTGCTCAGGAATGGTTTCCATTGAGCATGTCTCTCTTTTTTTCCTTCCCCCCCTTCACTGATTTTTTTTTTCTTTCAATATAGCTAATGCGGATGTATTCTCAGTTCTGACTTAAGCACTGACACGGCAAGTTTAGTTTGGTCTAATTACAGCCAGCCCAGGTTTCTGAGGCTTGAGTAGATGAAGTGTGACGAACTATCAGCCACGCTCTCGGCCCCTCTCCCGGGAGGCTCTGTGGCTGGGACATGGAGCAGCGCGTTTCCTGTTAGGGGGCAGCTGTAAATAAGGAACGAATGAAGGGAACAGATGTAGAAATTCCCGTCCCTCTCTGCCTCTGCCTGTTGCTCCAAAGGGGCCAGACGTAGACTCAGTCTCCCAGCAGTGTTTCTACTGATGATTTATGCTAATGGATGAGAGCTGCTGGTTCCAATGGTGCTGTTATGTGGTCACCGTACAAGCACGGGACTGACCAAAGGGAAAGGACAGAGCAGAGATTTCAGAAGTGCCGTCATTTGGGGATACCTGTCTGGGTCTCTTTGGCCTTATCTATGGGGCCAGGTACAGACATTACACTTTTACCAGTATAAGTGATTGGAAACCACTCTAGATGGATAAGAGAACAGAAGTTCAGCATGCCCTGTCTAAGATTTACCCCTTCTGCCCTCCAAAGGGTGAATATGTTTTCTCTTTCTTACTGATGCCACTGACAGAAAGCCACATAACTTAGATCAACTCTGCCTTGGACTTTTTGAATGTCTGTACCTAGCCTGGATGTTCAGTATTGCTTATGCTATTGACTGGAGTGGATTTGCTAGCACTGACAACTGCATTTATTTCTGCCTTCCTAGGATCTGCTACCACATAGGCTTGGCCATCTGAAGTGGGCAAAAGCACATTTCACATCCAGTGGGGATTAAATGTTCAATGCAGTCAGTTTCCATTATCGCTAGCTCAGTTCTTTAGAAGGGAATACGTTATGATGGACGCAGTTTGCAGGTTGAACAACTATACAAACCTCAGTCCTGTGACTCTTTAAGCATATGGGGCCTTCTCAGATGTGTCAAATTTTGTACATTGGGCTGCATGCAAACTCTGCTGAAGAAGTGTTTGCATTTGTGCCCCTCTGGATACCCCTTCATTGTAGCTTAGTTCACTACTGATTGTAGCTCAGTACAACTAATAATTATTCTAGCCTCTCTCTACACAGCTTCTTTCATCCCAAAGAGTGGTATCTAGATAAAATAATTGTAGGGATTCCTGCAATTATTAATAATGCTGCTGTATCAAATACTTGTCATAGCAGACAGAAAGGTCAGTCTTAAGTTTTTGAATTAGCATCTGGCAACATTTCTTACAAGGAACAAACATTAAAAAAACCACAGTGTGTGTTTTGGGACTGCCATGTTATCTGTGCTCTAGGATACTATGATGACAGTAATCATCTCCATTACAGTCCTGCCTAAAAGGCCAAAAAAGGTCAGGGCTGCACTGTACAAACATGGATGTAGGAGCAAAGCCTGGAGTCTTCACAATCTAAATAGACAAGTCAGGATTTTACAGAGGGGAAAGCAGGGAGAGGGATTTAGTGACACTCACTCAGGAAATTATTTGGAAAGGCGGAAATTGAACTGAGAGTCTGAAAGGGCATCTTCCCTCGCACATTTTTACATCCGCAGTGGGTAATACAAATATTGCCGGTTAAAATGTAAGCTCCAGAGCCTAGACTCAATTGGAGATGCTGCTTGGAATAGGTTGCTATTGGAGAAATAATTAGGGCTGGGATGAAGCTCTGATCGGCCTACTGAAGCCAGTGGAAATGTTGCCTTTGATTTCACAGGAAGCAGGATGGGCCCCTTAATCTGCGTTTTAAAAAAAAATGGAGCCTTTGTCTCAGGAAAAAAATGTGCAGCTAATACATAGTGTTTTTGTCAGGCCCTTAATTGTTGTTGCCAAGGAAATGTATCCTCTTGGGTCAGAGTCGGTGCAGTGACAAAATGCAAACAGCTTGGTTCATGATAATTCACAGAGACTGAGCCAAATCTGGGCCTGGCATCACTCATGTGAAATCTGACACAGATGAAGCTGGCTCCTTACCTAGCTAAAAATGATATTTTAAGAATTTCTTCTGAGCCGTAGTGTTACCTGTACATGGCGACCAAAGGAATAGTGCAAAAAATGTACACTTCTTGCTGCTGTTTGACTAGCTTTTGTTTGGACGGGAATACAGGTGATCTGTACGTAGTTTCTCCCTTGACTCTGATGTACGTAAAAGTACTGCAGTGCTAAAGTGATTTTAAATATATGCAGCCTCTTAATCGTTCTTTTTTTTTTTTATTTAAAATATCCTGAAAACATTTCAAAACTATACATACTGGCAAACCTCTCTTTATAATTAATGGCAGTGGCTCAAAAGCTTGGGAAATCTTTATAATAAGGCACTGTAGAGACTCCCCGTAGTACTTCTGTAGTCATTTTTAAAACAAAGTCAGAGATATTCCCTGTGTGTGGGTAATCATCTCAATATCTCTTTGCCAATGCCATGACTCTGCCCAGTAAATGGCAGCCTGTCTCTAGACATCTGTGAGCATGGGAGCAAGCCCTGAGGGCCAAGGGGTTGACTTCTGTAATGAGTTTGAGGCTTTGCACCTGTATAAAATCCCATAGACGCCAATCTGGCTTCTCTCTGTTGTATCAATAGAATACTTCATTTATGGTATTTTAGGCCTGACATTTCATTCAAGGTTGGCTTTTGGGCCCTGAGTATATATTTTTTTAATCTCCATAAAGTGCAAATAATAAATAAGGAGATCTAGAGCTGCTCAGGTTGCAGAGCTCAAATAGATTTTGTTAAATTAATTTTCCCTACTTTGTTAAGGCCTTATAGGCTCTTCCTTCTTTTCTAGCAAAAAAGGTTTCCAGTGAATTTTCCAATAAAATGAAACACTGCCATTTTTGTCGACGGTCACCTTTCTGTACAGCTAAGAGGTTGGAGTATCACGAGAATCTCCATTTGTTTTTTTCCCTGGACAGCCACAGAATCAGGTTGTAAGCAAAAATCATTTTATAGACATTAAGACATACAAAAAACTAGAAATCTTGGTTCCAAAAGGATATCTTTTATTAGACCACCTGGGAAATCATAAGTCCTTTTCTGTGAGCTTTCAGGATCAAAGTCCCTTCCTCAGGCTCTGGGAAAAGTATAGATGGTACAAGATGGTAAAAAGTCTCTGTAAGTAGGAAATAAACTTCATTTTTGCACAAAGGGAGCTGAAGACGGAAGGTTGTCCCTCTGGGTCCACGAGAGTGTCTTTGTGAGCTGTGCTGAGTAGCTCTCTGATGTGTAGATCAGGTGGAATTCATTCCACTCCTAATAGACAGTACGCTTTTACTGGTATAAGCGATTGGAAACTGGTTTGTACCCATAATAGAACCTAAGCTCAGCGCACAAAACCAGTCTTATATCTGTAATGGAAGAGAAACTTGGCGCGCACAGACTGGTTGAAAAATGCTGGAACCAGGTCTGAGATTTGCCCCCTCCCTATAGGGCAAATGTGCATTCTGTTTGCTACTGAGCTAAACTGCGCTGCTCACAGAAAATCGCATAATTTAGACGGATTCTGCTTCAGGCTTTTTGAATGTCTGTACCTAGTTGCCGTCTACAGAGCTGCATATTTGCCTGACTATCTGTACTGCTGGTTACTGTTTAAGGAGAACTATAACCC
Source organism: Crocodylus siamensis (assembly GCF_052110815.1). Taxonomy (NCBI): domain Eukaryota; kingdom Metazoa; phylum Chordata; order Crocodylia; family Crocodylidae; genus Crocodylus; species Crocodylus siamensis. The sequence continues at coordinate 13,966,580 of NC_143398.1, read as the reverse complement.
TGGCAATGCCAGCGTTCCCAACACCTGGCAGTTAGAAAATTCAGGCAGTTAGAAATGAGGAGGAACCTCATTTCAGAGATTTTGGTTTTGATTTCAAGAACTCCTATTTAATAAAGTATTTTAATAAAAACCACAATCAAATTTATACTGATCTTGGACAAACTTATCAAAGTCGTTTTCTTATCTCCTTTCAGGTACACAAGCTACTTTGCTCATGAACTTGTGCCAAACAGTCCTTGTTTAATTTTATTTGCTGCCTAATTTTTTATTTGATGCACAAAAGCAATATTATTCACCAGGAACACTTTAAACAATGCCAGCTACAGTCCTCAGTGTGTGCAATTTGGGAAGGAAGAGATGGCATTTTCTAAATTAGTTAACTGACTTCATTTCTTTCTTGTTTGGCCAATAAGAGAACCACAGGAATGAATTACCAGGATTCAGTGACTGCAGTGGAGCCTGACAATTCGAGGTTCATAAGGGGCAGTGGTATAAATATTCTGTTAACTACATGGTAACAAGGAGGCTTGTCTTTTTAAAAAGGGCCTTTCCTCATTCTCAGCATTCTTGTGTTCCATTATTGTTCTTAATTCAGTTCAGTTTAATTCAATTTAGTTCAGATCGAGCCAGATCCCTGTGCATAAAGTTTAGGCTTTGCATCTTCTCCTTCAAGATTTCTGCCTACCAGTACATCTCACTTCTTTTCCCCTCCAGAGTTCCTTGTTGCCAGTGCTTCTCTCTCTTACATGTGGGTTTATGTATCATTTTCCTATGCTGCTTCCTTGGTTTATGAGCAGCCAACATTTTTCCAAGCGCTTTGCACACTTATGTAGGTCTAAACCAGTGGGCTCCAACCTTTTTAAGTAGGAGATCACCTTTGGCATTTAAAAGCAACCCAAGACCTACTGTGTACCACCCTCCCCCCTGCGCCCAACAGGTAAGTCTGTGGGGATGGAAAGTGGGGGGAGCAGATTGAAGCAGAGGGAAGAAAATAATTTGGGGGAACACCTCCCCAGCAGGTCAGTCTGTGGGGGAAGGGTGGGGCAGATCGAGGCCCCAGCTCTAGCTCCACTTCATCCCTCACTGCAGGGGCCTTGATCCGGCCCCCACTCTTTCCCTTCCCCACATACTGACCTGCTGGACTGGGGCACATGTGAACATGCACCCGGGCACTCAGCCCCCACACCCCAGCCTTAGATCAACTCCAAGAGGCTCCTGAGATCTACCGGTAGTAGATCTACCAGAAAACCAGGACTAATGGCCACAAACTCCTGGAAGACTGATTCAGGCTCAACATTAGGAAAAGCTTCTTCCCAGTCAGGGTGTCCAGACTGTGGACTAAGCTCCCTCCAGAGGTGGTGCAATCACCTACCTTGGAAATCTTCAAGAGGAGACTAGATAGTCACCTTGCTGGGGTCACTTGCCCCCACCCCCCCTTACCTTTCCTGCTTGGTGCAGGGGGCTTGACCTGATGATCTTCCAAGGTCCCTTCTGGCCTTCTATGAATCTAAGATCCACTGGTTGGTGCCTACTGGTCTAGACAAAACCCCTGCCCCAGAGGTTCACTCTTCACCTGTAATATGCTTGGCTTAAGTAGGTCCCTGAGCCCACACATGGCTCCTTGATTAGTAGACCTCAGTAGTGTCATTATCACCAGCAGAGTCAGGAAGCAAACCTAGAAACTTGCTCTACCATCTTGGCTAGATTAAAATGGAGGGAACCACCTAAATGTCCTTCAAGATATATAGCTTTAAAAGAAACTTTTGAGGTATGACTGGAGTTGAGTTGTGTTGAGCATAACTCATATTCCCTCTCCTCATGAATGTGCTGCTCATCAGGGCCATCAAACTAAGGGGAGATTCTTTGATCTTTGTGTTTTAACATTTAACGTCCAATAGCATCACAATAATTTATAGGCAGTTTTATTCCAAGGAGACCAGTTCTCATTTAGTAACTACCAGCTAGCCCGCTGGGTGAGAAAAGTTCCAGCAATGCATGGAGCCCATCATATGACATGCTCTGGCAATACTGGGACTGCTTAGTTCCAGATCTTTCCAAAGGTATTGCTGCTCAGCGTGCTTCTCTATTATATTCCACTTCTGAGATACCAAAGCTGTGGTGAGTTGTTCTCCCTGTCCTCTCAGATATTGGCACCTCCTTTTATAGGTACAAAGGATTGAGAACTGAGACCAGGGTAGGGTGGTTGCAGTACAGGTGGATGCACTGCAGTTGTCTGCTAGGTCATGTTTCACTAAAGATTACTGCATCACTTAACTTTATGTAGAAGCACGTGCTCATTAAAACTAGTCTATGTTATGGTGCCACTGTCACTTTAATAACAGCAGCAGAATTAGGGTCGCACACAGTGGCACGAGGAGTTACACAGCTTTTCCAAATACTGGGCTAATGTTAGCTGGCTGCAGCTTTCCCCTGCTGGTAAGACCGCATCTGTACCAGAAGCAGAGCATTGTAATGTTCTTGTACAGATGTATAGGTACAAGTGTTTCAACCAAACATTAGCAGGAGATGAATTTTAAGTTTCAGCAGCAAATCTCAACTACTTGAGTTAAATGAATCATTCATCGATTCTTAGATTACAAAGCCCAATGCAGTCATTATGACCTCCTGAATAATATTAGCCGTGGAATTTTGCCATGTGGTTACTGCATCATGAAAAGGCCAGTACCACAACCTCATGGGTGGTCTAAAGCCTGTTCTTTAGAGAGACAGCCAGTCTTCATACCACTTGCAGCAATATTAGGCTGGAACCATCTGTGATGTAGTAGTAGATGTGGCATGCTGTATACAGACACGAACAGACATGTGCTTCCCACTGTAAATCATGGCACTTCACAGGAAGCGCCATGAGTTACAGAGTTCCCCATGACCTGTTTGCTGTTGGGTCTGAGGGGGAAGTGAAGGATCAAACTGAGGTTTGGAGCAGCTGTGTGTCTGTAGCTGCTATCCCTTAGCTTGCCCACCCCAATTGTCTAGATCTGGTGCTGTCTTCAGAATGGGAGAGGGGGAAGGATGGGAAGGGAGCTCCGTCTGTGGTTTGCCACCCCCCACCTACCAATTCACTCTCCCCCCCCAGCACCGGTTGAAAAAACCCCAGACTGAACTCCCCCTGCTCCCTTCCCCCACTCCCAGTCTGAAGACAGCACCAGCCCTGCTCCCAGCGTGCAGTGACACAAGTTAATGAAGGTGCTCCACTTTGGAATGCCTTCATCTCATGTAACGAGGGTGTTGATTGTTGCACAATCAGGCACTTTTAAAGTCCTCTGCACACGTGCGCTTCTGTCAGGGCACGGCTGTAGAGCACTTCAGGGACTGATTGTATGACAAATCATGCACAACCAGCTGAATATGTGAACAATGCTGTGGTGGGGGGATCTGAAGGGCTGCATCCATCCAAACATTGTTTTCCCTTGAGTAATACACAGTTGTGTTTGAAATGAGTCTAATCCAGTAAAAGTGACTGTAGGGGCTTGGACCTGTAAGGTGTGTATGCTCTTAATCTAAATACACTGTGGGAGGAATTCAGATATTCAGCAACTCCCAGGAGGTGCTGAGGCCATTGCTGGTTCAGGCTGCAAACACTGATGGAGACCAGTGGTCCAGGAGAAGAAAGAATGTGGTATTTTAAGAGAGAAAACCTGTGTTTTCGTGACTATAATGCCTGAGATACTAAGGGCATGATGAGCTCGCTAGAGAAACCCAAGAAGTATCTTTGAATTAATTTTCAGCCAGTGCAAGCCCACTGGAAGGGGGTTTGGCAGCTCTCATCTTACTGATCTTGGGGAAGTACTTAGCTTTTGAGAGATGAACCTTGTCAGCAAACCCTCTGCTTTTGCCCTGTTGTGTCTTAATGAAACACGATGTAACAGTGCTTTGAAAGGGTATTGCAGTACCTTTTTTTCCTAGTCAGGCACTTCATGTGTCTGTGTGAAATGTATTTCCAGATACTGATTATTCAGTGACCCTCCTGAAGAGGGTTCTTAAGATGAAAGCAACTCTTACTACAAACAGTTGATCTGTTCTTGATCTACATGTTCTGAGCTCAGAGTTGCTTTCACTAAAGTATGCGAACAGGGCCGTGGGCATGCTGAGACTCCAGAAAACGGCTGGAGTGCCCAGCCCCGGCCTTCGAATAAGGTGCTCGTATCCTCTCACATGGTGTCTGGGGTATTCAGGGAATAGAGAATCCACCTGTTTTTGTTTTTTTTTTCTCACATTGTACATCTATAGCGAGGTCTGTTGGGAAGAAGGAAATAGGATAAAAGCATTCCCTGCTTTGGACTGTGTTGTGAACAGGGAATAGATGGGAGTCTATCCCATGTAGTCGTTTAGGCATGGCTGTATAGGACAGATTAACTACCATAGCCTGTCCACATCTGTCTCTGAATGGCAAGCCTAGGCTTTTTTTTCAGTTCAGTTCTGTGCCTTTAAAAATGGGATGTAGAAAGTGGCATTTAATGTAGGTGAGTTTCAAATTGTTTGAAGTCACCTGCAATATTTGCCATCAGCATTCCTAACTCCAAACTTTATTCCTAGCTGTGTAGCTGCTCTACTCAGAGACCTGAAGAGTGAGAATCAAAAGATACTAGGTGTCTCTAGGCAGTGGCATGGGCAGGAGTAAAGACTGAATCCAACAGCAGCCATGGACAGGCCATGACCTGCTTATAGGAACAGGTGCTTCTGTGGCTGTGAGAGCACTGGAAACAGCCAATGGTCTGGAGAGCTCACTTTTGTTGAAATTTTTGTATCTCTCCAGTGAGGGGCCTAGAACTACCCCACTATAGCGCTCTATTTTTGTAGTGCTACAAGCGAACGTATGTCCAGACCTACAGTGCAAGCACTAAAGACCCTCCCCCACGATCTAGGAAAAGGGGGTCTTTTTGATCATTTATGAGACGCTTAAGCAACAACTTGTAAATTTAGGTGACTCAAACTTGAAGAGATTATCTGAATGGGAGAGGTTTCCAGTGGAAAGGATATTCATAGATTCATTGATGTTTGGGTTGGAAGGGACTTAGCAGATCATAGAATCATAGACTAATAGAAGTCGGGTCGGAAGGGACCTTGTAGATCTTCAAGCCCGACCCCCCGCCTGGGCGGGAGAAAAGACTGGACTTAAATGAGTCCAGCCAGGTTGTCATCAAACCTCTTCTTAAAGATCCCCAGGGTAGGAGCCAGCACCACTTCCCTTGGAAGCTGGTTCCAGCTCCTAACCGCCCTGACTGTGAAGTAGTTCTTACGGATGTCTAATCTAAACCTCCTCTCCAACAACTTGTGGCCGTTCTTCCTTGTTATGCCAGGGGGTGCTAGGGGAAACAAGGTCTCTCCCAAACCCTTCTGGTTCCCCCTAGTGAGTTTATAGATGATCACCAGGTCCCCCATCAGCCTTCTCTTGTGAAGCCTGAACAGGTTGAGGTCCCGCAGTCTCTCATTGCAGGGTCTGCCCAGTGGTCCCTGGATCATGCGGGTGGCCCTCCTCTGGACCCTTTCAATGGTGTCCACATCCCTCCTGAAATGGGGAGCACAGAACTGGACGCAGTACTCCAGCTGTGGCCTGACCAGCATCCTGTAGAGGGGGAGGATCACCTCCCTGGCTCTACTCGAGATGAACCTGTGGATGCACGACAAGGTCCGGTTAGCCCTGCCAACCGTGACCTCACATTGTCGGCCCACATTCATCTTGGAGTCAATAATGACTCCAAGATCCCTTTCTGCCTCCGTGCTCTCAAGAAGGGAGTTTCCCATCTGATAAGTGTGCTGCTGGTTCCTACTGCCCAAGTGCAGCACCCTGCACTTGGCAGTATTGAAACACATCCTGTTTATGTCAGCCCACCCCTGTAACCTATCCAGGTCTTGTTGCAGTCTTTCCCTCCCTGATAGCGTGCTCACTTCACCCCAAATTTTGGTACCATCAGCGAATTTAAACAGGTTGCAATTCACCCTGTCGTCCAAATCGCTGATGAAGAAATTGAACAGCACAGGCCCCAGGACCGAGCCCTGGGGGACCCTGCTGCCCACTTCCCCCCAGGTCGATTATGACCCGTCCACCACCACCCTCTGTGTCCGACCCTTCAGCCCATCTGCAATCCATCTGACTGTGTAGGCATCAATGCCACAGTCGCCTAGTTTTTTAATGAGGATGGGGTGGGAGATGGTGTCAAAGGCCTTGCTGAAGTCTAGAAAGACTACGTCCACGGCAACACCTGCATCCGTTGCCTTTGTGACCTGATCATAGAAGGCAATCAGGTTGGTCTGACATGACCTGCCCCTAATGAAACTGTGCTGGTTGCCCTTGAGCATCATCCCTGAAGCTGGCCCATCACAGGTGTGCTCCTTGAGGATCTTCTCAGAGTTTCCCAAGGATAGAGGTAAGACTAAGATCATGCAGTCCGACTCCCTGCCCTGGGCAGAAAAGAGCGCTGGGGTCAGATGACCCCAACCAGGTGTTTGTTCAGCCTCCTTTTAAAGACCCCCAAGGTAGGGGACAGCACCACCTCTCTTGGGAACCCATTCCAGATTCTGGCCACCCGTACTGTGATGAAGTTCTTCCTGATGTCTAACCCAAATCTGCTCTCCATCAGTTTGTGGACATTGTTCCTTGTTACCCCAAGGGCTGCCTTGGTAAACACAGCATCTCCTATTCCTTGCTCTCCCCGCCATGATGAATTTGTAGGCAGCCACAAGATCAGCCTCTGCAAGAGATGGCTGAGAGGTGAGAGATCCAGGGCCCTCAATCTCTCGTTGTAGGGCTCTGCCTGCAGACCCCTAACCATATGATTGGCCCTCCTCTGAACCCTCTTGAGGTTGTTCACATCCTTCTTGAAGTCATATATAGGCTGTATAGTATGGTATATAATAATTACACTTCACAATTTCATATGATTTCACCTGGGCTCTCAAGAGGGCACTTCCCATCTTACACTTGGCTCCCTGAGGTTACTGAAAGATGAGGTTGAGAGCAAGAGCAGAGTGCAACCAGTGCAGCCTTACCTTCTTGGGTCAGCAGAGAGCCTTGAGAAGCAGCTACAAGAAGGATGAAGTGCTCCATTACTGTCACTACACTGTTAACTGTAATTTAAATGCAGCAGTATATATGCCAGCCTAGTTAACTGCTGAAGGTTTCAGGAGAAACATCAAACAAATGCTTCAGATTTTCAAAGCCAACCAGGGGCTTTAAGTCCCACACTGGCCATTGAAACCAGTCCCAAACAGCTCCCCATGTGTCGAAAGCACCAACTGCTTGCTAAGCAGCTGCCAAAACCTCCAACTTCTCTCTGATGACTTCTACAGTGAAGTTATGAGTCACAGTAAAAATGAAAGTCTGACACATTAAAAAATGGACAAGCACTAAATGGATGGAATAGTACATGGTACAGAGGGGATGCCATTTGTTTTCATAGCTAGTTAAGCACTTCACTTTTGCTAGATTGAAATCAAGCTGCATGTTTGACTGCACCCGAAGTCTGTGCAAGTCAGAAACCTTGCTGCAGAGCTCGGGTCCAGCTTGTCCTGAAGTGCCCGGTGGCTGTGTTGAAAACACAATGTGTGGAGAGTCTGATCTTTTGTCTAAGGCTCAACTTCTGTTTTTCTATCCATGGAGTGACACCACAGCCCTCATAGTTTGTCAGCAGAGTTTGGATGTAGCAAAAAACAAAGAAATTTCCCATCCAGTGGCCAGGCTTCTGCTGCTTGAGTGGCCTGTAGCAATAGTAGGTTGTTCACCTAGACATGGTTGGGAGAAGAACCGGGCAGAACGAGGCTTTTGTGCCCTATGAGAGTTTAAGTTGCCAAAATCTTTTCCATTCAACAACAGCAGGAGGCTAGAGCCCTTCATCCCAACAGAGAAGGAGAGTTTAATGTTAAGGGCACGTCGATGCCCTGATTCAGAGCACAGATTTGAACCTCAATCTCCCATTTGACCTTTGGGGTAGAAGATCAGTCTTTTTTCCTCTGATCCTATTCAGATCTTATTGGTTATATAAAGTGGAACAAATTCAAGAGGAGAGTCTGAGAAAGACGAATCCATGCCAGATTAGCCAATAATCTGTTGGTTAGGACACTCACCTGAGGGCTGGGATGCTGAGGTTTAAGCTGCTTATCTGAAACAGGCAGAGCAGAGATTTGAAGCTTCATCTCCATATCCCAGATGAGCGCCCAGAACTTGGGTTCTTGGCCATTCTGGGGTGGGTGAGGCTCAGTTTGTCTTTGCCGGTTTGACCAGACATCCTCTCCACCTTGAAGTTGGCATTAACCTAACCATGGAAAGTTTCAGCTTAGACAAATTAACTTTTCCTGAGGAAAACCCATTCTATCAGCAAATTCCTAATTAGTCCTAGATGTCATGACACACATTATACTAGCTTGTATCCCCATAATTTACACCTACCTACATCTGTAATTGCTGGTTCAATTTTGCACCCACAATCAGGCACAAAAGCAATTAGTGCAATTTGGGATAAGCCCTCCAAATGGCACACAAATTATACCCACGTATAATTGGAGTTGTGTAATCACACCCAGCATTATTGGCAGGTGCAAAAAATGGCACCAATCAAAATCAGGATCCAGATTTTCTAGCAATGAGTAACTGGGCTCAGCAGGTTTTCACCCTACCCAGCCCGACTGAAGCCAGGTGAGTTTCATATAGTAGAAGTCAGTGGAGAAACTGCCTAGAGGACTATGCAGCGATCTCTGCACTGTGAAACACTGAGTATGCTGAAATTCAAGCAGGAGACACTCCTGCCACCAACCACTCCTTGCAAAGCTAATGTTTGTTCTGCCTGGTTGTGTCACAGCTGCAAAGCAGGGCTAGCCCCTCATGTCTTCCTGCAGTGCTTGCTCCCAACTGAGTTAGCCAGAACAGAGCCCTAATTGATACAAGACCTTGGCTGGAGCCGTTAGACCTTGTCGCAGAGCGGAGGCCAATGTTTGCTAGGTCTGCACGTGTAGTCAGAATATAAAAGGGCACTTTGCAATGAGACGATATGTGGGTGGGAAAGAGGAGCAGCTTGGTGTGTGGGGGGAAGTAGTGAAGGACATCATTTCCAGGCAGGAAGACAGACGGGGAGAGAAAAGCAAGCTGAGAGAATAAAAGATGTGTGGGAACTGCACACTGCCTGATAAACCCATTGTCACTGGTGTCTGCTGTTGACCAGACAGGAGACCACAAGCATTTCCTAGAGTTGAGCCTTCCTCCATACAGTACATGACAGTCAGATTTATTGTCTAATTATTTTTAGGTTTTTTTGCTGTATCTGTTTTGTTATTTTAAAGCACCCATTCCCATCCCTCACAACATTAACTCGGCAAAGACCATCTCCTGTTCCACTGTCAAAGAAACCAAGAGTCGATAGCACTGTAAGTGTGTGCAGGATCTGACCCAAAGTGTCTGGAACCAGTTCAAAGGCAAGTCTAAAATGGTGTCATGTACCCATTCTTCCAGTCCGCCCAGGCTGTCAGTGATACCAGCCGAGACTCGGACTCTGTGGAGGTGAGGTAGATCCCCTGACTGAAATTCGGCCCCCACTAAACATGCCAAGGTCAAGGCATATGGACCTTCAGGTCTACTGAAGCCCTAAATCTTTCAGTGGGTTGTTTGGATACATAGCACGTCCAGTCACAGATGAAAACTGAGACCATGTGACCATGTGTGACCAAACAATCTAGTGCAAAGTGTGGACTTTAAACAACCGCCGTGAAATGCAAATGATTTAGAGACTGCAGGGTTATTTGGAGAAGAAACCCAAATGAGGAATAAAGGTTTGAACTTTGCAGTTCATTTACAGACTAATTACAAACAGGAAAGATGCTGAATTCATGTATTCAGTCCACTTGATGTTCACTTGGTGCGTTTCTTGCTCTTTTAAAACATTTGAGTTAATTTGGATGCTATACTCTTAGTCAATGATTTCCTGGTTAATTTGGATTTCTTGGGTGATTCTTGTTATGAAAAACTTTGCAAGATTCCACCGATATCCAAGGATGTGTTTGATAAGTTCTTTTATTGGGCTAGCTATATAGCTGGGAGAGAAGATAGGCAAGCTTTGGGGCACAAAATGCCCTTCTCTGGGTTTTGAAGGACATTTTATGTCAAAAGCTTATCTAATGTCTCTCCCAGCTACTTAGTTGATCCAATAGAAGTTGTTACCAGACAAATCCTGCTTCTTTCATAATTTTTGAACCACTGTGGTTCAACAACCCTATAACCTTACTACAAAGTTCTTATGAAACTTAATGGTTGGATTATCCCTAAAAAAAACACCAACCAGATCAGCTTGCAATGGGGCTTGAACTAATCTAAAATCTCTTTATGAGAAAATCTTTTAATTGTCTTACTGTAAATTATTCCTTTTCCTTTACTGCCAGTTTGCTGGTGAACAGACCTATTTCTTATATGAAAGAGATTTCCATGAAGCCCTTATGGTAACCCTCCAGATCTGATGGGAATATGCTGCAGATCTACTGAATGCCTCTAGCTCATCCTTTTCCCCAGTCCTCTCTTTCTTCCTCTTCAACACATTCCCATGATCCCAGAGACCCAAATGAATTTCCAAACCTAAGTACTACATCCTGTTTCCTGCAAATGCACTATAGTGATGGATTTATATTTTTAGGAATGTATCATTTGTCTGTTTATGATGCCTTACACATTTGGCTTACGTATATGGTATGACCATATGCACATAGTGGTAAAATCATCTATCAAGGGATTTGCTGGAAACGAGACCTCTGTGGAAATAGGTGAGATAGTGGAAAATAAAAGGGGAAAAGTATTTGTTAGCTTATGCTGTGAAGGTTTAAATGAGAAAGTTAGAAACACTGGAATTTGGTCTTGCAGTATAACCCTATTCACTCAAAATAGTTTTAATTGGGTTACGTATCTAGTTTAAATAAGCACTAGATGGCCCTAAGTAGTAATTAAAGAAGATTAATATTGGCCCATGGGTGGAAATCAGAGCCCTTTATCTAAATCTCCAGTCTGGGAGTCTTGGTAGAATAGAATCCAGCCATTCCCTGCTTGGGTTTTGCAAAATAAAAATTCACTGGGGGGAGTTTTTTGAATGACCAAACCCCACTATAGACCTGGCCCTCAATTCTCCGCACTCATGTGGCATGGGTCAGGATCTGGTCCAGTGGTTCTCTGCAGGTCACTTCATCACACTGCATCTTATTGTCTTTAGCAATTTTTCCCTATCCTCTTAATCCTGTCTTTCACTGACACACACATTTATTGTCCCAGTGCCAGGGTCCCAGGGAGTTGTAGGCAAAGCTCATGCATATCTATGAACGGGGCCTTTTCAGTGTTCAGTGGGAGCTTCCCACTCCATGCGCAGTGTGTTGTTAGCGTACAGCCTAGATCCTTTCTCAGACGGAGCTTTCAGACGACAACTGAACACAGTCTACATCCTCCTCTTGGCTGTCACCGCTCAGGGCTGTGCCTTGGAGATTTCAGGAACGGATCTAGATGTCTCACCGTCTGTAACCTCTTCTGCCTACTTCTAGGCTTTACCTTCCTGCTGGCAACCTTATCTCATGGCGGCAATAACCTTTGCCTAGTCATGAGCCTGTAAGGTGACTGGCCTTTTCATATATGAATTGACAAGCCAGCAAGCTGAGCATCATGCTACAGAAAAGGGGAGCTCCAAGTACCTGCTGCAGCCCGCCGGACAGACGGGGTTGCAACTTGAAGCCAAGAATGAAGCTTGGACTGCTGAATCAGGTGTGGGGACAGAGCCATTGGAAGAGCAAGGTGGCTGGCAGAAACGTTAAGCTGCCTGCTCAGCTCTTTGAAGGCACAGTCAATTAAATTAAATCACTGTACAACATGCCAACCTTTTTTAGCCTACCTTAGTGCTAGCACAGCATATGAATGACGCAGGTCAGGGCAGTGAAATCAGAGGATGTCTCTTGACTAAACATTACCAGACATCCTTCTCTCCCCAGATTTCCTCCCTGCCCCCAAACACATATAATTAAAAGGTGCTTATTTTCCATCATCTCCTTTGTGCTAAGGGATAGGCTGTGAAACATGGTAGTAAGCTGTTTATAATTTATGAAAGGAAAAACGTCCTCTTTGCGCAGCACACGGAGACTACAAGCTCTAAAGCAGTCACTGGAGCTGTCTGATTTGTAACAGAACCAGTTAAACTGATGGAAAATTGTCTGCCGATTTTTTTATTTATTTTTTATATAGGAAATATGTTTATGATTTTGCAAAGAATGTCTGCTTTCATTTAAAGGCCTTGGGATTTCATTGATACATGAATAAACCTTGAAAAATGGTTACATTTAAATTGAAAATCTCTCTTTTTTTGGTTTTTGTTGCGGTGTTTCAGAAGCAAAAAAATAATAATTTGCTGACTGTATTTCAGTAAGCAGACTAGAATTTACTTACAAATTTGTATCACATAAAGGAAGGGGGGATTCTGTAAATCAGACCAGACCAATATGCTGCTGACAAAAAATGACCCCCATGATCCCACACAGGACTGTGCATTTTCACTATTAAGTCAATGGGCTTAAAAATTAGGCTGGTAAAAATTAGAAGTGAAATGTTCCCGTTTCCTGCAAATTCTGAAGGAAAGAAAGACAAGAAATGAACTGGGAAAGCCCTAGTCCTCTGTTAAAGTTAGGATGTTTGACATTTTAAAATTGTATCTATGCTAGAGTAATTTTTGGCATTTTATAACTATATATTGTGTTTCCATGGGACACTCCAGGAGTGAATTATTCCACTGATATCCTTCCATGAAAGGCTAGCGGGAAGCTTTTTGTTTCCTTTTTCTCTCTGTGAATATGGGGGTTTATTTATTGCAGTTAGGAGTCAGAGCCCCCCTGGGCTCCATTTGTACGTAGCTCTACAACGGACTCGCAGCATAAAAGAATGCAAATGCAAAGCATATTGAGTGTATGATGCACAGTGGCATGTATAATTGAGGAAAAGACTGAGGGATGTCCACATATAATGCGCAGACAGTAGAGTAGCTTAATTACGGCTACTGTATTTTCAGGCTCTGTCTGCAATTGTTCATAGTACAATGGAAAAGAGCTGATCCAGAACAAAATAGGGCTGATCTAAATTTGGGGTAACTCCAATGAGATCATTTGGGTTTACATCTGTTGGTGTATAGGGCCAACATTGGACTAGATGGGCCTTGTACCTGTGTAAATGAGAACAGTGTTTCATTGGAGCTATTTGTTTCTGTAATGCATTCAGCCAGGGCTGCCCTGATTCACTATTCATTAACATGCATACATTCATCCTTCCCGGAGATATCTGTATGAATAAGGCTTACTCTATAGCTTTTTTCCCAACACAGTTAACACCATGGTGCTTTCACATAAATTGCAGAATGGTGAATCTAAAGCTGTTAAAAAAAAACCAAAAGGCTATTTAGAGGAGATGCAAACATGGATTTGACTAATCACAGTTTTAATTTTTAGAACCACCTACAGTTTCATATAGCAGTTAACTAAGAGCTTGATCCAAACCTCATTGAAGTCTATGAAAAAGTTCCCATTGGTATTAGATTCCACAGTCTTGACCCTACACCATTGTCTATGGGAGTTTTGCCTTTAGTGGTTACGGAATTAGGCTTCCTCTGTGGAAATGTGTAGAGAGTATAGCAATTTATACTACAAATGATATTTATAGTATAGATATTTATACTATAAATGAAAGCACATTTCCTGACAGTAGTGGCACGTCATTCTCTCCTGGCAGAGGGGACTGTGCAGGAGGACATCTCCCAAAGGATTTACTAGAAGGCCTCCCTAGCCACAGCTGGCCCTGCAGGACAAAAGTATTGTCTAGGAACAGACACAAAAAAAGGCTGGTTAAGGGACTAAATACTTTGTAGGATGGAGTGGAGAAGCTTAGAAGATGAGATTAAAAGGGTTTGTCTCATTTAGCTGAGCAATGCAAAGCTGAGAGGATGTATGATTACTTTTTATAAATACATTTGCAGGTAAAGATCGGGAAGGGAAAAAGATGTCTAAGTTAAGGCAGTGTCAGAGTAAGATCAAATGCATACACACTAGCAGTGAACAAATTTAGACTGAAAATGGAGACTGAATGAATGGGGGAGTAAAATTTTGGACTGTTCTAAACTAAATAGAATAAAAGAACTTGAATTGCTTCAAAGTGGAGCTTGACAAGTTTATGGAGGGATGATAGACCAGGTGTGTTATTGAATCAGTAATTAGCAGATGTGGTAGGCTGGTTCGAGTCTTTGCTATTCCCTTGTTATGCTTGAAAGGTAACCATCAGTGAATGTGGAAGGTAAAAATGGCAATAGTTAGCTTTATTCATGGGTGGATCTAGGGTTTTGAAAAGAGCGGGGCAGATGGTGTGGCACATTAACACTTTTAACACAGCACATTTTTCTCCAGTTAAAGAGAAACTAGAAGCTTGACTAGTATACTAGGGGGGAGGCTGGTATTATATTATTTAGTTTAAGATCAAAGAAAAAAGCAAATATAACAAATTGGCTAGATGGTATCTAAAGTTTAAAAAACCAACAACAAACTAGAGAAAAAATTGTCAAAACAGTCAAAAGATATGTGTTATTAGTCTTGTAGCCATTATCGTTACATGTATGCTCTTATTCAAATTCATAAAACAAAATCAAGCATTTTTGAGTGCCCTGACAGTGACTCCAATACTTCACTGTCAGTCATTTCTACCTGAGTTAATATTATCACACATAAGTTAAGCTTTTTAGCAAGAGCTAAAAACAGTCTGCAGGGCTGTGAAATAGAAGAAAGACTTATTATTATCAGGAATGGCTAACAGGCAGTTAAATTGGAGAAGCAAAGATAGTTTCAATAGTGGAACATTAAAACCATTCAAAAGGATTAGCAGGAATCAGGGAGATGACAATGAGCTGTGAAGTTGATTGACTTGCTCAGAACTGCCTGAATGGAAATATGACTGCCCCTCCCAAGCAGGTGGTTTTAAAGTTTGGGTAGAGCAGGAATCAAGGGGATGGGGCCCAGCAACTACTTCACTGCACCCAACTGGATCCACTCCTGGCTTCATGGTTGGATTTTTTTTTTTTTTTAGGCAATTAAAACTTGGCCAATGGATGCTTCTCAGCATTGAAGGAGTTTGATTTCTCCTTGGGATCTGAGCCTTATCCGACATGCAATGATTCCACTGGAGCTCTTTCTCTTTCCAGTTCTCTCCTGACACTCGTTTGTCTCATAAGTTAAAAATAAGTTAAGCATCTCCCAAGGCTTTCTACTGCATACAGGAGTCTCCTTCTTCCTTTCTTTGACCTCAGGAATTCATGAAAGTCAACTGCTTCTCTAGTGTGTTTCCTTGGATTGTCCTCAGTGTATTGATTTGTCATGGGCATGATTTCTAGAGGCAGAAGTGTTTGTGGGGAGCCTTATGACTAGCCAAAAGGGCATCCATTTTTTGTGGTGGCATAACAGCCAATGCTAATAGCATTGGTGATACGTTATTTGGTTGGAAGCCATACATGGCTCTTTAAGATGGGTTGGAAACATTTAGCCAAGCTCTTGAGCATTCATGTTTACTGTACTTAGGAGCAGTTTATCTTACTTGTACTCACTGGGGAAGACATTTCTTGAATTCTAACCTCAGATAATTGCAAGAGACATGCCAGCTTAGATCAGGTTTTATAATGAGGAGAGAGCAGCCATGGGGCAGATGCTTTCCCCAGAGGATTTATAATTTACTAGCAACCTCAACCGAGATATGGTCAGTCAATCATAAAGCCTCAAAAGACTCAGGATAACCATGATACCATTCAACATGCTGATTTCTTTATAAGGAATGCCAGCTGGTTACTAACCCACAGGGGGATGGATGATGGAAAAAGAAACACAGAATGCTGGGAATGCTGATAATTTATTTTAATGGGAAACCAGAAAGTATATTTAAAAGCTATATAAAGAATTTCTCATAACTGCTGTTATTATTACTAGTAATATTTATATGACAGGGGTGGTGAGAGACTAACTGAGATCAGGGATCTGTTGCACTTCCACAGGATATATCTTTACTGCTTCTAATCTCCTTGTCCATGCAAAAAAATATTTTTACCCAGATCTGGTGATGTTTTATACTTGAGCATAGCTGATACTGATAACCACCCAGATACATCAGTATCTGGCATGCAGAGATAAAGTCAGGAAGGACAAAGTGCAAGGGAAGGGGTGTGAAGGGTAACAAGATGGCTTTCTACAAGTATGTCAGCAGCAAGAGGAGGATCAGGGAAAGTGGGGGTCCTTTACTAAATAGGGGAGGCAACCTAGTGACAGAGGATGCAGAAAAGACTGAAGTGCTCAGTGCCTCAGTCTTCAAAGGCAAGGTCGGCCCCCAGACTACCGCACCTGGCAGCAGTCTGGGGAGGAGGGGAGCAACCAACAGCAGAGAAAGAACAGGTTAGGGACTATTTAGAAAAGCTGGACATATATAAGTCCAATGGGGCTAGATGGGATGCACCCGTGGGTGCTGAAGGAATCAGCTGATGTAATTGCAGAGCCACTGGCTAATGTCTTTGAAAACTCATGGCAATCCAGAGAGGTCCCGGATGATTGGAAAAGGGCAAACATTGAGTCCATATTTAAGAAAGGGAAAAAGGAGGATCCAGGAAACTACAGACCAGTCAGCCTCACCTCAGTCTCTGGAAAAATCATGGGAGCAGATCCCCAAGGAATCCATTTCTAAGCACTCGGAGGAGAAGACGTTTATTAGGAACAGTCAGCATGGATTTACCAAGGGCAAGTCATGCCTGACCAACCTTAGGATGGAACAGTCCCATGCACCAAGACAGGCTGGGGGCTGACTGGCTGGGCAGCAGCTCTGCAGAAAAATACCTGGGGGTTACAGTGGACAATAAGCTGAACATAACCCAAAGGACAATAAATTGAACATAACCCAAATGTTCAACAGTGTACCCGTGATGCAAAGAAAACTAACAGCATCCTGGGATGCATTGGTAGGAGCATTGCCAGCAGGTCAAGGGAAGTGATTCTTTCCCTTCAGCACTGGTGAGGCCACATCTGGAGTACTGTGGTCAGTTTTGGGCCCCCCACTATAGAAAGGATGTGAACAAATTGGAGAGAGTCCAGTGGATGACAAGGAAAATGGTGAGGGGGCTAGGGGGGATGACTTGTGAAGAGAGTCTGAGGGAACTGGGCTTATTTAGTCTAGAGAAGAGAAGACTGAGAGGGGATTTAATAGCAGCCTTCACCTACCTGAAGGGGGGTTCAAAAGAGGATGGAGGATCTCATTGGTGGCAGATGTCAGAACAAGGAGCAATGGTCTCAAGTTGCAGCAAGGGAAGTTTAGTTTAGATATTAGGAAAAATGTTCCCATTAGGAGGGTAGTAAAACACTGCAACAGGTTACCCAGAGCTGTGGTAGAAGCTCCATCCTTGGAGGTTTTTAAGACCCGGCTGGACAAAGCTTTGGCTAGGATGATCTAATTGGGTGGTCCTGTTTTGAGCAGGGGGTTGGACTAGATGTGACCTCCTGAGGTCCTTTCCAACCCTCATTTTCTATGATTCTATGATACTGATAACCACCGCATTAGCACCCAGAAACTGATAACCACCTCATTTTGCACTTAGGATCCAAACTAAATCACATGTGTGTGAATTGTCTTCCAGTGCCTTGCCAAAATTCTTCCTGTGTGTCCAGAAGGGCAGATAAATTCTATCATAATTCACTGTGAAAGAACCAGAGGTGATCAGTATACTGTAGGTCAATGGCCAGTGAGATAGGCCACCAGAAATCCTAATGGAGGGAGGCAGTACCAGCAAGGTCTTGGTAATTCAGGTAGTTGCTTAGACCCAGGGGAGCTTAATTCCAGTGTAGTTGCTTAGACCCAGGGAAGCAGACTTGAATGATTATCTTGCAAGTTACCTCCTTATGGAGCTGGGTAATTTTTTTGTTTGATAGAAAGGATTTATTTTGTTGGAAAACAGTTTTGGAGGCACCCAAGCTATTTGTGAAATCTGGTCAAATTCAGCAAACAATTTTGGCCAAAATTTGGGAGGTTGGAGCGGGGTGGAGGGTGTTGAAGATGCCAAAACATTTCATTATGATATTTTCAAATGAAAGATTTTGTTTTGAAAATTCCAAAGTATCCCAAGCAATCGGCATAGCTTACAACAGACACTGATGCAACTTCATAGTGCCCACTGCTGAACTGTCTAGGTTGGATTTTGAGACTAAGTGTACATCTCCCAAGTCTTCGGCAATCCCTCACAGTTGAGGATGATTGTCTTCCATGATTGTCTTATCTTTGGGTATGAAGATGGCTGATCTGGAATTAACAGACTCTACTGCAGCTCGGACATGTGTCCATGTGGTGTGTGTGGCTCTGGATTCTTCATTTGTTATAGTGGTGACCTCTACTTGCCATGTCACAGCAGCATCAACAGAGATATGCAGATTTTCAGGAGAGAAACCATTGCCATCTGCTGTCCTCACATCTTGGTGGTACTGCTGCTGCTTGGTCCACGATAGCTTATTCATCAGATTTACCCCTGCTTATTTCACAATTTACCTTCCCTGAAGGTCATTCCACTATCTGCTACCTGTGCACATGCTGGGTAGCAGTACAGCTCTGCCCCACAGGTCTCTCAAGTACAATGTAGTGCAGTATAAAGATACCCAAGATGGGCTAGCTCAGGCACTGAAAGCACATGAAACTCTGCATGGGCTAATTTACCTGGCTGAGAAGGCAGGGTACAGGCTAGCTTGGGTATCTCTAAGTAGCCCTCTGTTGTGCCATGTTGATAAAGCCTTAGGACTCAAATGTACAGTAGCGCTTTGATGGGTTTGGTTCCCCACACCCCCATCCTTCAAATGAAGGTTTGGAAACTTGCTGGTGGTATATGTAGTTGTATGAACCAACTATGTAGGGATGCTGATGGGATCCAGCTGCACTGAGAATCCATGTCCTTTGAAGTAAAAGCTAGAGCAAACAGCAGCACAGCTTGTCTTTTAATTGAGTAACCCACTCTGAATTAACGGGCTTGTGAACTATCTGGGTGTGAATGATTTGGGTTCTACTGTATTGGATTGTACAGCTCCCACTGACTTGTGAGTGCCTAGCCTTGGTCTCCCCATCTGCAGAACAGTGTCCAGATACCCTGATGATGGGCACACCATAAACAACCCGATGAGATGGGTATCCACTTATTTCATATGGGTGCTGCAGCTTAACCAAAGTCTAGAAAACACTTTGCAAGCCTGTCATGAAAAAGGAAGCGGACTCCTGATCCATCAGGACGCTTAAGTACGTCTGTAACTCTAAACCTGAGTGGTCCTTTTGAAGTCATCACAGCACACCAAGAATGTTGAGAAAATCCAGTTTCATAGGTATGGCTTTATAGCACTTTTAGGAGTACCACGGATGGTGCAGTTTATTGTTCTTTCCAGACATAAAGGAACCAGTGCTTGACTGCTAGTTGAAGTGGGAAAGTGGACATTTGTCAGGTTTAATTGCTACAAAGGCACCAGAGCGCAGCCACTTAAAGTATTACCCTGTATAAATAAAATAACTAACAAACGCATAGAGTAACCCCGTCGTCTCAAAGACTATTGCTTGGGATCTCTTTTCTCTCCACTTACCCAGCAGCTGTATCCACCCTCAGAGTCTGGCTCCTCAGGGTCCCAGTCTAGTGTAAAATTCTCAGTGATCTCACTAGAAGCAAGTGCAGACCCTCTAGTGCCTGCCTCTACTTTCACATCTTGTGTGAGCAGCAAGCAAAAAGTGAGTGCCTGATCCAAAACCCTTTGAAGTCAGCTTAACATTGACTCCACTGGGCTTTGGAGCAGGCCCTCAATTCCTGGCTTTCCTAAAAGCAAGTAGGCCCCCTGCAGCTGATGACACCTCCATATAAAGAATGTCAATATAGTAGAAATTATGTTGTAATTGTTCTCTAACATTTATGTATGGAAGTACTTAGTGGACCATCAGATGGGAGACACTTTTAAGGAATGAAAAAAATCCACATAGAAAATGAAAATATAAGATCATTTCAGCACAATGCATATTTTACAGTTATGGGTATGATCTGTCCTTACTTGCCACCCATTAGAGCTGTTCTGTTTAAAAACTGAGTTTCACTACTTGAATGCTTCATAGTATACTATATGTTCTTTCTTTGCAAGGAGTGGGATGCACATTATGTTTATAGATTTAGTTTCAGATTATACACAGCCTCAGATATACTGGCTCGTTTAGTAAGAGCCTGTTTCCCTCTGTCAATCACAGTGTTACAATTTATAGTGAAACAATAAAAAGTTAAAGTGATTATAAGAAGAGAAGGCCAACACTGAAAGGATTGTATCAGTGTGTAATATAATAACTGAACACATACAAGTAACAAATATAAGATAAGGGAAGAGGCTGAAGGCAAAGGAAAAAGTCAAACATTTTAGGTGGCATGTTGGATTTAAGCCCATACATCATAAGTGATGATGATGATAAGCCTTAGCACTTCTATCAGTAAAACTCAAGGTGCTTTACAAAAGATACCAGTATCTTCATCCCCATATTACACACGGGTAAACAGAAGCACAGGGGGACAAAGGACCACATCTATGGCACTGATTAAGCACCTAAACTGGCTTAGTCACTGAAATGCAATCCTAGTCCATCCTGTTCAAGTCATTGTTAATGAATCTACTTTTTTGAGACTAAAAAAACACCAAGGGGGACTGAGAACTTCCCACTTCTGGATTAAGTGCTTCAGGTACTTGAGTGGGGTGGAATGAGATTGGAGCCACAGTCCAACTTCTTTTAGGAACCAAGTAGATGGAACAGTATCTTGCCTGTAGGGACTTGCCCAAAGTCACTCCATGGCTGTAAGCAGACCCGGGTCTTCTGAGTTGAGTTCCAGGAAGTGCTGGGTTGCTGACATAAGGTCCTTGCAGGATAGTGGCCAACATGTAGGTGGTGATTAAAACAATTCCTAAAACACTGTGCAAATAAAATGTGGCTGTTGGGAAGGTATATAGAGTTCTCCCTTTTCCTGCTGCCTGTGGATTTAATGCATTTTGGATCCAACTACGCATCATTAATCACAACGTGGAATATTTAAGCTGGAGGTCAGCCACAGGGGGCCAGCTATGAACATATGGGATTTATCTATATCCCTCCTACATAAGGATGTAGTATACTAGAATTGAGCCGGGGAGTATCTACATCTACAGTATTCTGTTTTTTTCCAGCGTTCTTTGTGATTTGATTCAGAACCATTTCCGTTCATCACATACTTAAAAAGAGAGGAAACCAAGGTGGCATCCTGATCCTCATTATTGATACACAGGAAAACTCAGAGGAAATCCCTTTTACGCCCCAGGCTTTGTGAAAAGAAAATCCTGAAAACTAAAATTTAATGTTGTACAGCTCCTATATGGCAGCTGTTTGTTCTGATACTTAATTGATGTCTCAGCAGATTTGTGGTATGGAAAAAAAGGCCACAACAACCCACAATCCTGTTGGTTTTAATTTAAGAAATTTTAAAAGTCTAGAAAATGATGTTGAAAAAGAGTGTATTTAAACAATGAGGTCCAGAGTCTCATCTGATATAAATCAATGTTTCTCCTTTGAAATCAGTGAAACAATATTGGCTTATACCCGCTGACTCTGTGTCCCACGTTGTTTTTGCAACAGAAAATACATTATTATTACCTGATATTGTTTTACAGTTGTGTCTAGAGGCCAAGGTCAGGATGCTGCACAATCCCTGCCCCAAACAGTTTACAATTTAAGTAATGGATAATTTTTTCTTTACTTTTGCCTTTAGATTTTAAAAGATGTATAGCTACAAACAGGAAAAAAATTCCAGATACTAAATAGAAAAAGACCAAGTGATCACATTACTTCTGTCTCCTGATGTTAATGAAGTGAAATGACGATATACTTTTGGCTATAAATATCAATAAAAAGGAGGTATAGCTTATTAAATATTTCCAAGATATCTTTCAGTCTTGGAGTTCCTCTGAAGTACAGCCAGTTTTTTCCTGCATTCCAGTACAATATTTGCGAGAGAAGATGATAGCTTCTTAAATGTTTCCAGAGGGACCCACTCTGGGGTTAGTGCATAAGAGAATGAATGAGGAGTCGGGACAGTCAGAACTTGTTCCTAGCCACCACGGATCTGTCATTTCAGCTTTCTGTGTCTTCCATCCTTTGTCCTTCAAGTCTATGGAGAGTGTCAAATTGTCAAGGCTGCACTTTCTCTAAGTGCCTAGCATAATGGTGACCCAGTTTTCTTTGGGATCTCTAAATGTCATTACAGGAAATAGTTAATAGATACAAAAATATGTGAAACATAAAAAAAAATGTTAAGGGTAAGTGAGAGGCAAGAATGTCTTAGGCTGATAGCTTTTATTAGATCAACTGTATAGCTGGTCATTCATGAAGGATGTCTTACATTTGAAAGCTTGTCTAACTCCATACCAACAAAAGCTATCATGCTAAGAAATCCTTGCCTCTCACATAATTTCTGGACCATCGTGGCTACAATATGATTCTTAGGCAAGGGACAGAAATTACACACAACCTGGTTTAAATGATCAGAAACTGGTTTAAACCTGTAGCAAAACAGAAGCTCAGTGCACATAAACCAATTTCAAAATGGCTGAAACTGATTTAAGATAAATCTGGCTGAATGTAGTATCAGGCTTAACTGATTTGGGTCAAACTGGTTTATGACCCCTTCCTGGTTCAAGTTAAATCACAGTCCCCCAGCATCCCAGCATGCTTTGCAACCCTGGGCCTGGCTGTGCCGTCTGCTCCAGAGAGCAGGGCTGACCCCACCCCTCTGATCCCTAGCTGGAGCAGTGAGGGCCGGCTGACAAGGGGGGCGGGGGCAGCCTGGTTGGAGATGCACAGAGGGAACAGCTTGCGGGGGAGGGACTGTTTCCCTAGGCAAACCCCTTTTTAAACTTGCTGCTGGCTGCAACTGTGGGCCACAAATCCCAGAGGCACCTGGAAGCAGAAAGAGGAAGTGATGATCGACCCTGCAAAGTGCTGTTGCTGTAATTCTGGAGTGCAAATCCCAGAGACCTTAGGGGCAGCAGGAAGAGGAAATACATACACCCAGAGAGCTGTACTCTAGCATGCTCAGGCTTCTGGCCTGAGCCACTGCAGGCATGTGGCTGCATTTCATACATTCATAGATGTAGGGTCAGAGGTGACCTGAGCAGATCATCAGGTCCAACCCTCTGCTATGGGCAGGAATGAATACTGGGCTCATGTGACCCCCACTAAGTTAAGAGGTTCGCACCTCTTGCAGCCCCAGCAGAGCCCACGCAGTTGCCAGCTCCCGCAGGCAACCCAGGCTCGACCGCAGCTACTGGCCCTGCTCTCCCCAAGACAAAGCGAAAGGTGTTTGTTGTGGGAGACTCCATCCTGCGGGGCACTGAGGGGGCAATCTGCCGCCCCGACCCCTTAGCCCGGGAAGTCTGCTGCTTCCTGGAGGCCCGTATCCGAGACATTGTGGAGAGGATCCCGCAGCTCCTCCGGCCTACAGACCACTACCCCATGCTCCTGATTCATGTGGGCACCAATGACACGGCTCAGAGCACCCCCAGCCAGGTCACGAGGCGCTACAGGGAGTTGGGAGCGGGGCTTAGGGGTCTGGGAGCTCAGGTGGTGTTTTCGTCGATCCTCCCAGTCTCAGGCTATGGGCTGAGGAGGGAGAGGAGGATCCATGCGTTGAACCAAAGACTGCGGTGCTGGTGTTATTGGGAAGGCTTTGGCTTCCATGACCACAGCCCGCTCTTTGGAGAGAGAGGCAGCGAGCTGCTGGGAAGAGATGGCCTCCACCTCTCTCCCCTGGGGAGGAGGCTCTTCTCAGCCAGGCTGGCTGACCTGCTCCACCGGGCTTTAAACTACGGCCGCTGGGGGATGAGGGGACTACTGCCCCTGCTGGCCCGCTGAACGGCCCTTGCAAAGCCAGCGGACCAAGGCACTTAAAGGGGCACTTAAGGGAGCCCACCCCTGCCCCAGCCCTGGCACAATCTGTGGGCAAGGCAAGAGCCCCCAAGGGCACACTTGCCTGCCTGTACACTAATGCCAGGAGCCTGGGCAACAAGCAGGACGAGCTCGTCCTCCTGCTCAGTGCAAAGAAATATGATGTCATTGGGATAACAGAGACCTGGTGGGACTCCACCCAT
Source organism: Crocodylus siamensis (assembly GCF_052110815.1). Classification (NCBI taxonomy): domain Eukaryota; kingdom Metazoa; phylum Chordata; order Crocodylia; family Crocodylidae; genus Crocodylus; species Crocodylus siamensis. The sequence continues at coordinate 13,942,388 of NC_143398.1, read as the reverse complement.
GACTGGACCACGGGGATAGAGGGCTATACCCTGTACAGGAGGGATCGTGTTGACAAAAGGGGCGGGGGTGTAGCTCTCTATGTGAAGGAAAGCTACATGTCCCTGCAAGCTGATGTTGGCGACCGGCATGGACAGCTAGAGACCCTCTGGGTAAAAATTCGTGGGGAATTCGGCACAGGGGACACAACGGTGGGAGTCTACTACAGACCTCCCACTCAAAGTCCCGAGCTTGACCAGGAGTTCGCCCAGGGAACTGACTGAGGCCGCTTGCTCCAGGACCGTGGTTGTCATGGGTGACTTCAATTACCCGGACATCTCGTGGGAAGATCACTCAGCTAAATCTGAGCGGGCGCAAAGCTTTCTCTCATGCGTGGATGACCTCTACCTGACTCAAGAAGTCTATGGGCCAACGAGAGGCAAAGCGCTGCTTGACCTGGTACTGGCTACGGGGGACGACCTAATCGGCGACCTAGTGATTGATGGGAAGTTGGGTGACAGCGACCACGAGCTGATCACCTTCACCATCCGCCGTAAAGCTGGCAAGTCAGTCAGCAACACAGAAGTCCTTGACTTCAGAAAAGCCGACTTTGACAAGCTCAAGAGGCTAGTCAGTCAGGCCCTCAGGGACCATGACCCCAGGGAGATGGGAGTTCAAGAAGAGTGGTTGCTTCTCAAGGAAGCGATCCTCAGTGCACAAGCTAAATCTATTCCAACACAGAGGAAAGGCAGCAAGAAGGCACAGCAGCCCCCCTGGCTCTCCAGGGACCTAGCGGACCTCCTGTGGCTAAAAAGGAAAGCCTACAAAGGATGGAGGACGGGATTCACCTCCAAGGAGGATTACTCCGCGCTGGTCCGGTCCTGCAGGGAGCAAACCAGGAAAGCCAAGGCTGCAACTGAACTCCAACTAGCTTCAGGCATCAAGGACAACAAAAAGTCCTTTTTCAGATATGTGGGGAGCCGGAGGAAAAGCAAGGGCAATGTTGGACCCCTGCTAAACCAGATGAGGCAACTGACAACTGACGCCCAGGAAAAAGCCAACCTATTAAATAGGTACTTTGCGTCAGTCTTTCATCAGTCACACGGGATGCCCATGCCTGATATGGGACAGGGAAATCTGGGTGAGGGGGATCCCCTACCCTCCATCAATGCTGACCTCGTGAAGGAACACCTTGAGAAGCTGGATACCTTCAAGTCAGCTGGCCCTGACAACCTGCACCCCAGGGTACTCAAGGAGCTGGCGAGCGTCATAGCCCAGCCCCTGGCACGGGTCTTTGAAAACTCCTGGCGCTCTGGTGTAGTGCCCGAAGACTGGAAGGCCAATGTGGTGCCGATCTTCAAGAAAGGGAGGAGAGTGGATCCGGCTAACTACAGGCCCATTAGCCTGACTTCTATCCTGGGGAAGATCTTAGAAAAGTTTATTAAGGAGGCCATCCTTGAGGGACTGGCCCAGGCTAACATCCTAAGGGACAGCCAGCATGGGTTTGTTGTGGGTAGGTCTTGTTTGACCAATCTCATTTCCTTCTATGACCAGGTGACCTATCACCTGGACAAGGGAGAAGAGATTGATGTCATATATCTTGACTTCAAAAAAGCTTTTGATCTGGTATCCCATGATCACCTCTTGGCCAAACTGGCCGGTTGTGGCTTTGGCTCCACCACGATCCGCTGGCTGGGAAATTGGCTTCATGGTCGGACCCAGAGGGTTGTGATTGATGGCAGTCACTCATCGTGGTTGCCCTGTGACCAGTGGGGTCCCTCAAGGCTCTGTCCTGGGACCCATACTGTTCAACATCTTCATTAACGAAGTGGACATTGAAGTCAGGAGTAGACTGGCCAAGTTCGCCGATGACACCAAACTTTGGGGCAAAGCATCCATGCCAGAAGATAGGCGGGTGATCCAGGCTGACCTGGACAAGCTCAGCAAATGGGCAGACGAGAACCTCATGGTGTTTAACACCAAAAAATGCAAGGTTCTCCACCTTGGGAGGAAAAACCTGCAGCACCCTTATAGGCTCGGCAGTGCTACGTTGGTTAGCACTACAGAAGAAAAAGACTTGGGGGTCATCATTGACCACAAGATGAACATGAGCCTCCAATGCGATGCTGCGGCTAGTAAAGCGACCAAAATGCTGGCTTGCATCCATAGATGCTTCTCGAGCAAATCCCGGGACGTCATTCTCCCCTTGTACTCGGCCTTAGTGAGGCCACAGCTGGAGTACTGCGTCCAGTTTTGGGCTCCACAATTCAAAAAGGATGTGGAGAAGCTTGAGAGAGTCCAGAGGAGAGCCATGCGCATGATCAGAGATCAGGAAAACAGATCTTACAATGACAGGCTGAGAGCCATGGGACGCTTTAGCCTGGAAAAGCGCAGGCTCAGGGGTGATCTGATGGCCACCTACAAGTTTATCAGGGGTGACCACCAGGATCTGGGGGAACATCTGTTCACCAGAGCGCCCCGTGGGATGACGAGGTCGAACGGTCACAAACTCCTGCAAGACCGTTTCAGGCTGGACATAAGGAAGAATTTCTTTACTGTCTGAGCCCCCAAGGTCTGGAACAGTCTGCCAGCGGAGGTGGTTCAAGCACCTACGTTGAACACCTTCAAGAGTAAATTGGATGCTTATCTTGCTGGGATCCTCTGACCCCAGCTGACTTCCTGCCCTTTGGGCAGGGGGCTGGACTCGATGATCTCCCGAGGTCCCTTCCAGCCCTAATGTCTATGAAATAAGCTCATATGACCTCAGCTAGGTAATTATCCAGCCTCCTTTTAAAGACTCCTAAGGTAGGAGCCAGCACCACTTCCCTTGGAAGCTGGTTCCAGATCCTGGCTGCCCTGACTGTGAAGTAGTGCTTCCTGATGTCTAGCCTGAACCTACTCTCAATCCGCTTGTTGCTGTTATTCCTTGTTACTCTGGGAGGCACTCGGGGGGAACAGGGTCTCACCCATTCCTCTCTGGTCCCCCCTGGTAAGTTTATAGACTGTCACCAGGTCCCCTCTCAGCCTTCTCTTGCGAAGGCTGAACAGGTTCAGGTCCTATAGCCTGTCCTCGTAGGGCCTGCCCTGCTGCCCCCGATCATGTGAGTGGCCTCCTCTGGACCCTCTCGATGCTGGCCACATCCCTCCATAAGTGTGGCGCCCAGGATTTCCTGAATCAAAGGTAAATAAATGTCTGTTCACTTCTGTTTCAATTTGATCTGTGCAATTTAGACTAACCTGCCAAGACTGAATTGATTCAGCTCCCGGCTTTTTGAGTGTCTGTATCTAGCTCTACACTACCATTAAGGCTATGGACATGCAACCAACTTACCACAGGGCCAAAGGACCCCTGACCTAACTTGTATTAGCTACCGTATGGTACATGATTTTACCTGTGGAAGTGGAAGTTAAACTCCTGTAGCATAGCTCTAAGTGAAAAAGGGGTAAATTACCACAGTTCAGTTTTCACTTACCATGTAGTAGGCATATGCACTTCAGACTAGCTGATGCCCAGTTAAGCCCCACCTTGTTTTACCCCTCAGTAAAGTATGTATATACCCATGCCCTTAAGTGGCAAGGCAGACATTTGGAAAAGCCAGGTTATGGTTGTCCATGCAACATGAATTCACTTTCCTTGTGCAATGAGTTTGAATGTCTGCTTGTGTATTATTTTATCCAAAGGACCCAGCTTTACTCAGTGCATAGGATGGATTGCGCTCACTGAATGGACAATGGTTCCTTATTTGTCTTAAAAGTTTTCATTCAATGTTTGACCTCTTATCATGTTGAGTGCACACTGTCCAAACATGCACCGATTACAAAATTGCTACTTTTTCTTGTTGCTTTCCGTGTAGTATCTGAGTACTCCATGTATATGAACAAATGTACTTTCCCAAAAATCCTTGTGCGGGGAACTGCTATCACCTCTGTTTTACCGATTGGAGGAGGGGGGCTGAGATACTAAATGAAATTGTCGAAATTGTGAACTAAGGCTTGAGGCCTACTCAATCTGAGATGCTGACAGGCTGGTTTGTGAGAGTACATTGCATTTGATAGCATTTTGTTTTGTTTGATATTATTTGTATTGCGTTTAGACCATTGGATTCTAGCATCTGAGGTTCATTCACTTGCTCTTTACCAGTGTTATATATGCTATCAGCTGCCCAGTGCCCTTCTGCGCTCTACGTTGGATGGACAGCCAGGCAGAAAGGGCACCAAGCTGACATCAAGTCCAGAAACACATGCAAATTTATGGCAAAACACTTTAGTTTCCCTGGACATCCTGTCACAGGCCTCAGAGTAGCTGTTCTTAAAATTTTAACTGTGGAACAAGAAATCATCCACAGACTGGATTGTGTGACGTATACAATAAATAGGGACTACAGATTCTTATCCCATTGCCTGGATTAGCTTTTATGTCCCTGTGGGTTTATTGCTTTGTGTTCTTTCCAGCCCCTTCTGCTCATCTCAGCATTGCCCTCTCCCTTTGCCCACCCCCGTCCCTGTCTTTTATATTTAGATCATTCCTATCTGATAGCCTGTTTCCTGCATGCCCTTTCCTAGCATCTGTTGAAGTGAGCTGTGACTCATGAAAGCTTATTTATCTCTGATCAGTTAGTCTATAATATACATGTTGAACCCCCCAGCTTGCAGGCCAGATTCAGCCTGCAGGGCTCCCCATGGGTCCGTGGCATGCTAGATTGGGCACACAGGAGCCATGGGGTCCAATCCTGACCCAGAATGATGGTGTAGGGCCCCAGGGCGTGATGCTGGAGCTGGGCAGGAGTGGCGCAAGGGCCTGATCTGAGCATGCAAGCCTGATCCTGGCATGCAGGGTCAGATTAGGGTGGTCATTTATACTTTCAATGCTTTGTCCCCTGTCCATTTCTGAATGAAGGACAGCAGAAAGTCCTGTTTTTCAGTTCATTGGTGGAAATATGTCAATCATTTGTCCTTGTGATTCTGTTGGCTGTGCTAAAGGGCGGGTGGCGCACAGCCAGGAGAGGTGTTCGGATTCATCCAGGGAGGGGTGGAAGGAGGGAGGGAGGTAGTAGCTCCGCCCCTTGCTGCTGATTGGCCACAGGGCGCAATGGCTACACCCCTCGCTGAGGAAGGGGCGGCCCCACCTTCACCACTGCTTGGCCAAGGGGCTGTCCTGTATTCCTGGGATGCATCAGTGGCCACCCTAGGTGCAACCCAGCCTGCAGACGGGCCCTGCACCTCTCATCTTGGCCCATGGGGCCAAAAGGTTGCAGAGCGCTGGTGCATAAGGTGCACATCTACTCTGCCTTCTGCCATGTGTCCCGGTGGGATCCCAGCACTCCTGCCGTTCTGAATTCTAGTGTTTCAAATGGGGCACCTGGGAAATAAGGATCGCACAATTACCGGCCACCCTTGAAAAACGCTGGTTTAAGTGACTTCCACGGGAACTTGGTGGCAGTCCTATTTCATAGTAAAGAAATAGTTTTATGAAGCACCCAGGCATCTTTAGTGACCTCCAGTGTCAACCTACACCCAAGTGCCAAGTCATCCTGTCCGGGGATAAGGATAGCTTACCTTGGTGGGGAAAAGAAAATCCAGTGCTTTCAACTGCACCCTAATCCACATCACCCCTTGGGGAGCATGGACATGCTGGGTAGAAAGAATGCCACCTAATGAGCCGCTAGCACCATGTCTGCCAGTTACTGCTACTGCTGCCTTTTTTTTTAATTCTCCCATATTCAATATTGCTTAATACTCAACACTGCTTAGCTAATTAGGTCACAGCCCCAGATATTGGTTGAGTGCCTATCCCTGTCCTCAGCACGGCTCGAGATGCTGCAGTCCTCACAGCCAGGACTGAGTGGGATCCAAGCCCATGACTGAAAAATAAAAAAATAAAAGTTTCCTAGTGATGAATATACACAGGGGCTGGCGGACTCCAAGTATGCACACCATTTTTTCCAATGAGCACGTCATCCCAGAAGGTTCATTTTTTATTGTGCATTCCCAAAAACTATCCGTAATATCATTCCAGATTCTCCCTCACTTCTCCACCAAGCATTACTTGTTATGAAACAAGGTTTCGTAACCTATTGTACCTCTGTCCTTTCAGAAAATCTCTAATGAACCATGAGATCCTTGCAGGATTGGGGCTGGGGGGGGGGGTTCATTTTCATTTCGGGGGTGGTACCTATATCAGGAGGGGCTGGGGTGGAGCAGTAACATTTTTGGACAAAGAAAAGACAGAAGAAAGAAATGAGGGAAAGAGAAGTTAAACAAAAACCCAGTTTGCAATTTCTCCTCTGCAGGAACCAAAAAGGGGAATGAGTCATTTTCTCAAGCGAAACAGGTCACCCAAGGGGTTTAATGCCTCGGCCTGCCTTTTTCCCTCCCCCACCCCAGGCTTAAATTCACTGCAGTTTAATCCTAGCTGTGTTCTCTTGCAAGAGAGAAACCACCACGAACAATGTCAGGGAATGAGCCCCGATTTACGGTTCTCAACCTGTGCGTAACACCCGAACGCTTTGGAATTACACTGGCAACATGAAACTCGTGCTTTTCTCTTCTGTTGAACCCTCTCCCAGGCCCAGCATCCTTCCGTCGGTGGGAGGTACGGCCACGCAGACAACCGATCGGCCGGCTAAGGTGCCCGCTCACAGCGCTAGCTCGCCACTGCCTCTTCCCCGGTGAGGAATCCCTGGCTGACAGCGGGGAAAACCACCACCTCCTCATTGCCTCAGTGTTGCACCCTCACGCTCATGCGCCTGTGTAGCCAGACCCTCGTTTGTAGCGCCGCTCGGTGCTCCAGGCCTCGCTGTGCTCGGTGCTGTACAAATTCTTGCGGAGACAACCTCTGCCCCCAAGAGTTTACACGGTGAAAGGACAGCGGGTGGGCAGAAGATGTTTTGAACCTATATTTTACTGATGATGAAACAGCAGAGAGAGTAGGTGATTTACCCAAAGCCATTGGGAGATCCTGCCGGAGCCACAGAAATGATCCCACATCTCCCCGAGTGCCATGCCAGGGCTTTGGCGGCACAAGGCCGGAGCGCACCACTCCCGATGCACCGCCACAGGCCGTCACGGGGGTGCGCGCGCACACACACACTCGCACACACACACACACGCACGCACACACACACGTCTTCTTTCAGTCCCTGTCGTGTGGCGGACTCTGGTTCTCAGGAACACCCCCCCCCCCGGCCTGTATTCACACCCCACGCCTGCATTACACGCGCAAGTCTCTCACACGCTCCTTCCTTCACAGAGCCACAAAGATCCCCCCCGCCCCGCTTGCGTTCACCCCGCACTGCGTTTCCCCCCGACCCCGGTGCCTCCATTCATTCACGGCGCACAACAAAGGCCGAGGCCGGGCGGGGAGCGGGGAGCGGGGCGGAGCCGCATCCCCGGCTCGGCCCGCCCCGCCCTTTCCACGAGCCGGGCTGGGCGTGAGCGAGCGCGGGCGGGCAGAGCCGAGCCGGGCCGGGCCGGGCCGAGGCGACCGCGCGGGTGCGGGTCCGGGTCCGAGAGCAGCGCCCGGGCCGGGGAGCCGCCGGGTGTCTGAGGCAGAGCCGCGCGGAGGCGAGGTCGGTTTCGTGCCCGTGTGTCTCCCTCTCGCTGTCTCTTACTTCGCACACAAAGGCTCCTGCTCTGCGGGGCGGGCGGGGGGGCCCGACCCTCCCTCCCAGGACAAGAAGAGGGGCTCAGGGCCAGGGTGGGGGGTACCTTCCACGCTCCGCGACTGCACTTACTTGAGAAGAAATAGATTTCTTTAAAAAAAAAAGCCCAAACCCTCTCCCTTGTGCTGCCAGGGTGCCCATGTGAGTCAGGGAAGCAGCGGCAGGTCGGGGGCTCTCACTGAGGAAAGTTCCCTCCCCAGCCCCTGGGCAGGGGGAATGGCCTTTGCCTCCCACCCCCACAGCCCCCAGGGGCTCTTTGTCCGCCCTGCTTTTGGGGGTGTCTGTTAGTGCCGCGAGACAAGGAGGGAGAGCGGATCACCCCTTTGGGAGGACAGGATGCTTCATGAATCCCTGGGGCGGATCCTGAGCTAAATCTAGTTCTGCAGCCAGGGATCCTGGGCAGGGAGGCATTGAAATCTGGAGAAGGATGGTGATTTTTTTTTTTTGTTTAATGGAGGGTTTTCCTTGCTTTTTGGGGGGCGTCCACACGTTGCAAAGCTCGTGGAGTATTTTTGTGCGCCAGCAGGATCTCCGAAGTAACTTCTGCCTCTGTTTCCTGACTCTCCTTCCAGCCTCTCTTTCCTTTTCTGTTTAATTCTTGAAAGACTAAAAGGAAGCTGCATGCCGCTTTCTTTCTTTTTCTGTGATTCACTGACAGATGTGGATACTGTAGGTGGGTTGGTCTTCGTTACTTAATCCTGCCACCGAAGAATGATTTCCTGTAAAATATTATATAATATGAACATCTTGAGAGGTGATCTGTAAGAATGTCTGCTCATGACTGTAATTATGATGGACCAGGGCAAGAGGGATGGGTATCCCTTATCAGCCATACAGACTTACGGCGGGAGGGGGAATCCCTTGGTAGTAAGTCATAAATACACGTCCTTTCTGTCTGTTGGTTTCTGTCTTATGATTCTGTCAGCATTTCCCGTAACGGACTTGGGGGTTTAATTCGATTTTTTTTTTTTTTTTCATAGCAGGTTGTATAGAAATCTAGTATAATGGTAATAGCACAAATGCCCTTTTGTTATTAAAATGTGTACTTTGAGATGGTGGTGGTTAGAAGAAAGGGGCATGTAACTTTAATATTAAAACTTACTTTTTTCATTGCTTGGTGCCTCGATTTTGAGGTGTGCAAGAGCTGTCCGTGATACGGGGTGTGCGGGCTTGACGACCCTGTTAGCGTTTTCCTTACAAAGTGGCACAAGATGCGCGTGTTGTGCCTGAAGTTGAGCACACGTGTCCATCTGTAGCAAAGTTAGAAGGGGATGGGAACATGCAAGTTTCAGTTTTGCTGAGACTTTCCATGGTAAAATTAAAACGTGGTAATGAGAAACGTATTCTGGAATGAGTTTAATTGAGTTGCGTGCAGTTCATGATGAAAACATTTTTCATCGAGACACTTTTGGCAGTAGGCTGTTACTCATTTTGATATGTGAATACGTGTATCAAGTCCTATGGCAGTGACTAGGATATTTTTCACTACTGTTATTAATTTGGCAGAATTAGGGAAACATATTGTGTACATTTGAGTAGTTGCTCGTGGTTTTTGTGTGAGCCTGTAGGCACTTAAAGGAAACACAGATAAACGCCTTCTCTAAGTTACTTTTTGAAATGAAGTGGGCAGTCGCAACATTTCACCTTTTAACCATGCGTTGCATGGTACCATGCGGAGGGGTGATGCATCCTGAGAGCGATAAGTGCTTGCTTGCTGTCAGCGGCAACTGGCTCAGTATCAACAAACAGTTGTTTGCTCACCTAAATGCATCTTAGTCATTATTACAAATATTCAGAAACATTGCTCCTCTCCCTTCTTTTCCTCCCTTTGTTGCATCAAAGCAACTTTGGGTCAACTTGATCCTGAGTGTTAGTCTGTTGACGTCAGTGGAATTGTGCCAGGGATGATTTTGGCATGCTGAGCCTGACTTCTGTTCTTCAGGACCTAAGAAATTCAGTGTAATATTACCCAAGTGCTGAGGATAAAATAGTAGTATTACTTATTACACTGTTACAGTGATGCGTAATAAGTGCTAGGGCAGAGAGGAAAGACGGCTTGGAAGCTTCCAGTCCCACTCTCTTTATTCTTTCCACTTACTTTCTCCCATCCCTTAATTTACCATCATGCTTTTTTTTTTTTTTTTTGTATTTCCTCAGTCTTGGCATCTTTTTCTGTCTTCATAATGCAGTAGAACTTCCTCTGAACTCCACTTCACCTTGAGCACTTGCTGCTTTTCAGAGTAACTGTACCGAGGCACCTTGCAGTAACGGTTCACAGCTTGGTAAGTGAAGAAGTTCTGGCCCTGAATGTCTTTGCTGTCCCCAGGAGAAATGCATGACTTATTTTGTCACACGCTGATCTGTGCAGTCACGATACTGAGTGCTTTTGCTGAGGGCCAGAGTTTTCTTTTAGAAAGTTGTCTAATGTAGCTGCCAAGCATGGGACAGCCTGGGTGAACAGGTCCAAAGGTTCAATGAATCTTTTTTTTTTTTTTTTTTCCTATACCATTGTATGAAGGTAAGGTATCAGTGCTTTGCCAAGGAGATGCCAAGGAGGAGTGTTGTTTTACAGGGTTGGATACAGCATTCTTCATAAGGGCAGAGGAAGCAGAACTGTGTACAAGGGAAGAAAGAGTTGGGGCAAAAGTGAGTTTTTTGTGCACTAGCTACAGAAAAGGGAGAGGTAGAAAGATGCAACTAAGGGGAAAGGAATAGGATAGAATATGAGTGGCAAACTCAGCAAAACAGAATGGTTTGAAGCTGGGATCATGGAGTATTCCTGAAGGATGCAGTTCTGTATTGAAGAGATGGTTCAAATGAGAGTGAACTCTCACTTAGGTATTTGTGGCCTCCGCTAGCCTTATATCTGACTACCTCAGAATTTTTTTTTAATGTATTCATCCATACAACATATTGGTGAGGTAAAGAGGTGTTATTTTCTCCCTTCTCTGCATTTTACAGATGAGAAGGCTAAAGCACTAAAAATTTACTGACTTGTTCCAGGTAGCAAAGAAGGGACTTGTGCCCTGGTCTCTCAAGTGCTTGGCCAGTGCTGTAACCTTCTAATCAGCCTTTCTCTTTCCACAAATTGTGAGAAATGAAGCAAAGTGACATGGCTCAGTCTGACTGAGTAGAAGGGCATGGAAACCAGTTTGCCTTGTTGGATGTGGTGCCAGTCATTGTGGTACATATAGTGGTCCATGTGAATTTGTACTTCACGTGACATTTCATTAGAGGGGCCACAAGGCTAAGGAGTTGCTGAATTGGCAGGTGTTTCCCGGGAAGTTTTTTTGAGGCACAACTCATTTAGGAGAGGAGGAATGTCCTGGGAAGCACTTTGCTTTCTACTCAGCGGCATGTACAAATAGGTCTCTTGGCCAGGCATTGGGAACGTGATTGCTCTGTTCCATCTGTTACATGCACCTGGGAACCATTCATTGCAACATGTTTCCTATATTGCTTTGAGGGCAGACTCTAATTCCCAACAGATTTATCATTCCGTTAAAAAAAAATGGCAAGAAACAGGTCATGCAGTTGCCTAGTCCCCTACCTGCTCACTAATGTAGATGCAAAAACAAAACAGTTTTTATTCATCTGTGTTTTGTCCCAGCTGTGAGCTGTATGGTAGTACAGAACTGAGCCCAGAACTTTTCTGTAGGGAGAAATCTTTGAAAATGACTTAAACTTGAGAGCAGGAAGTCCTGTTATGTCTGAGAGGAGAAGAAAGGAGATGGCTTAGTTCTGTAATGGTCATCTTCAGATCTCTTATAGAGAACCCAGGTGGTACTTTTAACATTAGTGATTTCAGGAGTAAGGAGGTCTGAAACAATTCTCTCTCACACAACATTGAAGTTGGGACTTGGGTAGTTTTGCAAAATACGTTTAATCCTTGCTGTTTATTGCACAACATGTTTCAAACTGGCAAGCCACCTCTGTATACAACTCTGCCATGAAATGTCTATGCAGAGAAAAGATGTTGGTAAAGCAGCAGATTTTTTTTTTTTTTTTAATTTCAAGTTTCCAGATTGTGGGTATCAATAAATACTTTGCAAGGACTTCGGGGGGGGGGGTTGTCTCCCCTCAGGTGAGCCCAGTATTTTGAACAAAGAGGCTGTCACTCCCTGCCCTCCCCTGGCAAGCTGGTGTTTCTAATGGCCTGCTGCAACTCACCTGCTTCGTCTTGCACTCCACCTCCTTTGATTTACCATCTAGTAAATCGTCAACCAGTTCAGATGTCAGTTATTTCCCAGCTATGGAAGAGACTGCAAACACTGCCCTTTGTGCCACTTTCCTGCTTCCTTTGAGAAACCCAGGGTTATTATGCCTTGGCTGTCTGGATTCATGTTGGTAGACCTTACTGCCTTTTGGACAGGGGCATGATGTTTTCTAAAGAAAAGGTGAAGCAATGCAGTCAGTTAGGAATCAAGTGACATTTTTGAAAGTGAAAGTGCCTCTATATCCTAATGTAAGGGCAGCACCTCTACTCGCAAGGGGGATTATAGGTTTTGTATTCCCTCTGCTAGCATATCCCAGTTTTCCACCATATCGGCCCATTGTGACAAGCTGTGTGGAAGTAGCAAGAAGGGGCTTTGGAGTGGTTCTTTCCACTGGAAGTATTGGATGACTTCACCCATGGCTTTATAGCATCACTTTGGTCCTCCACATTCAAAGGAATTTCAGCTTTGCAGTAAGTTAGGACACTGAAATCTGCAGGATCCTTCCCAGGGAATAACCTCATGTCTAATTGTGGCCGATTTCACTTCCTTTGGCTCTGCAATCAAAGTGCACCTCAGTGCTAGATATACGATCTGTGAAATGGGCTAGCATTCCTGTGGGTTTCCTTTCCCAGAAAGTAACTTAGCTTATTTGTTCCCCCTCTCTCTGTAGAAAGGATCTAGCTTGTCCCAGCTGGTGCCAGCTAACTCAGAGCCCAGTTGCATCTTCTCAAGGAATCGGAGCCAGTCAAAGGTAACTTATACCAATGGCATCCAGTGAAGATTTTTTTTTCTTTGGCAAAAGGGAGGGTATTGGGGTTTTTATTAGGGGATATAATGGAATGATTCTTTCAGTGCCTGGTGGGTACAGTGAATGGGCATTCATGTGACCTTGTGTATATATGCCATCTTTTGTTCTACTGAAAATAATGAAATAGAATTAACAGCCCTGGGTATTCAAGAGGACGTGATGAGAAGTGGGTCAGGCATGTTCTTTTCTACATAAATACTGCTCAGATTTAGGCCAGCATCAATGTAGAATACTTGTAAACAACCATCAGAGATTTCTAAACAGGCAGCACATCTGAAAACCCAAGCTGTGTTGGACCCTTTGCCCAGTAGAGCACTTCACATCCATTTGCAATTTCTTTAGTTTACTTTGCACATTTAATACAGTGCTGGGGGCGGGGGGAACAAGTCTTATTGTTTGGTAGGTCTGGCTAGAAGCAAGGAATTTAGTCTGGTAAATTTTAGTGTATACTGGCAGGACAGGTTGCTGAATATAAAATAAGTGAATCATCCTTGGTACATTGATCTACTGTTTTAGATAGGAAAAAAATAGTTCTTCCCTTGGTCTCCCTGTATTTATTCGCAGACAAATGGATGATGCATCCCACAGCTTTGTTGCAGATGCCCCTTATTTGGCTGCTTTGTCTGTGCTCTACTTAAGTTTGTACTCTCTCTGATACAGAGTTTGGGTCCAAATCTTTAAGTGATGAGACATGTGAGGCTGGAGAGCCACATTCACGTGTAGCCTGGCTGAACTTTTGAAACAGTCAGGTTGGATTATGATAATATTCCATTATGTAGCACCTTTCCCAGGCAATTTGTCCTTGAATATGAGCTATACTGGACAAGGTACATTTTCCAGTTTAAGACCAAACAAAACTCTTCATTAAATCTCCTTCCCCCAACAAAACAGCAGGCAAATGTCATTGCCATTTTTGTGTTTGGAGTCTTCCTTGAGTTTTGAAAAGAACACAAGTGAGGAGGAAAATTGAATTGGGGGCCCCTTTGGTACCGTCCTTTATAACATATGGAAGGCCTGAAAGAAATTTTCCAGGGCCTCTTAAAAACTGGTTTGCTTTTAGAAATACATTTTTAAAAATGTCCCTTGCACTGAAGAAGACCTTCAGCATCGCTTTTTGGAGAAGTTCTTGGGGTCTAACCCTGCAAACTCATGTGCAAATAACTTAACTTAGATGAACTGTCCCCGGTTCAGTGGAGTGACTGGTATCTTTGCAGCTACTTGTATGTTTATGCTTGAAGGATTTGTTGTTAAGGCCTTCAAAGAAAAGGTGGGAACGACAAAGTATTTAACAAAAATTTTTTCTTTGGGCCTTTATGTTATTGGGGCTGGGGGAGAGGAAGGTAATAGAAATGCACAAGCAAAACTGAATCACTCCAAATGTTAACAAAAATTTTAAGCAGTTGCTTTCTTTGATGCTTGGGAGGTCCTAGCTTTACTAGTTCTCCAGTTGTTAATATATTCTTTCAAGATGCATTTCTAATATACAAAATGAGTAGTTTTGCTCCTCCCTTATTACTGCTACAACTCTTACTTAATTTATCATTTTCAAAGATTAAAAAAAAATTAAAGATTGCTGGGACTGAGGAAATGGCACTTTCCAAAGATTGTAAACTTTAAGTTGTACACGTAGGGGAATTTTTCCTTACACATAGGAATCAAAAAGATCTACAGACATATATCTAGAGCAGCATCAACTAAAAGTAAAGCTGCATAAAAAATGCAAGATGTTCAGCTGGATAGCTCTACATTGGGAAGCTGCTGAAAGTGTCCCCTGAGGTTTCATGCTATATTTATACATGTATGAACTGCTGTTTGCATACCTTGCCATCATTCATAAAACTCTTCCAAATCTTAGAGTATTCAGCACCATAGTAACAAGGTTAATGGGATGCCAATAGCTCATTCCATTGTGAGAACTGCTCAACTGAGAAGTATGTAGGTAAGGAATGTGGGGTTTTTTTTTCTCTCTGTCAAACGCGCCAGACTACATGAGCAGTCCCTCATTCTGACTAAATGAATGCATGTACAGAATGGAGATAATCCCTGTACAAATGTGGGGGGCTTGGTGAGCTGCTGGAGTTGTGTAATGGCTCTTAATGCAATTCGGTAGTCTAGTAATTTGCCAAGTCTGTAATATGCTCAGATTCCACATAATGCCTTGATAAGCTGTTTTAGTACCCAGTCTCATCTGGTTTAGACTCTGCAGTTTTATTTTGAAAAATGTAATTGGTCAGTGTCCACACACAGGATTTTTCCATAGAGGACTTGTTCAAGCAGATATTGCACAACCAATTACACACCAGTGATCAGCCTGCCCAAACTCCTGCCAACTGGGGAGGCATTCAGACCTGTGTCTGAACTCTTCACACCAAACGATTTTGCAGTATATGCTTATGCAAAATAAAATGCGATTTTTGCTGGAACAGAAGGGTGCTTGTGTGGACATGTCCTGGACCTATTTGGACACTCTGATGTCATGACCAAATGGTAGTCCAGAGAGTGATGTCTCAAAAATTTGTCCGCTAAACCCAGGAATGTCTGAGCACTCACTGAACTTTGCTTACCTACCAGAGCTGTATGCCATGATTCATAGCCAAAGACATTTCTCTTTTTTTGGGAAAGGTAGACTAAGCTAACAATCCCTGACTTAAAAAATTGAGTCAGCTATTAATATTAATAATTTGCTTTATGGTTGTGCCCAGAGGCCTTAGAGCCCTTCTTAGTTGAGCATTGTTCGGAAACCTAGTGAAAAAAAAATCATTACTCGGAAGAGCCTTCGGTGTAAATAGGCACAACAGTGCACAAGAATTTGAGACATGGGAAGTGTAAGGTGACTGGCTCAAGGTCACATAACAAGGAGTGGCAGAGCCAGGAATTGAACCAGGTTTCCCACATCCCGGGCTTGTACAATTCCTATCGATCTAGCTACTTCAAGTAAGGATGTGATTTATTACCAAAGTCGTTTTAGCAGTACAGCCCATAGAAAGAGTGCAGTTCCACTGATGTAAAGGTACCTCCTCTCAGTGTAGCTTAATGCCCATCTCTTAGACTTTGCAGACATAAGCAGTATTATTCTGATATCCTGCATCCATACCGGCCAAGGTAAGTCTTAGCCGTGCTGGCATAGTTAAACTGGTATATTGTTCTATGTGTAACCAAATACTTTCTCCAGTAGATCACTTCCACCTCATCCCCATCACTTGTAAACAGACTTAATTAGACATTTTGCTTGCATACTTACATATTTTGCTTACATTTAAAAACCCTGGACCATATTACATTTAAAAATCCTGGACCATATTTTCATTAGAGCTCGGTACCCAGCAACTGCTATTACTTCCTTTAGAAACTCCTTTGAAGTTCTTGTCTCAGTGATGACTGTTGTGTATATATATTTTTTTAAATCTGAACTTTTTATTTTTTTAAGTAGAAAATGGACAACTTTTTTTTAAATGACTAATAACTACCCAGAATTATACGTTTTTAAACCATTTAAAAACAGTGTCACTAAGTCGGGCAAAGATTGTGTTTGGAAAGATTGTGTGTCACTAAGTCAGGCACCAGATTACGCATGGCTTGTGAGAATCCCATCGTGGACAGAAGATTAGTCATCGCTGTAAAAGGAATGAAAGAAAGAATTCCTGCTTCCCTCGCCAGTGGGTGTTCTGGTGGCCAGAAAAAGGGGGCGAGGAAGTTTCGTGATGGAAAATCAACTGCTCAGAAACTTCTTAATACTTAAAGTTCTCTGTAATCAAGGTGTAAATTTTGTGACCCCCTCCTCCCCCCCCGGTAATCCACAAACCCGCTTTAGAGCAATACGGTTTGTTCAAACTAGAGGCTCAGAAATGAAAGAAATGATGATGTCCTGAAAGGGAAAAAAAATCCCGTTTCAATATCCAATAACCTTATTAACAAAAATTAATGTAGACCAGAGTGCTAGTTCATTATGCACTTTTGCATATTCATTAAGAATTCGCAAGTCCGTTAAGAACTTTTGCATATCAAATATCCAGAATGCAAATGAATCTTCCCAGCCCACATTCAAAACAGAGAGAAACAAAGAGTTGGAGTGACTTGTTCAGGGCTATACCTAAGTCATGGGATCAAGAATTTGAACTCAGGACTTTGTGCCAAGTGGGATTCAAACAAGAATTGGTCATCTGACCCCAGCGCTCTTTCCTGCCTGGTGCAGGGGGTCAGACTTGATGATTTACTGAGGTCCCTTCTGACCCTAAAAACCTATGGAAAAGAATCTACTTAATCTAGAATTGGGGAACAGAATGAGATGATATATTATGACTTATGTTTCAGGGCGTGAATGACCAGGAAAATGTGACAGTTGGGAATCTTCCTCAATAGGAAGTCTTGACAATTTTGCAATAGTGCTGAGTTTCTTGCATCTTCCTCAAAAACAATGAGTACTGATCACTGCAGGAAACAGGAACTGGACAGACCCAATCTCATCCAGTTTAGCAATTCCTCTCTTTGCCAATCCTGTGTTTGTTACTTGGAACTTTCTACACAATTTAATGCCGAGGTGCATCCGCAAAAGGGGAAGTCAGAAACGAGGGGTCTGGAGTGCTGCTCCAGGTTTTGCAGATACAAAGTAGGAACATTTGGGTTAATTCTGCAGTGACTCAAAACTAACAGTAGTTAGCAGCAGGATAAATAAAGGGAAGAAAATCCCCCAGATTTTTTTTTCTCCCAAATAACCTTTGCCAATCCTGGAGCAATCTGCTAAGCTGAAATGCAGCTGACTGAGGGGTGAGATGTGGCAGATTTTCATTGGCATCACACAGCAGCTCAGAGTAGAGAGGGGAAAATAATTAAATCAAAATTCTCCTTGTTTCGGGTAGTGTTGTTCTGAACATGGGACATTTTTATATTCTGCCTAGACCAAGGGGAGAAGCAAGCCTTGCCCTTGTACTCTTTAAAGATCCAAGGCACTTTTCACAAGTGGGCTACTTGGTTTTCTGTCTCATCCAGAGCATGATCTCTCCTATAGCACTGCACTGCCCAACATTGATTGAGCATCGACTGTGAGAGAAACCTGCACTGGTAGGACCATGTCAGACGTTTATGAAGGTGTCTCATTTAGGCTGATTAGGCTTGGGACTGCTTACCTTGTGAGATCGGAGCTGAAATTTGAGTTACTGCTAAATTGCTGCTTGGTTTTGGTTTTTTTAGCACAACCTTTTGTAACTATATTTTTTGTTCTTTTTTGTTCTAGACAAAGAAGGAACTACTTGTACTGGGACTTAAAGCAAGAAATGGGTTGCAACTAGCTAGAAGTGTACAGACTTTTGTATATAATTTTACATGTTATGTGCCAGGTTATATAAACCAAGGTGAAATCGCAGCCCTATTGAAATCAGCGGGAATATTCACATTCATTTAAATGAGGCCAGAAATTTCATTCTGAGATTTCAGCGCTCTATTTAGGTTATGTGCAGTTCCAAGCCAGTCCGACTGGTCTAATGCATTTTTATTCTCTGTCTTAATTATATGTTTTAGAGTTTTTGATGCTTCAAAATTTACTGTGGTTTTGTGGTCCGAACATAGGGTTTAAGATTTGTTTTCTTTTCTTTTGGCGAGGAAGGTGTGTTACATTGGTGTGCTTGGGCCTTTCCAGTTCAAGTAAGATACTGAAATGAATGGATAGGGAGTTTTTAGTGGTATGTTTAAAAAAAATCCAGCTTTTTCACTATAAAAGTTTCTCTGCAGTTGTCTTTAAAAGTAGTAATCAGGTGAAAATCTCCCTTCTAACTTTTCTGAATTGATAGATTTCCCATCCACTAGATGCTCTTTAAGTAGCATTTATAACAACATAATTTGGATTCCTCTGGCCTGGCTACACCATACTCTGTTGTACTCTCTCTGATGCTTGGAGTTCAGCTGAATGGACACTGGCCAAAGCTTGACTCATGGAAAATCTGAAGTAAATCACTAATACATGCATGCTGCATCATAAGCGCTAGAGGAACAGAAGGTCGTGCAATAAAAGCAATAGTCTCTTTTAAGAATGTCTAAAAAGAAGTTGCTAGCAGAAAGTTGGAGCCTGGAAACACTTATCTGAAGACATTTAAAACTAATCTAGATTTGTGGTGGAGTACCTCAAAGCTTTCAGTGGAGGCATCAGGGGTTGGGAGTGGGGAAAGAATTTTTTGTAAGGTGCTTTCTTGAGCTCAGCTTAAGTTTTCACTGTGGTCGTGAGGGTTGCAGGATGAGTATGGTATCTGGAACCCAGTATTAATGTACAGAGAGAGTAAAGAGTAATGCAAATAGTTTTTGGTATGGGATTTTTATGCCGGCAATGCTAAAGTGAGCCAGTCTGCACCCTGATATGGAGATTTTTCTTTTCTTAATGCTCCCCAAGCATTACTTTTTCAGAATCTCATTCTTTTCATACAGGGACAGTAATGTTGAAACTCTCATCTGCGTTTCAGAAGTTCAAGGCCCCAGACTGAAAGCTGGCCAAGTGTGCGCTTGAGCACAACACCCATAAAAATAAACGGCTATTTGCCTTGCAGCTACTACTTGTATTGCTAAGTTGCCTTCCATATGCCCAGCCCCATTCTTGCTTCCACATGTTGTCTGTGATAGGCCAAGCAATGCATAGCAAGATGCAGACACATGCATCCTCACATGCAGTGAGCATCCTCACAAGCCAAGCCAAGCCAAGCAGTGTCCTGGTGCTCAGACCCCTCTGCTTTCTGATCTTACTCCAGGCATGAACAGAACAAGCAAGGGGTGAAAAGTAATGTGGGCCGTGTGGATCCTTGTGTGAAACCGGCTGCATTCCAGCTACTTTCTTTGCCACAAACAGAGTTTGATGTTGGTGCTTTGCCCAATATAAGGCTCGTTTGGATTTATTCACATAAAAATAAAAAATAGAATATACTTCATAGTTGTGATGTTGTTTAGATTGTAGAATAATGAAAGTTATAAGTTAACTGACATAGCAGCATTATTCGAAGTGGGGAGGATGGTAGTAGAGTTTAAATCACAACCACTATTGTAGTGGCATGTTTTGATTTTTTTTTCTTTCTCATGTTTCAAGGTGAAATGCTTAAAATACTCCACCAAAACCATGTGGTCACCTTGTGGTCAAGAAAACAGGTTTATGATGCAAGACAAATAAATACAGAAAATATGTGGAGTGCATTACTCCTATTCAGTCATGACATTTGAATCGCTTGTAGTCTCCTCTCTCGACCTGAGAAGGGGATGATCATGGTGCTAACAGTACAAATGCACAGAGGCTGAATAAAAACTAAGTGGAACTTTTGAAGAATTGCTCTTTGTCATCTTTTTGCACATTTTGCATTTCCTTGATGAGCTGGAACTATGAACAAGTACAGTCTGGTTGATCGGTATCAGATAGAGGTGTGTTACTTTTCCAGGCCAGCCATGCAAATTGCATAACGGAAGTACTGGCTGGCCCGTGTGTGGGCATAGAGCAAGTCTTCTATCCTCGTGGTTTGTTTTTTGGCTAATATTCAGCTCCTGCATTGACCAGAATGTTTGTGTTGATTTGCCTGCTAATGAAGATTATTATCATGGCTGTCCAAGTGATGGAAAATTTAGTTGGCAGGTAGACTATCGCCTTTCCATTTGGTGTGCCTGCATCTACTTATATGGTGCAGGATGTCCTCTCTTCCCACTAGTGTCAGTTAGGATGTAGGGTGCTTAGTAGGGCTGCGTGAAACACCATCATTTCATTTTGACGTCCTTTTCACCGTTGTCCTGGGAGGTGAAGTAACACGGGGCACGCACCAGCAGCTCGAGACAAGACGCACGTAGGGTGGAAAGAGGAACCCGCGCAGTTCGTTAGCCGCCTCTTTGTACAATTACAGCCGGCCGGTGACTTCAGCATCAGACGCCGGCTGGCAAAAATAAAAATGGTGGTCACAGCTACGGAGGAGGTGGATAGCTAGGAGACGGAGCTGCAGCTGGCGCCGGTGGCAGAGTGGGCTCCAAGAGTAGACCCCGAGGAGCCTGACAGGCAAGAGGTGACTCTGGATGGGGAGAGAGGAGCACCCTGTCAAAGACCCCTGCTGAACAACGAAGGAGCGACTGGCTGGCCAAGTGGAGGGAGAGTGGAAGTGGCACCTGAGAGCGCAGCAGGACCCAGGTGGGAGTGCCGGGACGACGGGGCATGGAGGACAACACGCCAAGGGGAGAAGACCTGGGGACAGCCCTGAAGGGGTTTGCAGTCGGGGTGGGGATTGCCGCCGGGGCCCGGGGTGTTAAGTGATGGACTGGAGCTAGTCAGGGGAGCAACGAACAGAGAGGAGAGAGCCATCCCTCCCCTTAATGGTCCAGGGATGGGGAATAGGTCATGGGCTGGTTTAGGTGTATTTGTTTTGTTTTGGCTACCCTGAGCAATGGGGCAGAGGTGATAGGGATAAACGTCCCTGTGGCGGGGCCGCAGGGAAGCCTCAGTAGGGTCTCATAGTGGGGAAGGTACCCCGTAGGAAGGGACCGAGTAGTGAAGGGCTGTAGGGGCAAGCTGAGCCTCTAGCTATCAGTTCCGGGATGTGGAGCTCTGAACATGACCTGCAGGGAAGACCGCTGATAACGGTTCGGCTGTCCACCGAAGGCGGCGTGGGGCTGGGACGTAGGGGTGGTGGAGCCCTGTGAGCAACCGTCAGGCACAGCCCGGGCCACCGAGGGGCCCGTTAACCGACCCTGCCTACTGAGGAACACCAAGACGTGGCAGGTGAGACTGGGGTTGGCGACGCGGGAGGAGAGAACTACCACGTTGACAAACCGGCCCGGAAAGGGCATGCCTTCCGCCAGTAGATCAGAGCCGCCGGAAAGCGGCTAGTCAAAGCCCGGCGGTCGCAACCATTTCAAAGGGGCAGTGTTTCATTTCATTTCATTTCATTTTGAAGCACTGTCTCATTTTGTTTAGTCAAAACTGTTTCGTTGTTTTGACTCATTTTGACATTTTGCCCATTGGCTATAATGGGGAATCATGAAAATGCTGAAAATATAGTCATTTCTTGCCTGATTCAGATGCAGATTGCAGGTATGGTAGCCCCTTCTGAGGGCATGAAGTCTGCCAGGTTTCAAGGAGATAGGTGCAGAGGTTTCTCTGCATCTCAAAGTCTTGAAAGCAAAATTTGTTGGCAGCGGCAGCCTTCTGTCATCTGGCACGCAGATCTGGGGGCTCATGCCCCCAGGAGGGTTGCAGGGCTGTGCTGGACTCCTTCTGGGGGTGCGGGCCCCTGGATCTGCGCCATATGATGGGAAGCTGCTGCTGTCGCCTGGGACTGGTGCTGGGTGCACCCAGCGCCGGGCTCCATGGCGCTCAGCCCGGCAGTGGGAGGCAGAGCACAGCCCCAGCTCTGCCCATGTCCTGCCGCCGGACTGTGCTCCGATCGGCTCCGCCAGCCCCATCGAGCGCAGCCGGGAGGCAGGGAAAACCAGGGCTGCGCTCCCCACTGGGCTGAGCTACGTGGGGCTGTGGAGCGCACCCCTGGCTCTTCCCCTGCCTCCCACCATTGGGCTCCTTCAAAAGTTGAAATGTTTTGAAACTTTTCGATTGCCCTCATTTTGTTTTGAAACTGCTTTGATGCTTTTTGTTTTGTTTCAATTTCGCTGTTTCGAGCTGGAAATGCATACAAACAGCTTTGAAACAAAACACTCGACAAAATTTCGCACAGCCCTAGTGCTTAGTTCTTTGCAGAGTGGGACCCTGTCATGGGAGAATGGCTTTTGTTCGAAGTGGGGAGGAAGTGTGTTGACTGTACCTGACTTCTCGCCTCTTGGAAGCCCGTGGACTCCACGTTGGTTAAGGGGAAGCTTTGTGGGAGTGCCTGCTTACAGTGTTGGCAGCGTGTACCACTGCAAACACATTCCTTTATTTGAATGTGTGATCAGGTCAAACCTCATATTTGCTTCTTGGTTATGAAACAGCACCTTTCCTTGTTTGCATTTTGCGACCAGGAGAATACCTAAGGTTGCTGTAAAGCAAGTCTTTTATATTCTGGTTGGTACTCCCGTCAGGCCAGTCTAACTACTATGTTTGCAATGACACGATATTCTAGATTGTCTCCTCCCACCTCTTAACACTTCAACGTAGTTGTTCAGTTTGACACGTCTTACAAAAGTGGCTGCATTGTTTTTCCTTTTAACATGGTTTAACTGCCATACATTGGGTAGCATGCACAGGAAAGAGTAGTTACTTTCATTTTGGCTCATTTTCTAACTGATGAAACCGCAGAGAAGGAAAAAAACACGTGTGCCTACCTCCACTTCTCTCACTACTTAGAAATGCATTCTTCATTTATTACTACCCTGCATAAACTACATGCATGTCTTATTCCTGTTAAGTCATTGACATTAAATTTTAAAAAAGTTTTGAAAAATAGTCTTAGAAAACTTGGAAGGAAACCCACATCATTTCAAATTACTGCCCTTTAAAAATAAAAAATAAAAAAATCCACTGGACTTTGTGTCCTGACTCAAAAATTAGCCACTCAGTTAACTAGATTAGCAGATCCTACCACAATGGAAAATGCAGAGTAGGGTGTGTTTTGATATGCGGGATCAGTTCTTTAACGTGCCATTTATTATAGTAAACTGCTTGCAACTGCAGCCCGCAGTTTGTTACAGCTTGGTCGCCTTTACTTACCGGGGGGCACACCTTTATCTGAAATTCTTCCCAGCGTACAAAGACATCCAGCCTTACAGTCCATGAATCTAGTAACTGAATGGTATTCTACACTAAAACAAGGTTTCGTTGGTATATACCTGCAAGATGCATTCAGTTCTCTCTACCCCATCCTGTGCATCTTTTGCATGTAGGCAGGCAAAGTTCTTTGGACAGACGTGTTATCTTTTATTAGACCAACTCAGTAGTTGGAAAAAAGTATAGACATGCAAACAAGTTACACGAGATAAGCAAGAATGTGAATTTGAAGCGTCAAGCTGGATACTTCCTGGTAATTGCCCATGTGTATGCCCTTATGCCATGGTAAATTCTTAAACAGTTTGTCCCCCTTTAATTGAGGGACAGACTACCTTTTCATTTACCACCAGATAAGATCATGCATGTGCCTGCTTACCAAAGAGTGGCTGAAACACTTTTTATCACCTGAAATTCTAAGTTTGGCCTTTTCTTTTTTCTTCACCCCCCCTTCCCAGAAAAAAATCCAGCTTTTGGTTTTTTAGCTACTGTCATGTTCAGGTTTTGAGCTCTGTCAGCTTTTGCTGAAGTCAGTGTTGCTGTAAAATGCTTTCTTACTTCTCTGGGTTGATATGCAACTCCTTATCCTCTTCTTTCTTATTAAAAAAACATAATACATGAATAAAGAAAAGGTATATTTGTATCGGTATAATTCCTAGTGTGGATGCAGTTAAATTGATATGTAAAAGTTGTTATCCTGGTATAAGCCATTCTTCCTATGTGGGAATATGCTGTCATCCCCATGGGTGTAATGAAGGATTATACTACTTTACCTGTACATATGTAGTTGAAGTGAAACAACTTTTGTATGTAGGCAAAGTATTGGAAAGTGCTCAGCAATTGATGAAACTCTGTTTTTAATATGACATTGCTGCTCTCTACGTTGCAGTGTTAGTGTTTTAAGGATTACTTATCCCTGTATGAGAGAGAGAGAGGGAGATCATAAGGCATTTTTCCTCACTGAAAAAAGAAGGGGGTCAGAAATGTATCACTTACGAGTTTCATAAAACTTAAGTAGACTAAATGTACTGTATGGCCTTTTGCCCATGTAATTTAAAAAGGAGGAGTTCTCTTTAGCAGCTGCTATTTGTAATTTGTTTTTGTTTTTTTAAATATTTTGTTAATAGTGTAATTATTGGTGCTTTGTGTGACTTACTCCATGCCCTTATGTCAGAGTTTATGTGCTAGCAAATATTCACTACCCATCCAGATAGTGGTTATTCAGACTCCATCGTACCTTTTTTGGTAATTTACCTACGCATTTAAAATTCCCTGTATGTACAATTGTAAAGCTTGCTGTGGTACTTCCATAGAATTAATTGAAAAAGACCATGCTGTCTTCTATCTGCATTGCACATGATGCCATCTTTAGCGTTTAACAGCAGCTTCTTTTTCTCTTATTAGTTTTTTCCCATGTGGCAGACTTTTTGAACCTTCTCCTTCCTGACTCCTGAGCAATTTAATCTGGCTTTTGATTCACCGTCTTCTTCAACATCATTGAGAAATCTAGATTTAAACAGTCTGAGTTGGTATTGGACAGCTGGACTTCTTCTAGCCAGACCTGGCAGCCCCCTGTGTCATTTAAGAAAGCATCTTCCCAATTCTTCTTTCCCTGGAGCTGTTTTGTGGAGTAGTCCTAGGGAACAGCCTGCCTAGCCTAGCCCCCTCTCTCTTGGTAAGAGAATCCAGCCTGATGCTGTTTGCCGGACAATTTTGTCCAGAATGCACAGTGATGGTGGGGAATTAATTGATGAAGGAGGGAAGTAATAATAACTCTCACTGTCTTCCCTTTTACTGCACTCAGATTCTATTTTATCCCCAGGCCAAGCAGGTGATGCTGTAGCCACAGATCCAGGCTCTGAGCATCTCCTGCCTCTTGCAGAAATCTTGGCGAGAAGAAAGGTCTTGCCCCTGGGTACATTATCTGAAATGGAACATTTCTCTAGTTCCTGATAGCTTCATGTTTTTAGGAAGCCTGTTACACTGATATTGTCACCTTGAGGCAGAACCGAGTGGTACCAAACTTTTCCAGGAGATACTTGAATGGCAAAGCTGAGACGAGATAGATGACCAAGAATTAGAAGCACTCAAACGGTTTCCCATTTGAAGGCTGTCTTGTAGGGGCCTTGGAAGCATTGCTGCATAGATGCACGAGGCTACGAGGCCATGGCAGTCTCAGCCTGCTCCAGCTTGATGGAAGGCTCCTACATATACAAAACCACTTTGTCTGACACTTTCCAAAACCCATACCTCCGATCCTGGCTGTGGGCCAGCAGTCACCTATGCACAGAGACCCTGGCTGCAGGTTTTTGCCAGCCTGTTACTCTTTTCTGTCCCTGAATGATATGTCTGTGCACAAACAAAAGGAGGCCCTTGGACTACTTGTTCTACAGTCACTTGGGCCGAGTGTGCTCTACCACCACTTGTTTCAAAATGTCTTATACAGGGTTTGGCAGCATTTTTGGCTGCAGTGACAAAATCACCCCGACCTCCATCCACACCTTGACTTGGCATGTGAGATGGGGGAGCCACAAGGGGGCCTGATCCTCTTTGCTGGCTGCATGCATGTCTTTGGGTGGATGGCAAGGCGGGGGCTGGGGTTGTGTTGCCTCAGCCATTCTCTACCATGCACTGTGAGCCATGCATGCACCTGCTGCCACCATGGAGTGGGTGCTCCAGAGCCCAGCACAGCTGTTTGCAGCCTCCCCGCCACCTGCTTCACCCAGCCTGTGCTCTGGGCATCTGCAGCAAGTGCCCGGGAGACTGCAAACAACTGTGCCAGGCTGTGCAGTCTTGGCACTGGCTCTGTGCACATGCACCTCTGGGTGGATGGGGGGGGAGGAGCCAAGCTTGCACAGCCCCAGCCCCTTCCTCACCATGCACTGTGAGTTGCACATGCACCTGCTGCTGCTACGGTGCCAGTGCTGGAGCTCTGGAGCTCAGCACAGCTGTTTGCAGCCTCTTGGCTGCCTTCCACAGCTGGCCCCGGGCTCTGGGCAGCTGTGGCAGGTGGCTGGAAGGCTGCAAACAGCTGCACTTGGTTCCACAGACCCGGCACCAGCTCCATGGCTGTGGCAGCTGCACAGGTGCCTCTGGGCCGATGGTGGGAGAGGAGCCATGGTTGTGCTGCCCCAGGCGCTTTCCTGGCCATGCGTGCAGAGGTGTGTGCACAGCTGCCACAGCCACGGAACTGGTGCCATGGGCAGCTGTGACTGATCATGGTGGTCTGCTTCTGTCTTCACTAAGCCACAGAGTGGGGATCCTCCCAGAGCTGCTGGTGAAGGAGACAAGAAAATCCATCAGTTGTCCCAAGTTCACCGTTAAATTTTCTGGTTTGTGTCTTGTTTAACTTGTATTTAAACACCACTGGAATCTGCAACTCTGAAAATGAGGAGCTGCTCTTTCCAAGGGAGTCGCTGAAGTACTGTCCTGTGATTATTTAGAAGGTGGGGGCAATATGTCTGTCTGCTGCTCTTTCATTTCCTTAGCCCACCCTGGTGTTTTGTGAAATTGTTTAGTTGCAAACTGCTGCTGCGTTGCTGTAGTCTCTTGCTAATTGTGGCGTAGCATGCAATGAGATCATACTATGCTCAAATTACCGTTGAACCAGTTCATATCTCTTTAATGAAAACCTTCCTTCTCCAAACGGGACAATGAAACTCCTTGCATTTACAGCTTTTAAGAAACAATCTCAACTGCTAAATTCATTGCAAAATACTTTTATGTCTGCGCAGACTATTTTAAAAACACTTTTACCTTAGTTCTGCTGTAGTAGCTTTTCAAGGGGAAAAAGACATATTACTTAACCAAACCACTTAACTTTTCATAAAGGGAGACTTAAACTCCTTGCTGAATGGCTTAAATATCCATTCCAGCTCAGGCTTTCATGTGGAAACATGGCTTATTCCAAATTTGGACATAACAGACTATGAATGGAATAATACTTTTCAATCACTGTGGAAATAAAGAGACACGTCTGATTTTGGCAAAAATTGCATAATTTATCTGTAGTGCATACACATGATCTCATGACATGGAGTGAGGGAATACTTACAACCGTATAAAACACTGAATACTCTAGGATAAAATACTGAGTGTCTGTCTTGTTAAATCTGATTCCCTTGGGCTCTCCAAGGTAAGCATGCACTAGACTTTATTGGAGACTTTGTTAAAGTCATTTAATTCACTTTTTTTTTGGATTTGTGAGATCCTGATCAGTCTGTTACAAAAGTTCTTTAGTTGACTAAATGCCTTATATGACAGTTGTGGGGTTTTTTTTTGCTTCTAAATTTTGTTCCTCGTTTCCTGCACCCCTTATGTTTCCTATGAAGGAAATGTGCTGACATAAGCTTTTTGGGAGGTGGGATGATGATATCTAAGGGAACACTATCAATTTGAAAGCCTCTTTTCCGCCCCCCCCCCCCCAACGGGGAATGATTTGAAATCCTCTGATGTTTTTAAAACTTAAGTGAATCCCTATTTCATTATACTGTAATTTGAAAGCTGAATAGTTGCTTTTTTTTTTTTTTCTGGCTGTTTTACTTGACTTTTCTATACACAACTTCACATGCCTTTAAAATTTATGACTGCTTATTATCTTTTAGTTCTCAAATCTCTCATGCTTTCTGCAATGAATGAATGCTTGTTTCTTTCTCTACATTTTCCACGCTATTTTAGTCACGTTTCTCCCACATCAGGTGTCAGGGAAGTAACTCTTTACTAGGGGGCAGGGCCAAAAGAAATCATTCAATGTTTGGTTGATAGAGCTGCCAGTAGGGCTGTGCAGAGCTTCAGTTGCTGATTTGATTTGGTGGCCAAATCTCCGAATCCGAATGAAATCAGAGGACCGTTTAATCTCTCCGAATTGATTCAGACACAGACACAGCTTTAAATGTTTTTTCTACATGCCTCTAGGTAGCAGGCAGCTGGCGAATGCTGCAGTGCTGGGGCACATGGAGCGTCCCACAGGAACGCGGGGGGCTCCCCAGCACACTCATCAGCAGACCCAGAAGTGGACCAGAAACGGTCCGGTTCACTTCTGGGGCTACCGGGGAGCATGTGGGTATCCCTGTCCTGTTTCATTTTGGCCGAATCTGTTTCGGAGATGCCTCGTTTTGTTTTGGAGCCTTCTGTTTCAATTCAGAATCAGCACCGAAACAGTCCTAAACACCTCTGAAATGAAACAGGTGCCGAAATTTTGCACAGCCTTATCAGTCAGCCTAGGGTTCCCTAGCCCTTCCAGATATTACAGACCTTAATTCCTTAAGGCAGCAGTGCAAAAGTTATCATAAATGGTGTGAGGGAGCATGTAATATAGAGCAGCTGTTTCCTAGACTCTCTTTCCCCTTTAGCTAAGTTCCTTCATTGCAGTCATGGATGGCCTAGATAGTGGTGTAAAAAGCAGAGGTGGCTCTCGGGGCAAACCCTGCAGTGGGCATGAGTGGGCAAGAACAGAGCGGGGCACGGGTGCAGAATGTGCAGGTTTCCAGAGCAGGTGGGGGGGAAGCTTTCTTACCCATGCTGGGAACTCCTAATTTGTCCTGGCTGAGCTACCGCTGACACCCAGCAGCAGCAGTGGACTGCTTTGGGGTTCCCAACATGGCAATGCTGCTGGAGCGCAGACTCTGCAGAGGTGGGGGTAATTCCAGCAGCCCTCCAAACCTGGCATCTGCAGTGGGTGCCCCTTATCAAGTCAGGCAGAGCTTTTCGTGGTGCCTTGCACCTTTATGAAGTGTTTATATGCGTCTGTGCATGTGTGCACCATTGATGTAATTTTTGAATGGAAAAACCAAAATATTGTGTTTTGAAAAAGTTTAAATGCCACAGGTTTTTTTTTTCCAGATCTTTTTTTCTGATGGAGCAAATAGCTGAGTTGAGCATGAATCTAATGTAAGGGTTTGACTGACATGTATTTGTATTGTTTTGGCAAAAAATAACTTTCATATGAAACATTTCAACCATGTTCCTGAAGATCCCTCAAGTCCTGCTGGATCCTGACCCTGGGATCAGGACAGTAGGGTTGGATTTTTGTAGAATAAAAAGATTCCTCAAGTATGTATTATTTGTCATTTTTACCTGGGTCCTTTTTAGCCCACAAGGTGGAAGCTAATTTCTTCCACTTCATTCTGTATCATCTAATGAAGTAGGCTGTTGCCTTGGAAAGCGCATGCCTCGCTGAATCAGTTGGTCTCAGATGACATCAAAAGGTAGGGCAGGGTGACCTTTTTTACCTGAATGCTAGCCTGCTCTTGTATGTGTAACCATTGGAGTGTATCCTTAATAAGGCGGCAGAGTGGTTCATGTTGCACTCCCACCCCCCCCTTGGTCCTCATCAGTGCTGTAAACAGATGTAAGGCTAAAGCCTCAGCTGAGTCTAAAATGGTAAAGACATATGGAAGTCGATGATAATTAAGCATGTGCTGACGTACTTTCTCAAATTGGAGTCTGGGTTCATGGTGTAAGTGATTTAGTTCTAAATATGTGCTGGCATATTTCATGTGTTGGAGAAAACAAACCATGTCTGATTCTTTTATTTTTTCCATGGACGATAGGAAACAGCAGTGTTATTGCTCCTTTCTGTATGTTGTTTTGGGTAATTATCCTGTTTCTTGTGCCTTTCATATACTGAATATTTTCCTTGGAGAGAGATGTTTTCCCTTAAGTAAAAAGTGAGATGGAGAACTTCAATCAAATATCCAATGTACATTTGATTAAGTTGACCAAAAGAGACCAAGAAGAAAGGAATTAATTTTGAACTCTGCTTTGGAAGCATGTGTAGCTAACATAAGACTTGATGTATTGTCTACATTTTGCCTGTTTAAAAACCAGAGGCATGTTTGCTAAAGTAATTAAATCTACAAACCAGAATAGACCATCTAAAGGTGTTTTCTAATGATAGACTCTTGATTTCTTTTATTAACAGAGTGTGTGTGTGTGTGTGTGTGTGTGTGTGTGTGTAGAAATAGAGATATAGGACCTAGAATAAGGCCTTGAATTCTTATTGGGCCTAAAACATAAATGGTTGGATATGTCATAAATGAGCAAGGAACATCCTACTTGCTATGTCATGGTGTAGCCCAAATCATGGCCCAAGAGCTCACAATGCTGAGCGTTGTATGAACAGTGAACCCAAAACAGTCTCTCTTATCAGGAAGATCAAAGACTACATATAAAACCAGATGCAAAAAAGAGATATAGAGAGGAGATTGGACAGTACAGTATAAGGAAACAGTCACAATATTGTTCAGTATGGTATGCAGTAGTTTTAATACAACTTTAGTCTAATGCTGTCAAATTTTTTTTTGTAGGTATCATTGCAAAGGAGAGTTTTAGGACATTTGTGGGAGAATAGAGAAGATGCTTTACAGATGTTTATGGGGAGTGCATGCCATCTTGAAAAAATAATTCAAAATTGTGTTATAAAAGTTAACAGGCATGCAATGGAGACTGGCAATGCAGGGCTGTCAGAGATAGAGGGGACATCTTAGGATCATAGGGTCCCCGGAAAGTAGAGCTGGAAGGGGTCTCCTAAAGTCATCTAGACCAGCCACCTGCTCAAGCAGGATCATCCCTGACTGAACCATCCCAGCCAAGTGTCTGTCCAACCTGCTCTTGAGAACTTCCAGGAATGGAGAGTCCACAACTTTTCTATGCAGCCTGTTTCAATGCTTGACTCCTCTCCTAGTTGGTCAGAAAGTTCCTCCTACTTTCCAACCCAAATTCCTTTGCTTCAGCTTGAGGTCGTTGCTCCTAGGCCTGTCCCATATGGCCACAGAGAAAAGTCCATCTCTGTCCTCTCTCTAAATGAGGCTTCCAAGGTGTTTCAGGGTCTGACATTTTAATCTCTGTAGTTTAATACCACAGTGTCCAGACTTGCACTAGGGTGCCTACACCTGTGATGTGGAGTCCTGGCTTCCCTCCTGCTCCTGACCATTGTTGGTCTGTATAAAAGTGGGTGATGGTCATCACATCATAACAATACTGTTGAAAACGTGACCGTTTCCAAGTCCCTGTTGGTGTCTCTGGTTAACATAAGGGCTTGATTTTTTTGTTTTGTTTTGTTTTTGTTTGTTTTTTTGTTTTTTCCCCCTGGACTCCTGCAATCGTCATGTCTTTACGCTTTTTACAATATTCATTTGTTTCTAGACTGGAATTGCTTCTTTACTGTCTGACATGGGTCTTATCCAGAGTTCGGAAGTCATCTTTCTATTGACTTCAGTGATTTCAGTAGAATTTTTGTCTGTAGATTTTCTTGTCCATAGTTGCAGTTGGTGAACCACTCATTCAGAGCACTCCTTCGTTGTCTCTTAAACACCATGGAAGGACAATTAAAATGTGCATGCTTTCTGCTTTGAAGAGTAGGCTCATTGATGCAAAAATGAAAATGCTTATTAAATGAGAAACTGTTCTGATCTTGTTTTCGATTAAAGCAGCGTAATACCTGAGCATCTTTAATACCCAGCTTGCAGTCATGTCTTTACCAAAAAAAGTCTTTTTATTTTTAGATTAATTCCTTTTACATACAATCATACACATTCTGTAGTTCTGCATCTTCACATCTGCATTTAGCTGCATGCTGTGCTGGTTTCCTATCAGAGCCATGCTTCTTTTTCTTATAAACATTTGCAATCATGCAAATCCTTCTGTAATCTTAGATGCTTTAAAAAATGTCTCTGTATGCCTCAGCTATGATCATGGGAAGTGCCATACTCAGTCAGACCAATGGTCCATCTAGAAGAAGAGGATGTATTTTTATTTTTGTTATTTTTTCCACCTGCTCTTAAGCAGCCAATTGTCCCGGAAAACTTTTACATTTCTATACAATTCTGATACTTTTCTGAAGTGCTGAAAAAGCAGTCTTGGTTGGATTGTTTCCCCTTTCTTTTGAACTATTTTGATAATTGGGAAACGTCTACCATGTTCAAGGCTATCTTCAGTAACATTCAGATCTCTAGGAAATAGCTGGGATAACTTTTATGAAGAAATTCCTTCAGTAGAACATGAACTACTGGCAGGTAGTGAAAAGTAAAATAGAATGGTATTACTGATGTTTTAAGCTGGAAGGACAGCCATGCCTGATGCAAAGTACAGTATCTTTATTCCAGAAATAAATTAATCATCTGGAGAAAGTGATGGCTGGTATTCATTAAAATTTGAGGGACCTGCTGAAGTCAATGGAAAGTTTTTAGAGTGGAACCCAAATCTAGGATGGAATCCATAAATGTGCTGTAAAGTACAGCAGTGACCCAATCCGAGCCATCCAGAAGCTTGGCTCTTCTCGGGAACAGACCCTTGGTTTTCTAAACTTGATCATTTCCCCATGTCTAGAATGGGAAACAGGCACAAAAAAGAAAAGCTTGCCAAGGATGAAGGATAGAGGGTGGGGAAAATAACTCGCTGGTAGTGGGAAAAGGCTAGGCTTCAAAAGCAAGCAGCAGATAACTGAGCAACCGAGGGACAAATGGCAAACATTCAGCTCCACTGGGGCTGTAATGAAAGTCACTTTAAAGAATGGGATTTAATTTTGGTAGATTCTAGTGTCCTTATTTATTCATTGGAGAAAAAAAAAATCAATTTTAATTTAGTGTAGATTCTTTTATCTTCTCACTATCCCAGTTCTCGGCCACTTCCTTATTATCTTGGTGACAGTCACAGCTGCAGATACGGATTAGACTGTCTTCAGGACTATTGTGACTGTAGTTCATGCGCAGGCAGCGGTACAACATAACGGGCATCTCATCAGAATCGACTAGCAGTGTGTGAATTTTTATGATTTTATTATTACTTTTACAGACTACTGAGTTGTAAACCCTCTTTTCTTCCAGTGGAATGCCAGTGTTTTCCTGCAGCTGTAGACCGTAGTTAAGATCACATCAACATTTTCCATTGTAAATCCCTTGTTTCCTATAACTGTGCCGCATGAAACTCATGTGTACAAAGTACTTAGCCTCAAATGCTTTTATGGAGATCAGAAATATTCTTTTTTTCCTTAACCTTTTCAAAAGGAAAAATCCTTCTCTGGGCTTGATTAAAGCAGATTAAAGGTAGTTGGAGACTCATTTACAAATGAGAGCCAGGCTGTAGAGCGGGGATGTAGGGATAGACAACTGTAGACCAAGTAGCATTTTCCTTGGTCTTGAGTTGTAAAACATCATGTACATTAACCCGCAGCAGTGGATGTTAGCAAGCAAACCCAGTTCCTGCTAGGGAGGGAGCTGGGAAGCTTACATGGGTGATTGCAGAGCACACAAGTGCTAGGCCACATTTTATGTTGGTGCAGCTGAGTACAGGGGACACTTTACTCACACTTAGCAGAAGATTTTGGTGCACACATTGGAAGAGTAAATTAGTAGGAGTTGCCCACAGAAACTAAGAGCCTAGTGTTTAAACAGGATAACTGTTCTGCTTTCCAGGTCCAAAAGGTAAGTATTTCACATGGTGGGGGAGAGGAAGGAGGAGGTGCTTTAAATGGATGGAAAATCATTTACCTTGCTTAGAGAAGGAAGTTGGTATTTTTATTGTTATTAAGTGTTAGGGGCTGGAATGGAGATGGTGAGAAATGTGCTAGTTCCCAGGCTCAGGACTGGTGTGGATGTGCAGACATGCAGGGGTTTCCTGTTGGTAATGACTTGAGTCTGTCACCTGTAGCATCCTCCTGCATGGAAGTGGATCTCCGAGTCTGTGATGTCTTGGTGTGCATGTGATCGGAAGTAGATTTTCTGTCACCGTGGGGTGCACAATTTAGCCAGCATGAGAGGAAGTTTAGTGGAACATGTGAACTTGCTTTGCAAAGGTCGGACTTTTAGCGTTAGACGTGAAGTTTTCAGAACCTCTCAAGATTAATCCCTACAGTGGTGACTCTTAACCCAGTGTGAAACATTAACTTTCTTTTTCCAGTTTTAAAGTATTTCCTTTGCAGACACAGGATTTAATTCATTGACACTGCAGAGAGTAGTCTTTCAGTGCTCATTTACTTGGACTTGCATTCATAAAAGTTGTGAACAGCTTTCTAGGCTGAGTTTATGGGCAAGGAAAGCCTCCCGTCAATCAGCTGTGTTAAGCAGTAACTTAACACTTTTACTTCCATGCTTCTAGTACTGCACTTTGTAAATCAGAATAGCTGAATCAGTACTGGACTGCTTTAGAGGCATTAAAAAAGTTATATATTTAAAAGTTAATTATTCTCCTTGCATAATGTTGGCTCTACATGTGCTTTATTAATTTCCAACTTCATATTTTAATTCAGTTGAAATAAAGTGTATAATGGAGCAAGAGCTTAAAAAGGAAATACTAGCCTTTGTAGAGCACGAAAGAGGAAAAGGTGATCTCATGAGGTTAATGCTGAGGTCACAGAGTCCCATGGTACTATAACAAGCCTAACAAATTTTGCTTTTTATATTCTGTATTTAAAGGAAAGAATTTTCCTCATGTTATTGGCAAGGTGTTGCTTGTTACAGGAATTAACTGAAAAATCTAATATTAGCAACATTTTCCAAAATGAAGACACCATTTTTTTTTCTATTTGGAGAAAAGGATCTTTCTAAGACCATGGTCCTACAGGCTGGAAGCTCATTCATTTCTTAATCACATGGGTTGTCCCTGGCTAATTGCCATCACTGTACAAGATATCTACAAATTTATTTATTTTTTTGAGAGCGAGGAGAAAAACAGAACTTGCCAGTACAGTTTTATTATGTATAAAAACTATAAAAGTAATTCATATAATTTATATATAAAGCTACAAAAACGATAAAGATAAAAAAAAACAACAACAACTGCAGGGCTCTGTAAGCAAGTGTTGTGAATCCAAGGGTAAAGTAGGAAAGCTCTATTTGCCAGTGACAGATCTCAGGGAGGGAATGGTTTCCTGCCAGGTTGCCCTGAAGCAGACGGCTCTGTGTAGTTGCTCAGAGGTCTGGAATGCTGTTTAGTCATCCCTGCCGGGGTACAGCACGGGGCATAGGATTGGTGATGTAGCTCAGAGCAAGAAGGATGGATGATCTTGTGGTTCAGGACTGGGACTTGGGAAGAGGAGGCTCAATTCCTGCCTTGGCCCCAAATTCACATATTGCTTTGGGCAGGTAGCTTGATCTGGCTGTCCCTCTCGGTTCTCCTTGTATAAATAGGGATGCTATGAAGATAAGGGGTGCTGTGAAGATAAGTTTGCAAATGTGATGGGAGGGGCTGTAAGACAGGCATTGCATTTGTCCTGCATGATGATATCTTTGTGCACTACTGAATCTAACAGGCTTTTAATTAGACTTTCTTTTATGGCGCATTTATTTTCTGTTGAAATGATACATTTGAAGATTTTTAGTTTCTACTGTCCTTGGATACTTTTTTAATTCTAAGTTGTCAGGGATTTAATATTTCAGTAGGTTGGTCTCCTACCTCAGTGACACATGCATTGGAGCTTTTGAAGAGGGAAAATATAACAAATGAGAATTTCACGTGCACGGCAGCACCGAGGTAGGAAGTTATTAGGGGTGCATCAATAGAGATTTTGGGGGCCAATACCAATAGCCGATTTTTAAGGAGGCACATTGGCCAATACTGATCCGATTTCTGATACATCTGCATGCAGCTGGTAAGTCTGTTATAGTGGATGGGGAGGTGAGGGAAGAGGTGTGGGGGGACAGATCAAGCCCCCTGTGGGGCTGGGACAGGTACTGCCCAGCTGGGACGAGATACAGGACTCAGCCGTGGCTTTCCTGGAGGGTATGGGATGGGAGTGGGGGGGGTGGTTCCTGCCCCTGCGTGCACCCCGGGAGGGCATGACTGTGCGTGTGCCCCAGATCTGTGGGGGGGCAGGGATGGGGGAGGGCTGCATCTGTGGGCTGGGGCTGTGCCAGGCTCTTCCCAGCACATGAGAGCTGCATTGCAGGGCAGGAGGCAGTGGTGGTGCTGGGGGGGGACAGCAAAATTTGGGGTGGCTGCAGCCCCTCCTCCCTCTGCCCCCCGTAACCACCCTCCCAGCACTGCTGCTGCCCACCCCGAGCACAGCCCCTATGTGCCAGGAATGCAGCCCTGAGCGCGGCCTCCATGTTCTGGGAAGAGCCCGGTGCAGACCTGGCCCCAGCCCACAGCTGCAGCGCACTGCACCTCCCACCCACCCCCGTGCAGATCCGGGGCACATACACCCTCAGATGAGCTGCAGCTCAGTTTTGCGCCCTGCCCCAGCTGACCAGCGCCTGCCCCACACCCTCCCTCACTGCGGGGGACCTTGATCTGCCCCGCCTCACCTTCTACCACAACACACTTACCAGCTGCGTGCAGCTCTTCAAGCTGCCAGGCTCTGCTCCTTGCTGCCTGTGTGTCGCGCTGCAGCTGTGCGCATGCACGGGCACTTATTGGCCAAATTATCGGGTATATAAGGCTTCCCCCCCCCCCCCCCCAATACAATCAATTTTCTTTATATCGATGCCGATTTTGATACTGGACCAATGTATCGGTGTACATCTAGAAGTTATGGGAGGCAAATCATTTCATTGCGTGTGAGAATGCTAGGGAACTCCATGCGTTAGGGGCTAGTAGTGTTAATCAGAATGACAAGCTTAGTTTTTTTTCCTCGCTTTCTGGTCCAAATTCTTAAAGGCTAGCTCTACATAGAGATACATGAGCTACCTTTACATGAGCTTGCTTCAGTGTCAGAAGCGTAGTAACATGGACCTCTGCACAGGCCAAGCTAAGCAAGATACCTCCCAGAGGGCTGTTAAGCTTCCTTCTGAACAGACCCACCAGGGCTAACGGAAGAATCCTTCTTTAGCTTATCTAAAGGATAATGAGCATTGTCATTTATGCCTCTCCATCTCTGCTGTTCCCTACTGCAAAAATTAATCAAAAGATTGGTATGATCACATCAACAATGTCCTGCAGTAGCGTGTTCTACTTCTGGACACCTTATGTGTTTGAGCCAGTATATCCAGTACTGTACCTATGATGACTATTCCTATAGATGCTAACAGTATTATAAGGTCTTTGCAGGTATGTATTCTCTCAGTTTCTTTTTAAAAAGATGGCAGTTGTAAGGCAAAAGAAACAAGATGCTTGCTTTTGCGAAAATAAGTCATTCCAGGAGATGAAATGCCTATGCATATATGGACATTCCCAAGTGTGAAGGACAAAGTTGTGGAAAAAAATGGTTATGTAGACAAAAGCTGTGGTGACATCAGAAGTTCCTTGCAGATTTAAAATATGCCATTAGGTTACTTAAAACTGATCACAAGAAAAATGAACTGTATATGCCTTTTAATTGCTTTCAAGTCTTGACAAACACATTGTGTGTGTGCATGTCTAAAACCCAAAGCATCTTTCAGACAAATACGGTTTGATGATATGTTTGGTGAATTCTTGCCTGTGCATGCACTTAACCCACATGGTTGATGAATCAAAACATATGACTACTTGCTTACTAGGAGACAGGGGTGTGTCTGCAGTTGCTAACCCAAGTGAAGAAACCAAGGGCTGGCTTTCCTGTGCTCCTGAACTGTACTCCCTCTCTCCCTGCCTGCATTCTGTGATGGTGTGTTACCTCTGGTCTTGCTTCTGTCCAGTGGAAGCAGATAAGAGGACCATTTAACTTGGAGCAAGTACCTTAAAAAATGCAATGGCATATTATTACAAGGCTGTATAAATGTCTGTGCAGATGAGTGGGGTAGAGGGAAATAGCTGGTATGTGAAAGAAGGAACAAGGTTTTTCTTTTTGTTTTATATAGCACCTTGTTACAGAATATTTCACTGATGGGGGAAGGGGAAAGTGTTTTCTCTTTCAATATCCTGTGCAGCTCTTAATTGGTTCCGAGCACTAAGGAAAAACCGAGTGCTAAGCGAAACCACGGTAAGCGAAACTGCGTTAAGCGGGGCTTGCCCGTAGCAGAATGTGAGGAGAATGTCGTGGAACTAAACCATAATTCTTGTTCCTAATGCTGTGGCCTGGTCTTCCTTTTTAAAAATTTTAAAGAGATTCATACGAAATTTTCTGGTGCTCTGTTGAAATTTCCATAGAATCATAGAAATGAAGGGCTGGAAGGGACCTTGCAAGTTCATTGAGTCTGATCCCCCTTCTCTGGGTTAGGATTACTGCTGAGATCAAATGATCCCAGCAAGGCGTCTGTCCAGTCTCCTCTTGAAGACTTCCAAGGTTGGGGATGGCGCCACCTCCTTGGGAAGTCGATGCCAGGTTCTGGTCACCCTTACCATAAACAAGTTTTTCCTTGCATCCAGCCCAAAACCATCCTCTAACAGTTTATGGCCATTGCTTCTTGTCCTCCCTTGGGGCACCCTAGTGAACAGTTTATAAGAGCCTGTCAGGAAGGGGAGTAAATAGACCTGAGAATTACCCCGGACACTTGCTTCTCCCCTTCCTCTCTGTGCATGTGCCTCCCTTCTTCGTCTTCAGTTCAGTAAGTCTGCTACTAACTAGCTCTTAGGATAGAAATAAGTGTTGTAAATGAAGTGGCACAGCTGATCCATTTTATTGGGCAAAATGCATCATCTGTTGTCCTGCCCATTGATGCTGCGGGACAACAGGTGATTGTGTTCCCCTGGAGGGGCCTGGTCTTGCGTGCCCTGGGAATTCCTGCACGGGGTTTGGCCCCTCAAGCCCTGGGAGCACCTGCCTGACTCTCTTTTCTTACAGGGTTGCACTTTTCCAGGATGTGCCTCCATAAGTAGGGAAACCAGGGTTTCCCTGCTTACAGAGATATCCCCCCAGGATCTCTGGGTTTATCTTGTGAATAATCTGTAAGTGTTCGCACACCTAACAGTGCTAATACTGAGCAGCATCCCATTGCAAGGATTTCACAGAACCCAAGGTACCCTGAGTTTTACCAAACATACAAAGTAAATAAATAGAATTAGATCTCTTTAAATTTATCTCTTTTAAATTTTTAATTCTGTTGTCAGTCAGTTACAGCAATTGCAGGAACTACTTTTGTTATGGGGTAAAAAAGTTCAAATTGAAACTTAATTTTCAGCTGTGTTTTGCTACTTCTTGACTTGAATATTTATATTTTCAGGACACAGTGATAATAAAGTTTGATCTCAGCCATTCTGATTGTGTTTCCTACATTATCTACAAGGATACATTTTGTGAAGAACTTTTTCATTTAATTCACCTTAATTTTAAGGATTCAGAATTGTAGGAGAGCAATACACTTCCATGGTGATGGGACAGATGTCATACTAATGCTAAATTCTCTCCAGGGATGTTGGTTGTAGCTGTGTTGGTTGAAGGACACAGGCATAGAGGTAATATCTTTTATTAGACCAATTACATACTTGCAAAACCTTTTTTTTCTTTACAAGCTTTCAGCCTGAAAGCTTGCAAAGAAAAAAAATGCAAATATTTGGTTGGTTTAATAAAAGATATCACCTCTACCCCCAAAATTCTCTCCAGTCGTTTCCCAGGAAATCCTTCTGTTCTGCAAAAACGGAGTTTCTACCATTTTTTCTCTGAAATGTCTTGTTAGCCACAGTGAGAGCTGAGAAGGAATGCTGGTTTGTTGCAGTGTGGTAATTCCCGTCCTGTTTTTATTCTTGGCACTTTATTTGATGGATTTTGGAAGGAAAGCTGAGCCCATCTTTTGTTCAGCACACGTTGGTTTCTTGTATGCAAAACCTGAAACAGCGTGGCTCTCCTAGATCATTGTTTTAGAAATAATTTATACGGGCAATGAACCTCAGTATTTGTTGGATTAAGTGCATTGACTTTATAGGGTATCCAGGTTGTAGCCAGGATACAACCATTTGAATTGATAAGGTATCCAGGTGGTAGTATTGGCCTAGAGGAAAAGGCAATTGGGACTCGTAGTAGAGATGATACATCTTTTATTAGACGAACAAAATTTTTGCAAAAAAATCCTTTAATTGCAAGCTTTCGGGCACAAACACCCTTGATAAGGCATCGGAGAAAATTTTAGCCAGCAGTAAACTTTGAGTCGGGGAAAGGGGTGTTTAACCCCCATTCCTGGCCTAAGACCTGAGCCAGGGTTTGTCTGGGAGGAGGCAGCTGCCCCCCTCCTCCACCTCCCCAGACTGGGCTGCATCTCCAGCCAAGTTTGCCGCCCCCTCCACCAGCCAGCCCTCACTGCTCCAGCTAGGGAGCTGAGGGGTGGGGTCAGCCCTACTCTCTCAAGCAGACGGCATGGCCCATCCCATGGCTGCAGAGCATGCTGGGATGCAGGGGACTGTGATTTAATTTGAACCAGGAAGGGGTCTGGGACAGTTTGACCCAGTTTGACCCAAAATCAATTAAGTCTGGTACTACATTCAACCAGGCTGATCTTAAACCAGTTTCGGCCATTTTGAAACTAGTTTATGCGCACCAAGCTTCTATTCCGTTACAGGTTTTAACCAGTTTCTGATCACTTTAAACCGGTTTATGTGTAACTTCTGTCCGTAGCCGCCCTTGTGCATCTATACCTTGTGTAACACTTCTTTGCTGCTCTCCTCTCCTAAATGCACAACCGTCTCCCAGTTATTGACAGGTATGTCACTGAATAGGGAAAAATAAAATGCTAGCAGCCATAAAGCAGCCTTGAATTAACGAACTGCTTTGCCAAGTGTAACCTGCAGGAAGTATTTTGTGCACTCATGTTATGTTTCTGCTCCTGTGCTGATAGGCTAATAACATGGTACAGCACCTTCACCGAAAGAGAACGGAGCAGTAGCACTTTGGAACCGACTCTCCAGCACTGGGGTTCTGGCAGTGCCAAGCCTGTTAGTTTAGATCCAGCAACCCTGCAGGTCTTGTGCAGCCAGTTCCCTGTATGTTGTGTGTTTTGGCTTTAGAATTTCCTCCTGCCTTCCTTGGGGCAGCCAAATAGTTTGAAGTCATAGATATCACTAGTGATCTCAGACGCCTTACTGATCTTTTTTAAGGCTAATGGCACCTTATGCCCATGTGTTTTTTAAATGCATTCTATCACCTTCATTATGCATCTTAACTGAATTTTCTCCAAATCAAAAGATCTTATTAAGCAGGCATTTCACTCTTTCTAACAGGAAACATGAGTACAACTACCCAGTTCTTTTAGCTAGATATCTGGCAACAGAAATGCATGGGGCCAGTTGATTAAGCTACACTAACCTATACTCGCTGAAGACTGGACCCATGATGTTCATCTTTCTGTGGGCTTTGATTTTTGCTCTGAGCTTGAAAAATGTGTCCAAGCCATTATAGAGAAGGATAATGGCCATCATAAATCTAATGGTGTTCAAAATCTGTATTTGCTGCTGCTTTTCTTTGATAACAGTAAGAGGCATATTTAGCTTGCTAAAAACAGAGAGTAAAAATACTATCTGTTCATAATCATATATGTATTGGATAAAGAAATTTGAGCGTATGGAAAACTTTTCATACCAGATGTGAAATTGGAGAAATGTTATATATATATTTTAGCCAACTGGGTGAGGAAAAGTAATTTTTATGATTTGAAAACTGCAATTATTCCAGTGCACAAAGCACCGTGACTTGAAACAAGTAAGTGAAGGGGAGGGGAGCTCCCAGACATTATCTTATTACTTCAGCCCACTAGGAAGTCAGGAACCTCTTAAGATTTCCCCTGATGCTTTTTCAGTTTATGGTACTATTACTGAAGTCCAACACCAGTTGCTGATGGGAAACAGACTTAACTGTCCTGGAAAAGCCTTTGGTGGGTGGGACATTGATTGTCCAGGATCAGGATACTGAGTGATTATAGGATGCATATAATTATTGTATGCAAGTGTATGCATTTTATGGTAGTAAATTTAGGTACATTTCTATATATCATCCTGAGACCCTGTTTGTTTTGCTGTTTTTCTAAATGAGTGTAGGATGAATGGGGATTGTTTGATAGTTTAATGAATTACCTGGCAAAGAAGTGCAGTTTTGAACAGGGAAGAGTTGTGTGGAGCGCTGTCCTTCAGTGTTTCATCTGTAATAAAGTCTATTTGTGGCTGCCTACGCTACACAGGCCTGCAGAGTTTGGCCCTTCAGGAGCCCGATTCCTCTATCAGAAATATTTGGCTTATTAAAGTCTTTAATGAAGTGAATCCTAGCGTATGAGAAACTGGAAGGCAGGGCAGCATAGTCCCTTGGAAACAAACTTGTTGAGAGAGGTATAAGCTTTGATAGGCAACAGCCTACTTCGTCAGATGCAGGTCGCTGAGACGTGAACACTTGGGCTAGGGACAGAAGTTGCACATAAACCGGTTCAAGTGATCAGAAACTGACTGAAACCTGTGACAGGACAGAAGTTCAGTGCACATAAACCAGTTTCAAAATGGCCCAAACTAGTTTAAGATAAACCTGGTTGAATGTAGTTTCACACTTAACTGTTTAGATCAAACTGGTTTATAAAACGTGTGATGAACCCCTTCCTGGTTCAAGTTAAATCAGAGTTCCCCAGCACCCCAGCATGCTTTGCAGGCCTGGACTGGGCTGTCTGCTGGAGCAGAGCAGGGTTGCCCCACCCCTCTGCTCTCTGTCTGAAGCAGTGATAGCTGGCTGACAAGGGGGTGGGTGTGCTGGGGATGCACCTGGGTGTGCTGGGGACACAGACCAGTCTGCCCGGCAGAGGTGGAGCGGCCAGACTCTTCCCCACTGGAGCAGAGGGGGTGGGGGCGTGGGACAGCAGGCTCAGGCAGATGGGGATGAAACCCCGCTTCCTCCCCTTTCCTACTGGCAGGGAGCCCAGCCAAGGTCTGCCAAGCTTTCCCCCCCCGCTCATGGCTTACCATGGCCCGAGACCTCCAGAGCCTCCATCCTAGCCAGGGGGTAATCCTACTGCACCTTCCCAGCCACCTGGGCTGGGGTTTCGCTTGGGGCAGCCCAGGAGCAAAGGCCAGACTGGGGGGAAGGAGGGGAACAAAATGGCTCCACAATGGTGGAGACACACACGGCGGGATTGCGGTGGCAGCAGCTCTATCCTGGTCATGAGCCCTGCTGAGCAGAGGGACCCAGGGGTGGGGGGGAGAGACAGGGAAGGGGCTCGAGGGTGTCTGTACTAGCCTGGGGCAGAGCTTCAAGCCAAGCATGCTGCTGAGGGAGCAGCTTCTGCCCCTTCTACCCACTGGAGAGCAGCGCCCAGGCTGACCCTGGCTCCTGCAGTGGCATGCATGGTGCGTGCTCAGCCCCCAGAGCTATTACTTGTGTCCCCCAGGATGCTGGCTGCCAAGCTGGGCGTGCCCTGCTCACTCCTGCTGGCAGTACAGGATACACCCCTGTGTACCAGGTGCAGGGCGCTACCCCATGGCTTCCCTGCCACTTTCACCATCGGGGGGCTTTGGCCATACTGGTAGGTGCCACCCCTGGCATCAAACAGCTGGCTGCTGGGATGCCATAGGGTCCCTTGTCCCCCTACCACTGACTCAAACTCAGCTAGATCCCAGATTTCAGTGGTGGGCCCTGCCCGCAAATTCTTGGCCCCTATGGGTCGGACAACACAACTCTGTGGGCTGGATCTGGCCCCTGGCCAAAATGTTTGACTCGCCTGTTGTAAAAAATAGCAGAAAATAACGTAGATCAGAAGGGTCATGCACCTTTTGTAGGCCAGGAGTTATGGAAATAGTTCTTAGTGAATTTTAACTATAAGGTCCCATGCTGGAAGAATGCTAACCTATAAACTCTCCCAGCTTAATCACTGCATCATCTCGAATGTGGTTCACTGAAAGAATGCCCCAGTACCACTGGAGATAGTTTACACATCAGTGGTTCATAAAGGAATGGAGTAATTAAATAATACCCTTTTTGTGTGCTGTTGGCTTTTACTTACAGATGGCATGATTACTGGGTATTTGTAAAGCAGAAAAACAAGTGGCTTTACTTTTTTACTTTTTTTTATTATTTCAGAACACAGGATTTTGCATTTCAGAGTGAAATTATTTTCACTTCCGTAATTGAGAGCGATGATCTGAGCAGCAGGACTAATAATAGAATTTAATTCTATTACACATAATTTGAGAGCTGCAGTAATGAAGTTATGCTCTATTAAAATGTTATTTTTTTCCTTCATGTGTCATTTGGTATAACTTGAAATGTTCGTGGCAAATGACATTATTAATTTTCAGGCCGCAGTGGGGGGAAAAGGACAGAAACCAGACATGGATTTGTAATTGCTGCTGGTTAGGAATAGGTCATCTCTGTATTCCAGGATAGATTAATGGATTTATTCTTGACACAAAATGAAAATGCCAGAGCACAAAAATGAACCAAGGAGCTGTTGTGTTTCTTTTCCCTGATGCACTTTTAACTTGGTTGTTGCACCATTGAAAGGGGAAAATCCTCAAAAATAACCTTGGCTTAGCAAATGTAGAGTTACAGGAAAGTTCAAATGATCCAGAAGAACTTGGTAGGAGGGTGAGGGTTGGGCAGTGTGATTTGTGGGCCTAATTGCATGTAAGGAAGAATGTGGAA
The DNA here is from genome assembly GCF_052110815.1 of Crocodylus siamensis. NCBI lineage: Eukaryota > Metazoa > Chordata > Crocodylia > Crocodylidae > Crocodylus > Crocodylus siamensis. The sequence continues at coordinate 13,897,632 of NC_143398.1, read as the reverse complement.
AATGCAAAAAAAAAAAAAAAAAAAAAGTGCCCCAGTCTAGAATCTAGATCAGAATTGTGTGTGTGTGTTGTACACGTGTGTACAATGCACAGATTTTAGGTCAGGTTGTCCCCTTCATCTTTGGTGTGGTGTTTGAAAACATGTTAAACTGTGGGACAGAGATGGACTATATGAAAGGAGGGTTGCATTCACAGCATTGTTCTTCCAGCTCCCAGGAAAGCTCCCTCTGGCTGAGTTTCCTGGGTTTTTAGAGGCGGAGTGGTGGAGCACAGGAACTTGCCACCTTTTGACAGCATCATTTTCTATCCCTGTGGATTTCTGACAGGATATCGGAGTGGGAGTTATTTCTGTATGAAGTCACACTAATTCCTCTGTGCCCCATCTGTGATTGCAGCTGCAAAGGGACTCTGCTAGGAACATTTAAAGGCTGAGGGAGAATCGTGCCGTCCAGGAGAAACGGAAAGGATCAGTGCTATAGCATACCAGGGAAACTCCGTGTCCCCTGGCCTGTGAGATGAGTAAAATGTAGATCCTGCTGCCTCTGTCAGTCCTCAGCTCTTAACCTGGGATACAGCGACTTGAAGGAAACTGCTCCAGAGACCCTAGCAGAAACTTTTTTCCAGGTGCTCTGCCTAGTGTCCAGTCAGTATCATGCACAGGGTCCTTTTAGACTACACATCAGAGACTCTTAATGACTATTAGGTCCCATTCCTTTATCTTCTCTTCTGCACCCCTTCTAAATCTGTAGCTGTGGATCTGTCCCACTTGCCCACTTTCCAGCTTTTGATAGGCAGTAATTTTATTCACCTGCATTAGAAACGCACCACCTGGCAGGCAGAACAAAATTTGCGGGTGGGGGGAGGATGGAGAATGGTTCCCTGATAAAGCTGTGCATACCTCTTGCTTTTAAACTGAAATCTCCTTTGACTGAAACAAAGCATTCAATAACTCTGCTCAAAACCTTTTTGGGGGGGTGGGGGAAAGGTTACAATTAACGTTATTAGTTGGGTTTATTGCTTGCAGACCAATGCTTCTCAACCTTTTCAGACACAAGACACCTGTTGAAAAATGTCAGCTCTTCTCTTTCATGCATTTTTTGAGTACGAAAAAGCAATAGAGTAATTTTTCTGTTGCAAAGAGCACAGAAAGACCAGAACGGGTCAGTGTTTCTGACACTCTGAATTCCTATTTGAAATGTTTTGGTTTATTTTGTGAACCACGTGTAGGTGTTTGCACACCCAGCAGTTCTAACATTTCGTGGCACCCCAAGGCTCCTCCCTTAATGCGATCTTACGGCATCTTGGTTATGAATCGTTGCTGTAGACAGCTGATGAAACAGAACTATGCTTTTTTTCTGGCAGCCCTTAAATTTGAGCCAAATAATTTGCAGGCTGGAGGGAGTTGTGGGTGCATTTTTGTTTTGAAATGAACATCCTTTCCTGCAGCACTGTTACAGCAGGCACATGTTAACTAGAGCGCCATGCTCTTGTAAGCATGTGCATATGTATTTCACTTTATGTGAGTCCAAGTTGAATTGTAGTATTGTAAAATATGCCAGTTCCCAGTGAGGTCAGGTCTTCAGCTAGTAGAATAAGAGGAAAAGTTAAGAGTAAGTGATAGATCTAAATCTAGATCTATCACTTACTCGATATCTTATCTATATCTTACACTTGTTATATATACACTTACTATATCTTATACTTACTATATATACAGTGTTGGTCTAGATAGATAGATAGATTTCTTTTTGGTAATAGACCAACACTGTCTTGTACCAGCTGAAGATCAGACCCTGCAGTGACTGAAATGTTTTTTTCCATAGGCCTGGATTACATAATCTCAGCCTAATTTAAGTTTTATTTTAAATGATTAGGATTTATGGCCAAGGTATGAAAAATCGGCTGGTGGTTCTGAGACCACTTACATGCCTGCTGTCAGCTACCTTAGGGTGGCTTCATCATACGAGGACAGATGTTCAACACTTTGAAAAATCAGACACATTTAAAGACTAGTTCGTTGGGTAGCTGGGAACTGACACACCCCAATTCTTCTTTTGAAAATCCTTATCAGAAGTGCTTGAAATAAAACATTTTTGGGTCATTTTAGACTGGTCCAACTGAATCGATGGAAAAAATAATGAAAACACTGTGATCTATTTTTCAGACGGCCATGGAGCATTTGTTCTGAAATGCAGCATATGGAAGAATATATTTTTGAATCCAGCTTTTCCCTTGTCTAATTTCAGTGATTTTTTTTTTTTTTTTAATGGAGTTGTACCATGGATGACTTTTTCTCTTTGTATTTATAGCACAGGATATATCTGTATTTGCAATGCATCTTCACCCAGGCACACAAGGGGAAAACATGCACGATTCCATCAGTAGTTTGTTAATTTAATTATAACAACGGATGCAGTGCTTAACCTATTTGACTTGTGTTATTGGGTTACTAAATCTTATTCAAGGAACATTTTATTTTCTCCATTTACAGTTCTAACTGTTTCTTGAAATATTAGCAGTTTTGTAACTTCCTTTGTTCTCTTGTCTATAAGCTAGTATTTTGCTGCTAGCACTTTGTTTTGAAATAGGGAGATGTAAATCTATCTTCCTTTCCGCTTGTACCAATACCCATTTCCTTGTATGTTTATGAAAGAAAACGCCACAGAGAAAAAAAACGCACCTAATTTTTTTCTTCCTCCACTGCCAGTGAGCTCAAAGTTTGTTTAAAGCTAAGCCCTCTTCAGGATGGCCCTTAAGTGTGGGCTTAACTCCAGTGGGACTTAGTATGTGCTTAAATACAGCTCACATTGCAAAAGCTCTTCTGAACTGAAATTTCAGCTAACAAATGTTATTTGGGTGTGGTAGCCTGAATATCATGGCACCATTTCCTCAATATCAGCAGTGGTACACTTTGTAGATTTTAAAATCAAGATACACCTACTTGGGAGACTTTACAGCGAGCTGCTGAAACTGTCTGGTGTTCACTGATAAGGGCTTCTGGTGGCAGATCTGCACTTTGAACACCTTCAGTCAACCTGGTGAGCCTTTTTTTAAAAAAAAATCTTTTGTGCATGTGTTTTGTTTCTTTTTCTTACTGTTACTTGGGTGAGCCAAGCAGAAGATGATGGGAGGTTCACAATGTGCTTTGCGTCTGATGACTAACTTCTGCTTTCCATGTCGTGGAGCTGTGCTAGAGCGCTATGTGGTTATCCTGGTCATTGGTCAGGCAGTAGGCGCAATCTCCATCTTGGCATAGATAGCATTCCCTTCCAGGTCTATAGACTTGCCCATAATTGGAGCCAGGTAGCAAGTCAGACAAAAGAGGGCACTTTCTTCTCTTGGGAGCTCTTCGTAAGGGCATGAAAAGCATCCTCATTAAATGGATTACATTGTGTAATGTTTACAGCATAGTATATTACAAAGGCTTTGTGTTAAATTATACTGATACCTGATTTGTTTTCAGGTGAGAAGTCTGACGTTTTCCAGCGTCATAATCTTTCCTCCATTTCCATTTTAGTTTGAATGTTTATCTTTCCAAATGCATAAAGATATTTCCTCTTCCTCCTGTCGTTGGGATTTTCCATGGATGCATCACTGTTTATTCACTTATTTTGCAGATGTTTCTGTAAGATTAGGAAGAGGGGTTTTGCAACACAGGCTGTTTCAGGTAGAAAGTTCTGCTTGGAGGAACTTTGCTGAGGAAGACCTTCTCTGCTCTTGTCAAAATGTTCAGAATAGATTACAGGAACCTGCAGCTTCTGGTGGGGGGGAAGGGGGGTGTTGTTTTTTGGGGTTTTTTTTTTTTAATGTTAGATGATTGCTACAGACCGGCAATATTAATGGCACTTGTGTTCATTTTATTATCCAAGTGATTAGTCTAAATGGTACTGTAGACAATGTGGTGAGTAATACAGGAAATGATTATAAAGGCTGCTTTCCGTGGTTTTGTGTTCCCTGGTGTGTGAAGCTGGAAGTGACTAGCATACTGGAAATATGGTGGGAAAGGGGGCAAATTGAGCGTACCAATTTAAGAATCTTAGGCTGCAATCAGGACCCTACAGAAGTCGGTGGGAGTTTTTCCATTGCCTTCAGAAGACCCAGGATTTCACTCTGGTATTTTTTTTAGCGTAGGGAAAATTGTGATGTAGTAAAGTAAATAAATAAATAGGGCTTGGTCCTAGTTTTTGTAGATTAGTCCAGCCCATGAAATTGGACAGGTAACCAAGCTGCTGCCCTGTCTGAGGTCTCTCCCATTTTGTTTCTCTGCCATCATCACAAGAATTTTTGAAAGGCCCCTGGGCACACTCTCAACTTTTGGCCCCATATTTGCAGCTTTATCGTATAACAGGATTTGCCCAGCTTGTCTCCCCAAGTATCTCTTAATACAACAGTTGTATCTCTTAATACAGCAGTTGTCTCCAGTAAATGCTTGGATAAGGGGTGGGCATCATATCTACACTGCCTCTGTGGTGGAAAGGAGTGCTCTGTTGAGAAGCGTGCGTTGGCCACCGAGTCCTGCCCTACATGTGACCACTGCCACTCATGAGATGCATCTTCAGCACGTTTGAGTTCATCAGCAAGAACAACTTCCTCGCCTCATTTTGGGTATAATGCGTACCAAACCGGAGGTGAGGCACGTTTCCCAACAAGGATCTGAGGAACGTCACAGAAGCAATATAGATGTGCCACTTCAAGCAGATCCCAGAGCCACCTGGCAGTCGGGTTTGGTTACCCCCTAGCCATGCAACTGCCCCCAGCTGAGAAGAGGGAAAGACATCTGAAATCCTGCTGCAGATCTTTACTGGAAATAAGGGCCAAAGCTCTTCCCTGTAGATTTCTCCTCTTGGGCTGCCGACAGACATGGAAACCTCCCCCAAATAAAAAACACGCTTTACCAGAAGAAGCAGCTTGTTATTTCAACCTGGCTCTGCAACGTCGGCATAGATTGGGCACTTCTTGAAATATTAAGCAGTTTTGTGAAAAGACTTACTGAGCTCATCTGTTTACTGAACTCTTAGTCATTTTTTAAATTATTTTGTAAATTGAGCTAAGCAGCATCTTGAAGCATTGAAATGTATATCATAACCAGATGTTCACGTGGAAAAAGATGCTTGAAAAAATGTCTAATATGCATAGACACATGTAAAAATTACCAGATTTGTCTCCTCTCTGGCAATAGGGATGCTAGGCCTTCACTTAAAGCAATGGAAAGCAGGCTTTTTCTAACAATTCCACTATTTGCTAATGTGTATTTAAAAATAATACCACCCCCCACCCATGCACCTCATGAAGGTAGATACTTATTTGGATTTTTCAAGGCCCCTGTGGAATTGCTGGGTATTAAACCACAAGATGCAATACTATAGACCACTAGTGCAGATAGGGATGGGCAAGCGAGCACTAGCCCTAGGTGCCCATTCAGAGGGGCACCAAAATAACTCTTAAGGAACCCACGTCCTGCCCCACAAAGGGAGCTAGGGCACTCTGGCCCTCACCCTGCGGCCCTGTTCTCTACCCAGGGTGACCAAATTGGGGATTTCTGCCTAAGGTGTCCAAATCCGTTGTTATGTTGCTGTTAAAGATGATAATGGAGGTGCCAGATAAACTTCCCTGAAGGAATGTTTTATACTACAATAGAGGACAGGGCGTCCATTCCGAGCAAACATCTGTGGGTGGAGGGGTGGGACTTTCTGCTGCAACTCTTTCTCCTCTTAGATTGGTTCAAACCAAACACTTGTTTAACATCTAAATGACATGTCTTTTTCTGATGCAAGAGCACAAGTTCCACTTGTCCCTCCCTAGGAGATTGCAGAATTGATTACGAGTCATTGAAGGTAAATATTTTTCAAAGATCTCACTTACAAAAGTGATTTAGGAGCCTGAATCCAACTGGTTTTGTTGAGCTTTTGGCTATGTCTAGCTTTATGTCTAGCTTGAGTACCAGGAACAGAGTTCTCGAAACAGCCTAGGCTCCACATGGGTGGTAAAACCTGCTTCAGACCCGCAGTTAATATTTGGGCGGTTTAGTGTGCACAGAGTTTCAGGCTGCTGTTGCCACGCTACAATCAAAACACAATCTATTTACTTTAAATCTAGCTCAGATGTGTTGATATACACTGCTGTCAGACCTCTGATTGCAACGGAGATAGGCATGTAGGCTACTACATGCTTAAGACTTTTTTTTCTTTTTTGAAAATGGGACTTGGAACCTAAGTGGTTCAGAAATGTTGTGACAATTGTACCTCAAATACGTGAATTATTTTCAATCGGTTGGTCAAAGAGCAGGTATGTACATAAATCAGCGTATTTACCTGATCTGGCCGCATCTGACAATCAGTGCACAGGGAGTTATAAAATCCTGTGTACTGCCCAGCTGGGAGGCACATGGGTTCTTGACAGGTCCCAGGTGGCCACGTGTTCAGTTTACAGCATATTACAAATAAGCCACATTTACTGCATTATCATGCCTTAAATTGACTTGGCACATGTGACCAGGTTACTATTTAAGGTGCGATTTACCTCTTAATCGTATCTTAAATGTTACGTGTGTCGGGGCCTAAAGGTATCTGATCTGAAATGTGGCGCGTGTGGGCACAACTAGCATATATGTAGCTTTGATACTTGCAATGATTTCAAGTCTGTTGTATAGTTTATGTTGAAAGTTCCCATGATGCTTCTAGCTATTGTTCACAGTTGTGGTTTTTGTAACACAGATACTTAAACGCTAATTTTGGCTCTGGCAAACTCCTTTCATGTAGGTCTCTTAGTATTGGACAACGACTAAACAGATACCAGAAGTAGACTCCATTGAACTGGAGACCTAGGCGTTCGAAGCGCTCTCTCCCATTTGCTGGTTAATAATATGTATTTCATTTCTAGAAACAATTTCACATTTAAGCCTAACAATCGAGAGACGGGATTATTTGATAGTCTTTGGACTTGCCTTGAGGAATTGATTTTGGCTCTTTGTTATTGTTCAGAAAAAACTTTGCCTTGCCTATTATTGTTACTGGTATTGTGAAAGCTTTTATTAAGAGACCCGTGTGCTGTTACATTATGCAGAGTCTAGGATATTACTACTTGGCCCTCCAGCTAGTTAGATCTCTGATGTCATATTTCACTGCTCAATGGAAAATATTTATACTGACTGTTAGCACAAGTTAGCGGTGATCCTCACTTCCCTCCTCCCTGCCCCCCCCCTTTCCTGGATCTGTTAAAATTTCCACTATCTCAGTGTTTATCCACAAAAGAAAAGGAAAAAAGTAGTTTCAAAATTGACCAAATTTACAGGAAGCTTTCTGTCTCTTTTCCACTTGCACCGAAGAGATATGATGTGGAGGTTATACATTTATATTTTAAAACCATCAGAAAAGTGTTCATTTTTAACAGCAAAACTTGCTTTTTCCATTGAAATGAATGGTCCTGATCCCTCCATTTTGTTATATGGAAAATACTTGTTGGGTCAAAGGACATGCTATATGGACTATTACCTGTTTATGCAGAACTTGGCATGCATTAGGCAGGGTTGCAGAAGTCTGGGATGTGGTGGGATAACAAATTTTTTGAGAGGAGACTTGGACTTAGGACAGAGGCATAACAAGGCAACTGGGCCCCTGGATCAGTGACAACTCCCAGCTGTCCAGTGGCGTGGCTGAGGCAGCAGATGTTAGTTTTGTGACACCCCACCCCCCTAAGTTAGTGCCCTTGTCACCCCAGCTTCGTTACACTGGGGACTTAGGATATCCAGGTTCCTTTCCCAGGTGTTCCACAGATGACTTGAGTGGTCTTTGTCCAAGTCACTATTTATTACAATTATTGCAGTATTTAAAAGTCATAGGCATAAGCATGACCCCAAAAACAGAATGACAGAGTGCCCCCACCCCAAAGAGCTTGTAAGCTAAATGTGACCTCACTGTGCCTTCATTCCCCACCTGCAATGTGGGCTGGCAATACAGTATTTTTCCTACCCTTGTTTTCCCTATTTAGATTTGTAAGCTTCCCGAGCAAGAATTCTCTTATACTGCATGAATACATAATGGTCAGACTACTTTGTTTGGGGCTGTGGGCATCGTTGGCATACAGAATCGCAATAAGATATTTTTTACGACTTTCAGTCGAGTTTGGTTGTGCTTGTCACGTCAGTCAGTTTGCTGCAATATCTTTTGTGACAACTGATGGAGAAAGTAAGTGGCCAGCAGTTTCCTCGTGAAGTTTTCTTTCCAAATTCTTTCCTGTTGTTTCCCTTGCATGTCCCAGTCTGATCCTGATCAGCACAGCTAGAACTCATCTACTGATGCCTTCACTAAGCTCGAAACCTCTACCTCTTCAACTGTATTAATTAGCTCTTTTTTTTTAAGCATAGTTCAGAAATGGTCTATATGTAGAGAGGTCTTTAGATATAGTGCAACATTGTGTAATGAAAGGGAAACCCGTTGGATATTGGTCAAATGGGCAATTGAAATGGTCTCTAGACAGCATACATTATAACAAAATAGGGACAAACCTATCATTATTTCAAAACAAGATGGCAATTATCAGGATGGAATTGTGATTTCAACTGTCCTTAATGATGAATGTGGTCTAAGAAATACACCGTATGTGGTAAAGTCATGCGGCTGGTTCTAAAACTAATATATTTTCTTCCTTTTGAGACCTTTGAAGAGTCCATGCTGTTTTAGAGGAGGACAGGTTTTGACATATGATTTTTCTACCGTTTTGCTAACATGCTTTAGAGGTAGGTGTTTATATTCACAATTGGCAAATTAAACCCCCAGGCTTCCAGCCCCTTATTGATGGCTTTTCAGTGTGGACTTTCATCTCTGAGGAGCAGTACTTTCAATTTATTTGTTAGTATAGTTTTCACAGGGGTTTTCATATCTCTTGTGTGTTTACATTTTAAAGTGAGAAAGTAATGTGGGGAGGGGGGATCCAAATGAGAGCTCTGGAAGGGGGGGGAAGGATATTAATAAAAATAAGCAAAATAGTTATAGCCACACCTTAGATAAAACCATGAACCAAGGTATTGCAGTCTTCCAGTATGGAAGAGAGGTTTCAGAGCTAACTCATTGACTCAAATTCCTTTTGAATATTTTACTAACCCTCAATCCAGTGATTATTAACCAGGGTGTCTCAGTACCCTGGAGTGCTGTGAGATCCTGTTAGTGGTGTCATGGGGTGCCACACAATATTATCATTGTTAGGTATGCAAATACCTACATGTGATTCACAAGATTGACCCAGACATTTCAAACAGGACTCTGGAGCGTCAAAAACATTGTGACCTGTTGTGGTCGTCCTGAGCTCTTTGTAACAGAATTGCTCTGTTGCTTTCTGTACTCAGAAAATGAGCAAAAACTTAGATCTGACATTTTCTGAAGGCTGACTTTGAGTATAAAAATGTTAAGAACCACTGCCTTATTTTTTAGCTTTTGACAGAGCCAGCGCTTTCTTTCCTAACATCACGTACAACTGCAAAAGGAGACATTGAAAATACAGGCCCAAGTGACTTGCTCAGTCACGAAGTAGCCACTGAGTCGATTACGTTCGTCATGACTGAGAGGGCTTTACCAGAATTGCAAGACCATGTTCCTTCTGCTTAATAGTCCGTCTTGTGTCTGTCAGCAGGTGCAGATCCAATTTTGCATGTTACTCAATTCATGCAAAGTGCTCCTTATTCTCGGTGCCCCTGGCTATTTTTGTCTGCAAGTAAACTGCTTTGAACGTGGTAAAACACAATGTACCCAAATCTGGCCTAATATCCAAGAATGGAAAGATTGCAATCTAGTTAGGAGTTCCTTGATTGTGCTGCAATACTGTTTAGCAAATGGGTTGGGAAACTGATGCAATGCAGAAAGGTACATGTACACAACACGGTGGCCGTTGGAATTTGAGAAACTTTGGATAAAACGGTTGCAGGAGCTGGGAAGAACTAATTCGTCTTACTCAGATTGATGAAATTGGTCTGAGACCGGGATTTACTAAGGAACAGAGGGATCTTAAGCGTAGCTGGCCATTTGTTCATCAACTTTGTCCCTTTGGTTAATAAGTGAGGTGGGTGTTTTTGCCATTTAAGAGTGTAGGTATCAGAAGGCAGGCTTTCCCTCATCTTTTCCTCCTACCACCTACAAATAGCTGTAGGTTTGCACAGCAGGCTCATTCTGGGGGACATAGAAACAACTCTCGAGAGATGTCTTTGGCATGCTGCTTACTGTCAGACCATGGAACAAGAATGTTTTTTTGGCCTGGAAGTTTCCTCTCCTTGATTGTAGCACATGCTGGGCCTAATAGCCCACTGAGCTGTCTGTGCATTGGATGAATAAAGAACAGAGGCAGTTTCAGATATGAAGTGGTACAGCTGGCAATTGGCTGTTATCAATAGCTATTCATCGTATTAATTAGGCTGTTTTATTGTCAAAATCTGAGCGAGGCACAGTTTTTCAGCTTCTCTATCTAAAAATAAGCCCAGTGCACTTCTGTTCCAGCAAGGGCGCTGGCAAGGGGACTCTATTGTGAGGCTAATGGGGAGATTTTCTTAATATCTTTTTTTCCCTCTGTCCTCCAGGCTGAAGGAGAGCTGGATGAGCAACTTCTGATCTGGCTGGGCATACACATGTGCTTCAGGGCACGTCCATGCTTCCTTCATGCTTGGGAGCACTGCTGCCCACTTGCTCCCATTCTGCATATGCCAAATCCCCCAAATGAAGCAACGTACACACTTTGCAGTGGTTCTGTTACCGTCCTTATAATTGTGAGCCAGAGCCATGCTCAGGGCTGCTCTAAACTGGCTACTTTGCCTCACTTTTGGGATTGGTTGTGTATGGAGTGGGAGCGATGAGTTGTGTGCACTGTGTCACTCCGGGGTGAGTCTCATCAGCTGTGTAGCCATGCCATGCCCTTGGGGACAGCCGGCACTACCTTCCTACTAGCTGTTGCTTCCTCTAAACAGGGACCCGTGACAACAAGGAACCAAGCTCTGATCTGGAGGGTGATTTTTCCTTCCAGGCCTGCAGGGTTATTTAATCAGCAGGGGGTTAGAAGTGAGGAGCTCCAGAGTCCCGTTCCTGGCTCTGCTACAGATTGGCTCTCTTGCTGTGTGCTCTGTGCCTTGTACCTTAAGATTGAGATAAGTGAGAGATTTTTTTTTTCCTTGCAAGGGGACGGAAGATTGATCAGACTGTGTTTGTAATGCACTGTGTAAGTGCATTGGGGCTGACTGGAAGTCATGAAGCTGGCTGGTTGTGTAGGTACAGGGGTTTCCAAGGCAAGCCCAGCAACAGGATTTGGTGGGTAGAGGTGGTAGGACTGCTAGACTCTGTTTGTCTGGCATGGTTTAGTACCCACTGAAGTGTTGGGGTGTAATGCCCATTTTATGGAAATGGGAGGCTCCTCTCTAGCTTGCTCCTGCAGCCATATGTCTGAGGGCAGGCGAAACTTGGAGGCATCTGAACCCCAAGCCCTTGGACCTGCACATAGGATGCCTGCCAAAAGACACTGGAACTATCTAAAGCCCCAGGTTGGGGTGGAGGATGTTTGCTGGTTGTAAGGTCACTTATGGTTCTGGACTAACTTATGGATTTGGACTAAATTTGGCTGATTTGCTTCGGAACACGAACAATTTCTTCTTTTTTTTTTTAAAAAAAAGGGTCTCTAAGAGTGTCTGAGGCTAGGCAGACCTCTTCCCTTGTTCTCTCCAGACTTACAGAAAAGAAGGGTAATTATGAAGTATCATTTTCCTGCCCCCAGTTGACCAAGCTTTTCTCTGACAGATCGGAGCCATCCCTAAATAACATTTTAAGCTTTTTAAAAATGTTTTAGTCTTCGGTTATAGGATTTAGCAGATAGCTATGGAAGGGGAGAGTGCTTTTTCTCTTTAGTCACCTCTGAAAACCCTCATTCAGTTTGGTACAAATACAGCCTCAAAGTAGACCAGCCATATCCTGGTACTGTTCTGCTAGAGCAAACTCTAATTTTGCTCTGGGGGGTGTGTGTGTGTGTGTACACATGCAAAGCTTTGTTTGTTTTTATTTTCAAACTGTGCCATTCTGAAGTGTCTATGAAAGGGAGTTTGTGTACATGTTTGTGTACGTCTTTAGAAAAAAACACTCTTCTGTCCGAGAAGGTGCACAGGCTCCGTTGCTCTTTATCTGCTGTGTGCCAGATGATATCAGGCCTTACCCTCATGTCTCTACTTCCTGAAGTATGAAGTTGTGATGGGAACCACAGATCATGAGCAGTCAGAGAGAGCATTTAAAAGGGTCACAGGTGTTGAGCAAAGGAGAAAGTCAGTTCTTTGCTCTCTCCTTCCTTCCTTTCAGGACACAGCATAGGGTTGAGGTGGTGATATGACCAGGACTTGCTCCTGAGATCCAGAGCCATATCATTGCACTAGAAGCTCAGCTTGTGTGCAGCTAATTGTCCTACCATGTGTCTTTCAGGGTTGCTGAATGCCATGAATCCCCCACCCTGTAGCCATGGCCTGCATTCTTGTTCCTAGGTGCAGGATTTTACATTTTGTCATGGCAATAAGCATATTTTTTTGTTGTGCACCCATTTTTATCAAATCTTAGTACAAACACCATCTGTGAATGCATGCACTTCACCTGAAGATATCCTGCCAAGGATTTAGGAGCTAGGTTTTCACAAGAGCTGAAGATGGACCAGTTTCCATTTTGATGTCAAACAAAGTGATCAGATCTACATACATGCTCAACACCTAGCAGCTTCCACTGTTCTTAGTCTTGGGTGCTGAACACTCCCATAAAAACTGGCTGCCTGTGTCTGTGTGTAAAATAATTTTTGGTGTCCCCTTTAAAGTAATTTGCAGTGTATCTGTTTTCTTTAAATTAGAGAGCCATCAGGGTGTGATGTCATCTTCAGTACATACCCCAAGTACTGATTACAAATAAGATTTCTTCCACTGTTTTTTTTAAATTGTAGCAATTTTATCTACAGTCATCCTTCTTGTGATCTTGTTAGGGTGTGTGTGTCTAGGTGTGTGTATATTGGGTTTTTTGTTCAATAATAGTTTCTGCTACAGTCTGAAGGAAGTTGTCTACCACTGGGTGACACTGTTTGACAGTATTCTTAAAATTCACTACAGTCAAAGTCTGGAGAAGCTGTCCTTGATCTCTGGATTTTCCTATTAAAGAGACTTGAACTTGCATTGCTTGCTCTACCTGGGTGTTGTGTCCACAAGTGTGGTTTATCCAGCTCTGTCCTAATTCTAAGGTTATTGGTCAAGGCTGGTGAGGCGGTATTGATGTTGACATAGTTTTGCAAGAGATGAAGTAGGACTTGGTGTTTTTGGGTGAGGAAGGGGTTTGGCCTCCAGTAATCACATTTTAAACTAAACTAAGGGTAGGTAGGACGTTATTGTGGCTTTGGGTTATATCTGGACTAACGTCAACTGGCACATTAATGAATTGCTAATTACTCTTGGGGAACAGTGTTTATGCAAATTAGTCTACTGTGTCTTATTTCCCAGCAGGCAATGATTTGAATCATCTGATTCTCCTAAAAGTCAGATTTACTGCAGTTTGCACTGCTTAACATACCCACTCTTCAGTACGAGCCAGATTTCATATACTCAGTTACATGGTTTTAGTAAATCTTACTTAATTCCTGTAAAGTGAATCACATTGTGGTCAAGAGGTGTGTGGGCGCCCATGTCGTACCTCTGCATTCAATAAATCTTTTATTCCTGCAGAATTAAATATTCTGGGTCCCGCTTTGCCATAAGCCCTTGGTAGAATTGGATCTTTTCCTTGTCACCAGCACGTGTTCTGTTCTCCGGTGTCCCTTCTTGGGGAGGGTGAGGCAGAAGAGGGAAGAAAGGGGTGTGTGATGAACATCCACAAGAATATGGTATCATGCTCACTGAAAGGGTGAGAGAAACCTGAAATTCTTTGCAAACTTATTGTAAAAAAGGATAATCTGATGCTCAAAAGTACCCAGAAGACTGTAGAGCTTGGTTTGATTCTTCTTGGCATCTGATTCGGAGGCAGAATAGTCCCATGGGTAGGGGACAGTCAACCTTGGAGGCCATGGGCAAGTCCAACTCTTCTAGGTTTCTCTCACTCTCCCAGCTTCTTGTTTGTCTGCTCAGTTTAGACGGTGAAGTTTTGAGAACATAGGCTACCTCACTACGCATGTGCTGTGCCTGATGCAATGGGGTACTGATGGGTTTTTTGGTGGGTTTTTTGACTCCCCAAGTGATATGATAAGATAAATAACTAGTGGAGCCCTGGGGATTGTCCACACCACCTCTGTGCTATGTGCAGCATGCTCTGACTTTGCACCCATTTAATGAGCACCAAATCTTGGAAATGAGGCAACTTAGCAACCTTGGATTGGGGATGGAGCTGTGCACCAGCAAGGATGCAAGGGGGAAGCTTAAAGTGGCTTTAGGCACGTGCTCAAGGCTTTACAGTGGCTACACTGCCTTGGGTCTCGGCATGGAGGCAGCTTAGATATGGCCCTAGCCTCCCCTTTACTTTTGGATTCCCTGTTTCTCACTCAACAACTCATCTTATATAGAAATCTGTGTCCAAATAGCCTTGAAGTGATGGCTTCCCTTTCTTCTCCCCTCACTCGTTTCTCAGCTTTTGCTAGCTGGAACTTTTTCCTCTAGCAGCCTCCCAAAATTGCTGCTTAAGAGAGAGTCTGTTCTTCATAGACTTTTGTACCCACCAGGTAAAGTCTCTAGGACCGGTAGAAACAAGCTCTGTCTACCATGCCCTCCAGTTTCCAAGGGAAGTGTACACGTTCTTTGAGCCTTTATTTCTTTCTCCATCCATGGTCAATCTACATCAGAGACCAAGAGAATGAACTACGATTCAGTCCTCAGCGTAGGTGCTCTGTTGGGTGCTGTTCAGACAAAGGATATCCTTCAGCTCATGTGACTTATTTCAACTTTGAAGCACCGTGGGAGAGTCAGTCTGGCAGTGTTTCAAAAAGAGATGCTACCTTTTAAAGAAGTGAGAAACCATAAACAGCTCCTGGCATGGTACTTGTGTGTAGTAATTGGAGAAGCAGAGAATGCTGCCTCATTTATTCCCCCGTCTTGTTGCTTTGAGCGTCCATAAATCTGCCAGTGCAAACACCCTTATGTCAATGCAGCACGCTCTGGTTTCTTGTGGTGTGGATGTCCCATCTCTGTTCTGTTGACATGACAGCTGCTGTAGTATTTTGAGGCGGGAAGGCAAACTAAAGGTTTATTTGGATTTCTTAGGGGTTTTGAGCAGTTAACTAATTTAATATCTACTTGAAGTGGCTAGTAGGGCCTGCTTCATTCCAGACTCCAAAGCCCTGACATTACTGTGGTCTTTCAGACTGACTTCCGCATGGCGCGAGTGAGTGGAAGCTTTACTGCTATTACCAAGGGGAGTAGGATGAGGCTTTTAGTCTCTTGGCAGCCACATAATTAATGAATCTGTGCATACCCCCGGGGGTATTTGGGAAGGTCCTAAGGGATATGTGTGGGTGGGCGGGGACAGAGCAGAGCCACTCACCACCCTACACCACCACCTCCTAGGAGCAGGGCTGTGGGGGGGGCAAGGGTAGCTGTGTCCCTCTGCGGCTCGCACAGGTGCTGCCTGGCCAGCCGGACACCAGGGAAAGCTCACGCGCGGCCGCCACACTGACTCTGCATCCAGCCACGCGCCACCCACTTGCCCCCACTGCTCCATGTCTGGCCAGCAGACTTATTAAAAAAGGTTGAAAACCCCTGCATTAGAGTCACACCAGTGTACCAGTCTATGTTGGATCAGAACCAATTAAAAGGAAAATTTGATGTTATCAGCAATTGAGGTTTTTTTGGTCAGTGTAGCCATAGCATCACTGATGAATGTTGTGTGCATATGTGCAGCTGCAGTATGCACATGGCCAGGAAGGCAGCCTGGCTGGTAAGTTGGTGGCGGGGGAGGGAAGGGGTGCTGGCGCGGCAGATTGAGGCTCCTGTGGTAAGGGAGGGAATGGGGCAAGGAAATAATCTGCCCTCCCCCCATGCTCCTTCCCCCACCTGCCCTCACACTTACCAGCCAGATGCTGCTCTCCAATCTTGCAGGCTGCATATTAGTGATTAGATTGGTATTGCCTGATATGGCTGGTTAATAACCAGCCATCGGTATCAACCAAAAAAATCTTTATCAGTGCACCTGTAGAATCCAGTCATTGCTGGTAGTGGTACCTTTTTTCCCATATGTGAAACTGTAGCTCAGTTGACCTCCTCCACCACCGTTCTAAGCAGCCAAATGTTCTAAGATTACACTGTAGTGTTTGTGTCTCAGGCATGGCTGGCCTAATTACGTTATCCTTTATCGGGTACCTAACTTTCAAGTTCGCACTTCCACAAGTGGTTTACAGAGGAAAACCTACAGCTCCACTGAAAATAGGCTTAGTAAGAGAGTACAGAGGCGCTTGAGTGCATGTCTGGAGGTGCTATCAGCTTGGCTGAGCTGCATGTCTTGGATACTTCTCTTTTCCCTGAGTTCTGTTTGGGGTTTACAAGGTAGGTGCCCCTATGCACAGATCCACTAAGGGGCCCAGTCTAGGCTCAGTGTGCATAGGGACCCACTGTGGTAGGCCTGCTTAGAGTTCAGCTGTGCTGAGAGGAGATAGTGATGCTGCCGACAAACCAAATCTAGCCTAGTGACCAGAGCGCTTGCCCAGGAAGTGGGACTCTTGGTTAACAGACCTTCTTCAGCATGCAGGAGTTCAAACCTTGCTTCCCAGAAGAGTTGGCAAGCTTTGACAGAGCAGGGGTGGGAGCAGGGGCATGCTCCAGCTTCCTCCTGAAGCTGGATTATTGGGTAATCGAGATGCATTGGGCCACAGAGGCGGCGAGGGAGAGAAAAAAGAGATAATAGGACATCTGACTGTCACCCAATGAGGAGGTATTCTGTGTTTCAGTCCCAGGACTGTTTTTGCATTTCAGCCAATGGCTTATTAAATGGAAAATGCTTAAACAGTCCCTGGAGTTAGGGGCCAGACCCAAAGACTCCCATCCTCCCAGGCAAGTACTCCAACCACTGGCCTATTATATAAAAGGTGGGTAGTGACGCTGTCTGCATTTTCATCCCTAAAAGCCAGATTTTCTGTTTCTTTCCTTTGTCCAAAGCTCATAATCCCTTGCACATGGCCTCAAATGGGCAGAGAAGGTGGGGGGGGGGGTGTTTGAGAAGTCTTTCCCTAAATTAGGAAGAGAACAAACAGCACTTATTCAAAATATAATCCCTGCATTGGGATCAGTCCATACAAAATGGTTGCAATCGGGAGTCTCTTGTATTCATCATGAGCCTTATTTCTACAGCAATTGTAGTGGTATGTAGCTGATGTACGTAAGCCTTGTTCTGTGCATTGTGTACCAGGAAAAGGGAAAGCTGTTTAGCAGAGATTTAAGCAGCCCTTTTCCAGCTAAGCCTGGTTGTTCAATGTCCACTACTTATGTAATTTTAGAGCAGAGTCATGCTGAGGTATTTTTATTCTAATTCCTCTTAAAATCAGGATAATGGAGGGGTGGGGGGGGATGCCAATGGTATCATATTTCTCCTGAAAGAATGCCTTTGGGTTACTTGTACTAAACCACAAGTCTGTGCAGTGGTTAAATGATCTAAAAATGTAAGTCTTACAAAAATAGCGTTTGATGGTTTATAGGACATTCAGAACAGATGTTCCAGATCTTTAAAGAATATGATTTAACTTTAGGAGACTTAAAATGATTGAGTTAATACTTCTGTGCATGATTAAGTTCAAAGTTTATCTGGGCAAAAGAAAAAGATTGAAATCATGTGAATAAACCTAGCTTGGTAGCTTTTAACGGAGTTCTCCAAAGCCTGCATAAGTTTATTATTTTTGATGTTTTATGTCCTTTTAGTCTTTGATTTTTATTAAAGCAGCCTCCAACTCAGCGTCTGCATTCACAGCCAGAAATAATTATGTATACCTAATCCTACAAACATGGGATCTCATGAAAATTTTGAAATTCAAACCTTAAATTAGTTTTCTTAGAGAAGATGATTTCTACTGTAAAATAACAGAGGAGAAAATAAAGGTGATGTATATAAGTAAATGTGTTCTAAATAAATTCCAAACCTTTTATGAAAATTAAGACTTTCTTGGCATAAATCTCCCATATTCGCAAACAGCTGTTACAGCATTTACAAAGCAAAGCTGCCCAAGTGTTTCTTAGCACCATATTGTCAAGACCTGGTCTGAAGCTGGGTCAGATCATGGTGAAAATGCTTGTGGCGGCCTGTAGCCCTGTTTACACTAGTGCTTCCCTGTTGTAAGTGCCCATAGCCCTTTTCCAAAAATCCCAGTATAAATACAGTCAACAGGTTTCAAATGAAATGAAAAATATAATAAGCCCCTATGTGTTCATTGGAAGGTACGTGGGTGGATGCTGGCTTCACAGCATTCTCTGTCCATGGATAAAATTATATAGAGTATAAAGGCCTTTACTCCCATTGAATTGACTGGTGAGACTCTTCTTGATTTAAACCCGTCTGACCGTCTGTTCTGGCTTTCAGAACTTGAAGTGCTGATGTGATAGCTTGGAGTAGCTTTGTTATCTCTGAATAGACATGAAGCCTATACCTAAGTGATTTTATCATGTGATTTTTTGTTACGGAAAATTGCCCACGGTTATATGGCTAACAAATACTTTTCCTGTTCCGTTTGGAAAGTCAAAACCCTTTGTTTCTGATCATGTCAATTTTAGTGACATTTTTTTAAAAAATGTATAAAAATAATAAAATCCAAAGTTCACAAGAAGTTAGCCTGATTTAGTAGCACAGTGGATAAATGGTATTTTGTTCCTGCTTGGGTAACAAGGTCAGTCGAGCCATACCCAATGTCTGTATTGCAAGCTCCTTCACCTTGAATTAAAGTACTAGTAGGCCAGTGAACTGTATACTCTTAATAGATTACCTGTTATTAACAACAGATACTGTAGCGGAGCCTCTCACTTGTTGTAAAATAGTGGTCCTGTTAAATATTTCTTTGAACCACAACCCACAAGAAAAATAGTAGTAAATCCTAGTTTGTTTCTTTTTATTCAAATGCTTTCATTGCTGCCAAGTACCAGTAGACCAGTGAACTGTATGCTCTTAATATATTACATACAACTAACAACAAATGCTTTAGAGCGGTGAGGGCCAAACTTTTTTTGGCAGGCATGCCACAAATTGTCCCTGCAGCTTTCCTGCATGCCACTCTGCTATCCCAACTGCTGCTCTGCTTTCTGCTGCCCACACTGTGCTTCCTGCCTCATCTAGACCTTATCTGCCATTTTGCTGTCCGTCCACTTCCTGATCTGCCATGCCCCACACACGGGTTGCCCATGCCACTTCTGGCCCATGTGCTGCAGGTTGGCCACCCTGCTTTAGAGGAGCCTCTCGCTTGCTTGTAAAATAGTGGTTCTGGTAACTTAATGTCTTTAAACCAAAACACACGAGAAAAACCAAAGTAAATTTTAGTTTGTTGTTATTTTAAATGCATTCATTGCTGCCAAGAATTCTAGAAAGCTCTAAAGTACAATCAGAAAGCTATACCCAAGAATAGCCAAAGCAAATTAATTGTTTTGGAAAAGTTACTAAAATTTGCTTTTACTAATTGTAGAAGGGAGAGTGAATATTAGATTGAAAAGCAGTAGAAAGAAGATGCTTATAAGTAGCACTGGTATGTTTCAAAATAAGTGGGTATATTTAATGACTAGTTTAAATACTATTGATGAAAGCACTCAGTACATACACATTGTAACTTGAATCAGAAGTGTTTTGATGGATTAACTTTGCATTTTGTGAGTAGAAAGAGCTTTTTCTCTTCTCAGTCTCCTGGATTTTTCAAGGTGGAAGTATACTTTATCCAGGGGTGACGACGGTGGCTCTGTTCTGAGCTTCCCAGCTTCTGGCTTACGTGACACAAGCCAAATTCTTAGAAGTCTCTGGCCCCTGGAAAGCACTACCCTCATCATGCATTTAGCCTGTTAAGCATGTGATAAATTACAGCATACCCCATGTTCATCTGTTTTTGTCACATGATAAAAATGGCAAACCAGCCACAAAATGTTCCACAATGAATGTGGAACACTTTGTAGCTTATTTGCATCTTGCTTAAATTTTTGTGTCACATGGAACAATTTGTCAGTTTCTTACCTGTGAAACATTTACTGTACTTTCCGTTTGTAAAACTCTTTGAATTGCATAGCTGTTATCTTGATTAGTTGCCTGCATCAGAAACTATAGGTTTACCTGCAAGTTTGTGTCCACAAACTGATTGAAGTTTTGTTTTGTAAAGATACGTAACCTGTCTGGGTAGTAGTTGCCAAGTGGCTGTGGCAATGGACAAGAAATGCACTGGCAATGCCCTGTGGAGGTTTGAATCCCATCCATTATGAAATCCTCTCTTGAAGAAGGCTCTGAAGAAGGGGGTGGATTTCTCTCTTCCTGAAATGGTTTAGGGATAAAACTTGCATTTATGTAGGGGGTTGCATCTAGGGGAGGGAGTTGGACGAGACAACCCTTGAGGTTCCTTCCAGCTCTGATTCCGTGAATGGAATGGAATCTCTGAAAGAGACCAGTGGGAGTTGGGCGTCTCACTTCCTCCTTCTCATTTAAAAATCCCAGCTGGAAAACTCATGGCATGATAGAATATGGAACGGTTTCCAGCTCTTGAGCAAGTAGTATCAACTCTAGTCTGTTGCCAACAGTTCATGTTGCAGCAGAAAACCTCAACTTCTGACCTCAAAGGGTTAGATACTACAATGAGGACAAGCCGTTAAAAATGAAATAGGAGAATGGAAGAACAACACAGAGCTATATCCAGGCACGTTTTTAGAATTAGGAGAGCCCTTTTAAATGACTGAGTGGTTTTTACTGATGCTTTCCCAAATGGAGTTACATTCTGCAGAATGTTTTTGCAAACATTCCAAGACCAAATGAATTATTTGAGTTACGTTTCCATCGATGTTAATGCTCCCTCAGCTGTGAGAAGTCTGCTGTAGGTAATTCTGTATCTGTTGTCTCATTTTCTCTCTCTCTCTCAAAGCAAATGGTAGTCATTTGTTAAAGTAGCTTTAGGTTTGTTGCTGGTTTATCTTTGCAGCATATTATAGTATTGTAAGTGTTGTTACAAGTCTGACAGCTACCATCAATAAAATATAACTGACAACATCTTATTAAAATATATGATGTATTTACTTTCAACCCATAATAAACCTGAACTGTAAACATTTGATTTGGCCATCTGAATTGTGCCAGCTTAATACTGCGAGAATGCAAGTTGTCCTGTCCTTTTAAAAAGAAGTATGTAGGCTATGTATTGTAGCTTATTCAAGGGCTATGATAAGGAGGATCGGCTTTCATAGAAAATAAACAGAAGGTAGGATGTATAGAATGGTTCTTCCAAAGAGAAGCATGACTTATTTATTTAATCATCATGGTAGGGATGTAATAAATTGTTAGGCATAGCATGTAAGAAAATGCTGGCATGACTGATGTATTGGGAGTTGCCTTTTAACTGTGTGTTTCATAGTTCTTAGGGTCGGAACACATCTAAACAGCTCATCAGGTCCGACCCCCTGCCCTGGGCAGGAACAAGTGCTGGGGTAATAACACCCCAGCCAAATATCCATCCAGCCTCCTCTTGAAGACCCCCAAGGTAGGAGAGAGCACCACCTCCCTTGGGAGCCCATTCTAGAGCCTGGCAGCCCTAACTGTAAAGTAATGTTTCCTGATGTCCAGCCTGAACCTTCTCTCTAACAATTTGTGGCCGTTATTCCTAGTAACTCCGGGTGGTGCCCGGGGGAACAGAGCCTCCCCCAGTTCCCGCTGGTCCCCCCTGGTAAGTTTGTAGCAGCCACCGGATCTCCCCTCAGTCTTCTCTTGTGGAGGCTGAATAGATTCAGGCCCTTCAGCCTCTCTTGGTAGGGCCTGACCCATTGCCCCTTGACCATGTGAGTGGCCCTCCTCTGGACCCTCTTGAAGTGCGGTGTGCAGAACTGGACTCAGTACTCGAACTGTAGCCCGACCAATGCCGCATAGAGGAGAAGGATCACCTTTCTGGACCTACTTGTGATGCATCTGTAGATGTACAACAAGTTGCGGTTAGCCTTACTGACCGTTTCATCGCATTGGCAGCTGATGTTCATCCTGGAGTCAACAATGACTCCAAGTTCCCTTTTTGCCACTGTTTTGATGGGAGGGGTGTTCCCTAGCCTGTAGGTGTGTTGCTGGTTCCTTCTCCCTAGATGCAGCATCTTGCACTTGTCTGCGTTGAATTGCGTCCTATTCTCATCCGCCCACCCCTGTAACCTGTCTGGATCTAGCTGAATCCATGTTGGTTGCCCCTGAGCATTGCCTCCCCTGCTGGGCCCTTGCAGATGTGCTCCTTGTTAATTTTCTTAAAGGTCATTCCAAGGACCGAGGTAAAGCTGACTGGCCTATAATTGCCGGGGTCCTCCTTTCTCCCCTTGTAAATGGGGACCACATTGGCCATTTTCCAATCCCCTGGTACCTGGCCAGAGCCCCATGAGCGCTCATACAGCTGTGACAGGGGCCCCCCTATGACCTCCACCAATGCCTTCAGCACCCTCGGGTAAAGAGCATCTGGACCTACTGATTTAAACATGTCCAGCCCCTCCAAAAGTTTCCTAACTGGCTCATCCCTGACCCTAGGCATGGCGGTATCTCCCCTGGGTCCATCTGTAATCCTAGTGGGGGAAATGTCCCGGTCCCTGTTCAGGCATATGGAGGCAAAGAATTTGTTAAAGAGGTCAGCTTTTTCATAGAATCATCCTAGAATCATAGAAGTCGGGTTGGAAGGGACCTTGTAGATTTTCAAGTCTGACCCCCCTGCCAGGTCTTGCAGCAGTCTTTCCCTCCCTACTAGCATGCTCACCTCAACCCAAATTTTGGTACCATCAGCAAATTTAAACAGAGTGCTTTTTACCCTGTTGTCCAAATCGCTGATAAAGAAATTGAACAGTGCGGGCCCAAGGACCAAGCCCTGGGGGACTCCACTGCCCCCTTCACCCCAGGTCAAATATGACTCATCCATCACCACCCTCTGAGTATGACCCTTCAGCCAATCTGCAGTCCAACTGACTGTGTAGGCATCAATGCCACAGTCTCCCAATTTTTTAATGAGGATGGGGTGGGAGACGGTGTCAAAGGCCTTGCTGAAGTCCAGAAAGACTACATCCATGGCAACACCTGCATCCAATGCTTTTGTGACCTGATCATTAAAGGCAATCAGGTTGGTCTGACATGACCTGCCCCTAATGAAACTGTGCTGGTTGCCCTTAAGCATCATCCCTGAAACTGGCCCATCGCAGATGTGCTCCTTGATGATCTTCTCAAAGAATTTCTCTAGGATTGAGGTAAGACTGATGGGCCTATAGTTGCCCGGGTCCTCCCTCCTCCCTTTTTTAGAGGTGGAGTGTTGGCTATCTTCCAATCATCTGGCACCTGACGAGAGCACCACTAGTGCTCGTAAAGCCATGCCAAGGGCCCTGCAATAACCCCTGCTAGCTCCCTCAACACCCTGGGGTGAAGAGCATCTGGACCCGCTGATTTGAACAAGTCTAGCCCCTCCAGAAGCTCTCTAACCCGGTCCTCCCCAACCTGAGGTCTGGAGGCATTCCCCTTGAGTCCGTCTTGCATCACGGTGGGGAAGTCCTGGTCCCTGCACAAGAAAACAGAGGTGAATGAAGAATTGGTTAAAGAGGTCTGCTTTCTCCTCTGGCGCAACCACCAGGTTGCCCAGCATAACTTGCAGGGACCCCACGTTTCCCAGTGCCTTCTTCATCCTCCCTATATATTTGAAAAAGGACTTTTTATTTTCTTTTGATCTTGGACGCTAGTCCCAGCTCTATGTCCACCTTAGCTTTCCTGACAGCCCCACTACAGGCCTGAGCAGAGGAGGTATACCCCTCTTTGAAGATAGCACCTCCCTTCCACCGGGTGTACGGCGCCTTTTTGGCAGTCAGGCATTCCTGGACGTCATTGGTGAGCCAGGGGGTTTTTGGGCATTCTTGCCCCCCTTGCTTCTTGTTGGGAAGGTCACCCCTTGGGCCCTGAGTATCATCTCCTTAAGGAACGACCACTCATCTTGGGCACTGAGTTCCCCTTCCCTCGAACCCCAGCGCCTCTCCCACTAATCTCAACTCTGGATGGTGAATTCCAGCAAGCAATGATTGCTATCACCCAGGTGGTCAAGGACCTGGAGGCCCCTTACCAGGTCATTGCCTGTGGCCAGGACCAGGTCCAACAGGGCATTTCCTCTGATGGGACTGTGCACCTCCTGAATTAAGTGGAGGTCCTGTATCTTGGCCAGGAACCTCCTGGAACGGTCCGACCTGGCTGACTGTTCCTCCCAGCAGATGTCCAGGTAATTTAAATCACCCATGAGAACTACATCCCTTGCCTTAAGTGCCTCTGCAAGCTGGCCTGAAAATTCCCAGTCCAGCTCCTCCCCTTGTTTGGGGGTCTGTAGTTCATTCATTTGCTGCAATCACCAGATTGCCAAGCCTGTCCTGTAGGGGCCCCACATTACCCGGTGCCGCCGCCTTACTCCCTGTGTAAGGACTTTGAAAGGACTTTTTGTTATCCCTAATTCTAGTCGCTAGCCCTAGCTCCATCTCTGCCTTGGCCTTCCTAACAGCTTCCCTGCGATCGCAAGCAATGGAGATGTAAACCTCCTTGGTGATGGCCCCTTGCTTCCACTGTTTGTATGCCTTCTTTTTTTGCCCTCAAGCATCACTGGATGCCATTGCTGAACCATGGGGATTTTTTAGCACTCCTGCTCCCCTTGGCGTGCATTGGGACTGAATCCCTTTGAGCTTGGAGGATTGTCTTCTTGAGGAACATCTGCCCATCTTGGACTCCCACCTCATTGAAGCTCCGAGACCCCAATGCCTCTCCTACTAATCTTCTTAGTTCATTGAAGTCGGCCCTCCTGAAGTTGAGGACTTCTGCCTTATTGCTTGCTTTCACCACCCTATGCTGTATAGTGTGATTTATATCAATAAAGGATTTTTCACAGGTGTGGAGCCATAGCCAGGTTTTGCACTACTGCAATTACTATAGTTTTATTATATTACTCAAGTTAACACAGAAAGGTCCCAGCCAGTGTTGGGAAGCTATAGATTTGAATGCTGTACACATATGCGAACATACGCACATGCCTACCCACCCCTGCCTTGATGAGCTGAGTCTAAAGCCATTACTCTTCTACTTGTGCAGGGATGGTTACTCCCACTAAATCCAACAGGTGATGCATGAAATGCATGGAGTGGAATTAGCTCTGTGATCTAGATGTAAGTTATTCAAGGGGGTGGAAAAAGAGCGCTTATACACAAGCACAGAGGCTACTCGGAAACACGAATTCCAGTGTGTTGGAGCAGACTCAATCAAGTCTGCAGGACTGTGGCAATTGCCATGCTCCAGCAGCCTCCTGTGTCTCATGTATCGGTGTCGCTGCGCTTAAAAATGGTGGGGCGCTCCAACTAAAGCTTGTCAAATGAGCTTTAGTTCAAGTACCCCCCGCTGCCATTTTCAAGCACCTTCGCCATCTGATACAGGAGACATTGCAGCACCCCCACCCCCAGAGCATGTGTAAAAGTGTCCAAAGAGCCTAATTCAGATGCGTCTACGCAGGTACAAATCCAAAATAATCTTGGCACTAAAACTGTGACTCCACTTTCAGTTCATTCGTTACTAGGAATTCTTTCATTGATTCCCATGGACTTCAAATAAGGCCCGTAGAGCAGATGTTGACCCAAGCGCTGAACCCTCCAACATAAATACACAAATCATCCCAGATCAATAATTAACCAGGGAGAAACTGATACAGTTTTATGGTAACCATATTGAGTAGTAGAATAAAGGAGATCACATTGTGCCTTGGTTAAAGGGAGAGATTCAGCTGTTCTTCCAGAAAAAGGTGGTGAGTCTTGCCACTTCTTACTAGTTCTATATGAAAAAAATCTGTAGCGTTCGGCTCTTCAACAAAGCAAGCCAGACCAAGGGCTGTATTTTTTTATGTATATAATGTTAAATCAGTGTCTCTCTGAAACTGCTGTGCGCTTTGAGATTTTAGTTCTTAAAATCAGTTGTTCACTCTCTCGTGCAAGTATTTTGTTGCCAGATTCCCCCAGCAGGGATCTGTGGTTGTAACAAGAACAGAACACTTGGCCCAAGGTGTTTCATTTGAAATGCAGGAATTGTGTGTCCTGTGACCGACACTGCTAAAGGTCATGAAGTATTGAAAGTCACGTTCAAATTATTTCAGAGTTGGAGCTCACTCACTACCTTAAGATTAAAGAAAAGTCCTTATTTTAATGTTGTGATTACGTATGACAATGCTAAACTTTTTGTAACTTTGAGTCAAGTTTGCATGGTATGAATCCACTGTAGTTTTATTGGCTCCAAGTGAACAGAGCTATGTTTGTTTACACAGAGTGAATAATATGGCATGAAGCTTAAAAATTTCCAATCAAAACTTAGAATATTCTATTTGGAATTCAACTGTGATCCAGAAGCAGATTTTCATTTGTAGGTTTTGGGGCGTATTTTCCAAATTAAATGAATTCTTAAAAAAATGCTGATTGTATTGTTGAAAAAACATGTGCTTCTGTTGCAAAGCCCTGCGTGTACTATTGGACTCTTAATCTAAATGAACTACTATTCTCCTGTTGTTCTTACAGTGAGCTTCCCAGGAGTGGATGCCACTCATTATTTAATATTGCTGTTTGTTTCAAATATTTCTGATACCTCACTATCTTGAAATGCCTGCTCTGAGCTCTGAACCAGGAAAGGGTATGTGTAATCCGTTGAAAATCAATAGGACTATTCATGTAGCAAACTTCAGCTAAGTGCTTTGTTGCTTTGCTGAGTTGGGTCCTCAATACAGAAGTCTATAAAATGTGATACCTAAAATAATCCAGTATCAAAGTTCACAGCGTGAAAACCTTTTGAGGCGAAAAAGTGTTTGGTTTGTGGCTTTCTACTTCTCTTCCCTTTTCCCTCCCCAGTAATGCTCTTTTCGCAAAGTATAAGAAGCTGCTGTAATTTGCTCCTTGGCCCAACTTATGTACCCATTGTCAATTTTATTTATAAATGTGTAATACGAGCATTTAAATACCAACATAACATGGTAGCTATATGTACACCACAGCCTTTTTCTTTTTCTATTCTCCCCCCCCCCAGTCATTAAAAAGGCCGTTAATGTATTTTTACCAGGATGATTTCTTGTGTTTTGCAGATAGCTCAGGTGAGGACACTGAACCCAAAGATCTATACCTTATTCCAAGAACAATCATGGCTGAACCTGACTACATAGAAGATGACAATCCTGAATTAATTAGACCTCAGAAGTTAATCAATCCTGTGAAATCATCCCGGAACCATCAGGACCTGCACAGAGAGCTGCTCATGAACCAGAAAAGGTAAAAAAGTGAATAAATGACCTTGTGTGTGTGTGTGGCAGCTGAACTTGTGGTTCTCAGCCAAAACCTCATGTTGCCCAAAATGCTAATAGAGCTTTTGTGATATTTAAAATCCCAGTATTTATAGCTGGGTTGGATGGAGTTGATCTGTTTTTTTTTGTTTTTGACAGCTGCATCTGGTGCTGCAGTATCTAACCCTTTTGGTTCTTATTTCGAAAAACCTTAATTATTACCATTTATAGGCATATTGCAATACCACATATAGGCCTCATGCAGGTTGGACTCTGTTATGACAGTTGTTGTAAAAACAGAGTCAGCGATAGCTCCTTTCCCCAAAAGCATTTTAGATGATCTTTTAAAATCTGAACTGAATGTATGTAAATGGATGCAGTCTGCAAACCACTGAGGACAATCACTGCCGCATTTATCTCAGTGGGATGTTGAGTCTGGAGCCTACCTTCAGTTCTTCAACAGCTGTCTCATAGCTAATCAAAGAACACAGGAAAAAACAATGGTGAGCATACTGTGAAGCTACAAAAATCTGATGGACCAGGGCATTTCTGCAGAAATAGGCAACACTTAGGTTAGGTCTCTTTTTAAAGAAGAAATTCTTCATTTTTTTTTCTCACTCACCAGCATGTAACGTATGTTGGAAGAGGGGTGTATCTGATAGATATACATGTCAATTTAGAAGTTAGTAGTTGGATATATAACTTCTAAATTATATACACATACACACACCCTGCCCAGGATCTATCTGGGATTAGATAGATGGATCAAACACAGTGTCAAAACAAAATGCTTTTTTTTTTTTTTTGCCCTGCCCCAGCCTGACCCTAGATTACAGGGACACCTTTAAAACAAAGATGTCACAAAAGGAAGTTTCTTATTAGCCTTCTTTACAGGGTAGTTTAGTATATATTTGACATTAGGCTCTTTTGATGCCTGTACATTTCTATACATTGTACAAGTTTCATTCTGGGACCTGAGAGACAGCCCAGTACTTTATGTACCATTTGAAGAGCTGTGATGGAGCCTGATACTATAGATTTTAGTGGTCTCAGGACTTGATCAACAGTAGCCATATTAGTTGTATGAATTTTCACCTTAAAAATGTTAGTAAATTGAACCCTGACACTATTACCTTTTAGTGTAGGGTATAACATTACTTTCTTATCCTATCCAAGTAAGATTTAATTTGCATTTCCAACCTAAAAGTGGCTTCTTTTTTAATATATTAGCAAGATCCATGATTTAAGTTCCATCACTTGGGTCTACGCATTCCTTACGGACTAGCTTTGGCCTTGAATAAGCCATTTAACTCCAGGTTTTGCGTCTTCTAAATAGAAATGATGAGTTAGTTGCTGACCAGTGTCTTGAAGTTGCAGGAAAGTAGGTGTAGGATTGATATCAGGAAAAACTTCTTCACTGTTAGAAGTGTGGCAGTAGCATAGATACCTAGGAAGTTGTAGCCTCTCCATCACTGAAGATGTTAAAAGAGAGGTTGGACAGCCACTGGTCAGGGATGATCTAGGCATAGCCATGCATATGTCCTACTATGGGCATTTCCCAGGCATGTGTGTTTTGCTGGTTTCCCATGCCCCCCTTTTCTGCTGTGTCAGGGCTTTTTTAAGCCTTCCTCAGAGGAATTGGATGTTGGCTATAGCCGAAGCTGGGGATTTTGACTTGGGTGTCCCAATGCTCCTGCTGAGATCAAAGCTGGAGGTTCCTGGCTGGAGGGTCTTGCCTTTCCATTCAGATTCAGACCAATTGCTATTTTGGGGGTTAGGAAGGAATTTTACCGCATGGTGCTTTGATTGGTACAGACTGTGGGGGTTTCCGTCTTCTGTAGCAGAGGCGTAGCACCTGGGATCCCTTGAGAGTATATTAACACCCTTTTTATTGAAGCAGAACGTTGGCTGCTATGGTTCCCCTGCTTTACTTGGGGCAGGTTAGGTTGTTATCTTGTGCTGGGTCGGGGTTGACAGCAGTTTTTGAGTTTAGATTATGGTATTTATGGGATGGTTTGGATAGGGATGATCTTGCTTCAGGCAAGGCGTTGGACTAGACTACTTCTCTATGGTTTCTGTGATTACTTGCTTCACAAGCACACTGTGGGTTTGAGCATTTACAAGAAAAGGGAAATCCTTCCAGTATATAAATATAGACCTGATTTTGAAACGGATGGTCATGTGAGTTATGTTGTGACTTTTTCAGTAGGGCTAGTCGGGTGAATAAGAGTTGCATGCACCAATAAGGGTTTGTGGAAGGCGGACCTGACTCCATGGGAGAGTCGAAAGGTTTGCTTTGTATCTGTATGAGATGTGTGCTCTCATCGATTCATGAAGGTGAAGATGGTTAAGATTATCACTGAACCATCCTTTTTTTATTTTCTTTTTGCTTCAGTGAAGTTCCTGGCTATATAGACTCCAAAGCACCTGGACTGGATGCAAGTTAATCATTTTAAATGATGGGACTACTCTGGTACCATAACTTGTAGCCTGAAGTCAATCATTGTGGCTGCCTTAGATTTTTAATGTTCTGCTACTTCAGATTATTTTGTGCATCACAGCCAGATCCTGAGTCAAAAATCTTCTTTATCCCAAGAATTTTTTAAAGTGTTATCTAGGCTTTGGAGGAAAGCCATAAACACTAAAATCATTTGACTGCCTTCAGCTTTTGACTGCCTTCTCCTCATTTGGGTTTGAAATGAGTAAATAACCTGATTGGCTATGGCTGGAAGACAGAGTTTTTCTAAAATTAGAAAGTTATCCTCAAAATCAGGGAAGACAAATACTAAAGTTTGGTGGTTTTTAAGTATCTGAAAATCTATAGATATAGAATTTTAAACTTGGATAATGCAACTATTTCCTATTTTGAAGAGTTATTTTATTTGTAGAGCGCAGCTATTCAAACCCGTGTATCTGGGCATGAAGGTAACCTCAGGCATTTTACAGCAGAGCGTACTGGGTTTTCCAGTACATCAAATTGATTGATTTAATTATTTTCCAAATGCTCAATACTTTTTCAGCATCTTCCAGGGTATTCCTTAATTAATTTAGAGTTACAATACCCCTGAAGTTTGTCCAGTATAGACTTTTAAAATGTACTGTATTTGGATTTCCTT
This sequence comes from Crocodylus siamensis, assembly GCF_052110815.1. Classification (NCBI taxonomy): domain Eukaryota; kingdom Metazoa; phylum Chordata; order Crocodylia; family Crocodylidae; genus Crocodylus; species Crocodylus siamensis. The sequence goes on along the minus strand of NC_143398.1, from coordinate 13,867,061 downwards.
GTAACAGTTATACATGTATATCACAGACTGGCCTTTTCATAGCAAAAAGAGCACAGTGGGCAGTATGACATAAGCTTTTAATGAAAATGTTTATTCGCCTGTCAGGATCTGGACATTTTAATGAGTGCTAGTTGGAATCTTTTTCCTTCCATGCGAATGGAGGATTTTGTAACTCCACATTCATTTATTGCAAAGAGCTGGAAAGAGACAACAAAATAGAGGGACCTGTTCTGGGAAGAAGACTGGATTGTATTGTCTTTGCTCCTTTCTCTTCTTTCCTGGACTCCTTATTTGCATCTTTCTCCCCCCATCTATCTTATCCTCCCTGAGCCTTTTAGATAGTCTAAAAAAGTAAAATAAATGTTCTACCAATGCACAATGTATTTGGCATTGATCACCATAGTAACGGAGTTTGTAGTAATGTCTCCTCACCCTGCAGAATGGTTGCAACGGTGCCAGCTCTATGATGATTGCCTCAAATGTTGTTATTTCGGAGGTAAGAGGAAAAAACAAAGAGAATTAAAGCGGGGAATAATAGTCCAGAATTAATTAGTGGTTAAAATGTATGATCAGCAGCCCAGCAGGCTTCATTAGACTGATTTGAGAAACTTCCCTACGGAGAGATACAGGAGAAAGAGCATCATGGCATTTTCAGACTAACCGGGTTTCTGTATCGGAGTCTTTGTGCCCGACCCTGCAGGTTCCTCCACTTTGTCTCTGGGGCTGTAGGATTTGGGGTCGGGGCCGGGGGTAGAGGTGGAAGGAAAAGGGTCTGTCTGCATTTCTAATAGTGAAATCCCCACAAATGCTAGCTTTAGATACATAACTCTGAATGAATCATTTATGTGGTATACTTCTCCGGTGGCAATGAAATGGACACATTACACCGACTGCCAAGTAGATCAGAAAAAGTTCACACTTTCAGGGGTTGCTTGTGTGTGTGCGTGCCCTATTTTTTGCTAATGGGATTAAACATCGAAGTCCAACTCCTAGCACCAAGCAGTTTAAAAGCATTGAAAGACACTTGCAGTTTTGTTAGTGCTGATCTTGTAAAGTACAGGTAGCTGCATTAAATCTTTATTTTTTCCTTTAAGGTTTATATGAGCATAAAGTACTTTAGTTTTTCTTTTTCTTTTAGAAGAATATCCTATTATACAGAAGAATCGGGCTGCCCCCTGTATCCATGCTTCTTTTATTGTCATTTTGATTAGCAAGAGTATTTAATTTTAGATTCTTACTCACTTGCACGGAAGTAAAATACTCCTTTTGATGCAGAGTTTTGCCAACAGAAAGTGTCTGTAGAAAGATTGTTAATCTTCTCTGTTTGAGTCTCTAATATTTTTGAGTCTTAGTATTGCAATCATCAGACTCATGATCCATCCAAGCACACAGGGTTGACCAGCCAACATGTTGTAATACAAATTGCCTTGCCCATACTAGATGTTTAACGTGTTAATTAACACACCACTTTATGCTAATGAAGGCATGCAGAGCATGGACAGACTTAACATTTCCGTCAGTGTTGAATCACAGTATAACGCTTTTGCTGTGTAACCAACATTTTTATGTACTTCTGTAGCAGTGCAGGTAGTCACCTTTTTAGCACTCTTTCATTTATTCATTCAGGGTTAGTTACAGTGATATAGCTCTCTTAGTTTGGTATAGGAGGAGCCTGTAGAGGCTCCTATAGCAATATAACATCTGGTGCAGTTCCTGAACGTCGCATCTCTCCCATCTTTTAAAGCACTCAAGGATTCTGTCATCTGTAGCCATACATTGGATGCTTATCTTGCTGGGATCCTATGACCCCAGCTGACTTCCTGCCCTTTGGGCAGGGGGCTGGACTCGATGATCTCCTGAGGTCCCTTCCAGCCCTAATGTCTATGAAATCTGTGAAATAAGGTGGGCTCCCTTGAGCCCAGGCATTGAGCAGCTGAATGAGAATTATGCATCTACATTAGAGAAAAGACTGTGCTTTGGTTGGGCTCAGTCAGCATTCTCCATCTTCCAGGTATAGACAAATGCATACCCAGCCTGATTCTCCACTGCCCTATGTATGTACGGTCATTTGAATGCATAGTGGAAATAAACTGCTCCCTGGAAATAGTAGCAGCTAACTCCCACAGCTAGTCCAAAGGTTAAGGCAATGCATCCTCTGGTGTATGCTCTTTTTCTCTATTAACATGTGTTTGCTGGTAAGTGTCAGCCAAAGGGGCATTTAAGGTTGACTCCTATCAGCTAACTCGTGTTTAAAATACAGATTGCACTGTCTATATTGTGGTTTTGGCTCATTATAGTTAATGCACCTTAAGTGAGGGCAGGTTCTCCTGCTACCATAGTGTACAGTAGATGGTGCTCCTGTGACTGTTAATGCCGAGTGCTGGGCAGTGCTTAAATAACCTGGCAACCTCTAGGGTGCCCAATGGCTTTGGGTGGAAGAATGCCTTAGAGGTGGGTACTAGTCTTACCAAATCAATGTGAAACAAACTGAAGAGCCTCTTTATATCTTCCTCTGCTGCCAGCTGCCCTTCCTGTTGTACTCCTAATCTATTTTTAGATTACACATTGCTCCAAGTGTCATATTACTGAATGTTAAATAAGAACAAGTTATGCTACTTTTATAAATTGCATCTGTTTTCTGACCAACTTGACTCATTACCACTGACTTGGAAGGCTTTATAGGTTTGGCCCACAGCACGCTCAATTCCCCATAATAGTAAAAAATGAGTGCTTCTAATCTTCCCATTTTAATGCCTCTCATTTTTATGCAGTGCAAATATAAATTCAAAATGGCATGAAACATAATGAAATATTAAATAAATCTTGTAAGGTCTGTCCCATTCAGGACATGAGATATATTATGAGAAATATAGTGAGAAGCATTTAATGTTGCTAAATATTTAATTTTGCTGGCGGTGGGTGTAATGTGCAAAGATTTGAGTATTGCATAATACATACAGTAATTCATAGATGTAATGGTAAAATGTCATCTTAATACATCATTGTGCAGTGCTATCATGTTGGCATAATGTAGAAGAATTAGGCTGCTATGGAGATCCATCATGTATGGGAAGGGAAAAAGCGTGCTTTCTTAAAATTGAAATTAAAAGCACTTGACAGTATTGCATGTTTTGAAAGAAGAAAAGATGGTAATAATGGCAATAGAATTCAGACCTGTATACTTCGCCTTTACTAGTAATATAATATAGCAAATGCCAGTCTCTAAATTAATCTGGAAATCTCCTCACGGGTTTATTCTTTATCCTGGCAATATTTAGGAAAATTCCTAGGGTGACCAAGATGAAAGGTAGTGAAAATAATGGAAAAGTGCTAAATAATCTACCTTCCCCAGTAAGCACAGACTTGAAAGAAATAAGTTGTATACCAGAGGGGACCTTGTAGGGGGTGAAACGCTCACCCTCCCAGCAAGATTTTAAGCTTCTCATTGGGAATTTGCTAGTCTGAGCTCTAGGGCCATCACAATTGTAGTTGAGGATTTCTACTCTTTGAGGTTAGCATGGCAGCTGTCAATATTTTCAGCAAAAATGATTCGCCTCTTGAATGTTGCAGCCAGTCACCTGTAAAATACCCAGCTGCTCACAACCCCCAGGAGTAATGTGGCAGGAGTCCAGCTGAGAACAATTTCCCAACTCCATTCATGCAAACTTCTGTAGATTCAGCAACATGTGCAGACCTCGATGAATCAGGTCTGTGTAGTCTATTACTTAAAACAGGAAGATGGCGTGGTGGGCTTCCAGGTTGTGTGCCCAGCTCTGTTCTTGTTTTTACTGGGAAATTTCACCTGTAGTAGGGCTCCCCAATTCTGATGTGGATCTGGGTTTTTGGTGTACTTCTGTGCAGTGCTGCATTAATACTCTTAAATCTCCCTTTTGTTCTTAGATAACTGATTGTTACCCTTTGTAGAGAGTACTTTGGGAAACCTGCTTATGCTTGTAAGAGAATGTAGCTCATTTAAAAACTCTGCTTCTCTCTCTCTCTTTTCAAAGGGGTCTTGCACCTCAGAATAAACCAGAGCTGCAAAAGGTGATGGAGAAGAGAAAACGAGATCAAGTGATTAAGCAGCAGAAGGAAGAGGAAGCACAAAAGAAGAAATCAGACCTGGAAATAGAGCTACTGAAACGACAGCAGAAGCTGGAGCAGGTGAGCAGGGAAATGGTGCTAGGAGGACTAGAACTTGGTGAAGAAACTCACTGCTGGAGAGAAGAATAGGCTGGGTTTGCTAGGGTAGTTGGAAGTACCTTCTGTGCAGGTATCTACATGTTGTCTCTGAACCCCTTTCAATTCTGAATGGACCATGTTCTTTCAGCATCATCATGAGATACAAAAGTGTTATCTTCATTTAACAGGTTAGTGAATTGAGGTACGTGGCAGATAAAGGCCATATCTGCACTAGGAGTGTTTTACTGGTGTAACTCTTTGGGCAAAACCCTTGTAGTGCAGACACAGCTACAGTCACAGTTCTTTTGGTGCTGTAGGTTAGGCTGGTTCAGTAAATGAAATACTAGTGTGCACACTCTTGTAATGGCAGCTATATTAAGAGCTTAGCATCTAAGCAAAGTCACATTTCCAAGCAGCACTGCTGTGCCAGCAAGAATTAGCAAGCTAGTTGGGCTACCATAGCTGAGGATGGAATTGAACCCAGATTTCTGCTGAGGATGGAATTGAACCCAGATTTCTGAATCTTGGTCTGTGGCTCTACCCTCTTCACATCTTTCTTCACTCTCCATTAAAGAACTGTTGAAGCTAGTTGTTGTTTGGTACATCCTAACACAGCCAGATACAAGTTCATACATCTCAGAGCAAAGTACATAGGTGACATGTACCTGATTGGTTTCTGGGAAACAGTCCCCACATACTTTTTGGTCATAGCAGAGAAGATATTGGACACAAGTCCCAGTGCAACACTGGAGCTAAGAGCACAAATGTGGCTATAGCCCAGAAAATGTCAGGCAGGTGTATTTTCTCTGTACACAACGTAACTGTGAGCACTGCTGGGAAATGTGCCTAATTCTGGTATTCACACTTCAGAAAGGTTCAGAATATTTCTGTAAGAATAATTCGAGAGCTGGGAAACATGCCCCTAGATTAAGAAACAAAAGCAGTTCAGTCTAGTGACAGTTTTATGCAGGACGAGGTACCTACACAGAGATGAGACTTCTGACTGTAGGTGGTTAGTAAGCCTAGTAGAAAAAGGCTTAATGAGAGCCAGTACTTGGAAGCTGACAATATAGAAGAGGTACCAGCTATTAATAATAACTAAAAGTAACTTATAATTACCTGCTAGAATGGGGGTGGATCCTCCATCCCTCAGTGTCTTTAAGATGGAATATGTTTCAGTAAGAAATGCTATAATCAATTCTATTTTAAGGGTTGGGCTTGATGTACCAATTATGAGGAAGGGGGGTTCTTTGCCCTGTGTTATGCATCTGGTCAGACTGGGTGATTTAAAAAGGTCCCTTGTGGATTATAAATCTATCACCAGGCCTCTTTAAAAAAAATATTTTTAAAAAGTCACTTCACTTGCAGAGCTGGGAAGAAGGTGCTTTCCCCCTATCCGCTGGGGTTAGATGCACTGCTCTGCAGAGGGACAGCTGCCAGCCTCTGTCTCTGTCAAGGTGCGTTGTCTCTGCAGTAGGTGAGCATCTAAAGTGCCCACAGACAGAAGACCCAGTCCTTGAAAGCATCACTTCTCATTTTTAAAAAGAATCCATTTGAATAAAAAAAGTTTGAAGAACAATAAGATCCACCTTAATAAAAATCCAGTTAAGTTGGCTAATATTCTAATTAAATATTAATTAACTAATTACATTTCAAGCCTAAAATTGATATGCATTAACGGGTAAGTGCTGTCTTTGCAGAAGGAGGTGGATTCTGTTTATCTGGAGCTCAGCCTTTGCTTGGTAGATCCCTGAAATGCCCTTGGCTGGCTCAAGTTCAGATTCAGAAATGAAAACCTTGTTTGCCAGAGAAAAAAGCCCTTCCCATAACAAATAGTGCTGCAACTCTGGGAGCTCTGTAGGCAGGCCTGACACCATGATTCATTGCAGAGCATAGCAATTCTTTATCTTAATAAGATTTGTCCCTTGTCACAGAGCCAGGAGGAGGGAGAGCCTGTTCAGGTAGGTGCTATACAATCCCTGTTAATCAGCAGGGAGACCTTGGTGTATTCAAATGAAACATTGCTTTCAGGATTGCATTTACCATTCATTTTACAAAGATATGCTTCTTCCGGCTTGTCGGCTCCTAGGTTTCCTGTCAAGTTGTAGGGCTGCTAGTCTTCCAAATGGTGCATAAAGCAGCCAGTCTTCTTTGCCAGTGCATGGCTGCAGTGAATAACTTCATGTCCTACCATTTTTGGATGATTCCACATAGAGGCAGGAACTCTGAGATGTAAAAGTTCAAGGAATGGGTACTAATGGAATCGAGGGCATTCAGGATAGGCAAAAGATACCTCAGGTGAGGCACTTACCTCCATGGATCAGAGCCTGGTCACCTGTGTTCTCTCAGGGGACAGGATTGGCAATCCAGGAGCGGAGCAGAAGAGGAGAGGTTATCTTTTTTTAACTAAAGATCGCAATGAGAATTTGTTCCCAAACCTCTTTGCCTCATCAGACAAGCAGTTTGCCCTATGTACCAAAAGTGTTCCCAATTCTAACAGAGCTTTGAAGAGAGATGGGTTTGGAGTGAAATGGAAAACAAATGTAATCCAGTACTCTTGATTAAAGCCTCTTCACCTTTTTGTGGGGTGGAGGAGGGGGGAAAGGCAAGGGAAATATTTAATGTACCCTCTGCCATACCTGAATCTTCGAAAATAAGCTTCCTTCTGTAGTTTTGCCCTGCAACGTGATCATTTCATTTCATTTTATTTTTATATGCAAATCTCTTTTAAGCTGGAACTTGAGAAGCAGAAGATACAGGAAGAGCAGGAAAACGCACCTGAATTTGTAAAAGTGAAAGGCAATTTAAGGAGGACGGTCCAAGAAACAACAGAAGCCCCAGACTCCTAGAGCAAGCACCGGCTAAGACTGCCAGCGTTCCAGTGGTGGCTGCAGAGAGAAATTGTCTCAAATTTGCTCACAGTAGAGAGGATAAAACAGCATCCAGGTGACATTTGCTGAGGATGAATTTTGAATTTCTGGAACGTGTATGGATTAAGACTGCAACATAAAATGACTGAATTCGCCAAACACAGACCTGAGACAAATGGAAGCAGCCTGTTGTCAGTTCAGGGTTGTGGACATCTGAAGTGCTTAATTGGAGACTTAAAAGAAACCAGGGGCCCTAGATAAACCCCTTGAATGTTGCACTGCTTGGTTTCTTCTAATCCCAGTTTAATGAAGACATCAAAGTTATATTTTGCTCTTTTTTTTTTTTTTTTTTTTTTTTAAGGAAAAAAAAATCCTCTGCTAGTATTTTATGGAGTTTGGCTGTGCAGTAAACTTCTCACCGTCTGTCCCTTTGGTCTGGGTCAAGTCTGGTTGGGAAGTGTGGATTCATGCACTTAATTTTAATAGGTGTTTAAATCCAGAGAGGAAGTGGTGTAGTTTAATCATACCTGAGCACCTTGGTTATCTGTTACAACAGAGGAAATTGGTGTGGGGAGATGGGAATGCTTGCCGTTCAGCAGCCCTGAGCAGCTAGAAATGTTTTCAGCCAAATTTCACCTCCGGAGGCACATCTAGAATTTGGTCCTTGAGAGACCAAATCAGATCATTTCCCCACTTGGGCAGGTCAAAATCTGATTTTTTTTTTTTTGTTTCCTTTCTACCATCAGACACTCCTTTATCTTCCACAGAGGAATTGCACTGGACAGGCCTGTGCAGCTCCACCTGTCCACCTTGATTTTCCCAGCTCCTACAGGAAACCAGCCCTCACTTTAGTTGTTATATTTTGAAATCCTGCCCATTTTGTTGATGTGGGTTTTCTTTCTGTGCTGTGAACCCCAAGATCCAAACTCAGTATTACTGGGTTGGTCAGGACCTGTAATCTCACTTGGTGCGACTGACCACAGGCCCATTGAGCTAGGGGAGTGATTCTACCTGTGAACTCCCATTGACCAGAACAGGGATGGCGACCCAGACCTGCTACGGAGGGAGAGTTAAATTGCTACTGAAATGAGGAACCTTTCTTAATTTTGCTTTATGAAATAGACCTGATTTACCTCATCTTTCCTTTGCCTCGTGAAATGAGGGACTCGCATTACCACTGAGTTTTAGGGCTGGATTCTGTCATCCTCGGGCAAGTAGTCCCTTGAACTGGCTCTTGAATAAGGCTCTACTTTGTTTGATGAAGAATGACAGAATTTGACCCTTTGTGTTTATGACTACTGTTTTTTTCCAGGGCATCCTGGAGTTGGGCATGCGGAACAGATGATGGCTCATGTAGGCTCAGGTCCTAAGCTGAGGTAAATGGGTGCACGTGTCTTGAAGGCCTTAGAAACTAGAGAGAAATGCTCATCACACCAGTGACAATCTGGCTGTAGTTTTTGCCATCAGTTGCTAAACAGAAATACATCCTAGCTTGTGCTTACACCTGAGCTCGCTGTTTGAGAACACGTTCTGATAATATGAAGTGTGTGCGTTTCTGCATAAGAAGTTTTATTGTATTTTTCTCTTTTGCTTTCCCTTCTGCATCCTAGAAATTAAATACAACTTCAGTTTAGCAGGAGGGGCATAATGCTCCAACTTAGCTATGCTTTCTGGGTGCATCTGTCATGTCGTTAAGATCTAGGTATTTCTTATAGGACACAATCAAATTTAGAGGTAAATTAAAATTAAATTGTGACACACATACTACCGTTGACTAGATTTACAGCACAGCTCATGTTCAGAAGACTGAATGCTAAAAGGGCTTACAAAATTGTTCCCTTTATGGTCATACAAGAGGCAAAGGCCAAATATAAGGATCTTCCATGCTGTTTTCCTGCAAAACAAAATTCTAACCACTTCAGCTTCTTTCCTTCTGTACTTCCTTGGGAAGGAAGTCGTCTTCCTGTTGGTCAGCCCATTGTTCAGATGCTCACGCTGATCAAGTGACTTGGCTGCTTGTCTTCTGTCAAGACAGCGCTACACTCTTGTTTTATGTGCTGCATCCTACAAGACAGGACTGTGAAAAATGCTCCCTTAGAAATCCTACCTTGATATTTAGCCACCCAATCCCTGCCTCCTCACGACCTTCTTCATGTCTGCTGAACTCCGCTCTGCAGCTGCTGTCGTGTTCAACAGGCAGGTCTTCAGCAAGAGGGGAAAAAACACCCATCTTGCCTGATCAACTTGTTTTCTCGGAAGGAATATAGGCTTTACCACTGCCTTTCCATGTGTGAGACAGCCCTGCTACTCGTAGCCACTGGAATAAAAGAAATCGGGGTCTAAACCCAAAATACAGGGAAGTCAATGGGAAGATCTTTAATTTCAGTGATTTTTGGATTAGGTGATTGTGGCAAATGCAAGATGGATCTTTTCCACTTTCTCTTCTTATTGGCTTGTGATTCAGGGTAGAGTTTTTCTTTCACAGAAGGCTTGAAAACTCCCTTGTACATAAAGTGTGAAGTAGGCTTTCTTTTTAATTCAAATTCTCTCTTGCTAGATTAAATACTAGTAGATCGTCGATGCGTGTGCTAGGACACCGTAGAATTCTTTGCCAAGGAATCCCAAAGTCTATTTGATGGTGTTTCGAAAGGCAAAAATCGGTCATTAAAATCAGGGTCCAGCATTGGGCTAGAATGTGCGGCCCATAGATGGGTGACCACTTAGTCACACCAGAAGTGCCATTGTTTTCCAATGGGGTGCTTGTGTGGAGGGCAGTTTGCCCTTCTGAGTAAGGGATTCCTAATTTGGCCCTTAGTTTTTTGGAATTTTAAGCAATCCTCCAAGTGTTCCATTGATTTAAACTTTTACCACTTTTGCCTCCAATAGGGCAAGACTCTTTTTAACCCTTTACTTTTTGATACTAGGATAGTAAATGTAGGGTTTTGTTTCTAGCTCCTAAAGCTGGCTTTAATCTCCTGTTGATATATCTCCTCCTTTGAGTGTACATATATAAATATATATAAATATAAAAAAGGGAGCCTTAATGGATTTGTTTTCATAATTTAATATTTTTTTGTATTTGCTCTTGTATAATGGTTTTTAAAGGTATGATGAAAAATGAGGGTGGAATACTTAGAACCAAAGTTAAGCTTAATAAAATCTACTATGTGCTTGGAATAGGCAACTGTGTCTGTTATCACCTGCTGAAATGGAGTTTCTGAGCTGGGCTCAAAGTTTTCCAAGTTTATTTAAATATTATATTTTCTCTTTTTTTTGGCAGGGAGGAATTTCAAGGTCATAATGACTTGGTTGCTTTGAATGGCAGCCGTATTTATATGTGCTAAATTATGAGCATATCAGGTTAGCAGGTGCAGCTAAATCTTGCAATCATTTTGCATCCTATTTTCAATGGAAGTCATTTAAGATATGGACAGAATATGGAGAAGCAATTTGAGAAAGAAAAGGAATGCAAAGCTGTTTAGCTATTGCCAGTGTGTGGAGGGGAAATGTTAGGGAAAATTTTAATGAGATTAAATAATTCCTAGAAACTATCACATTCAGGTTTGCTACCCTTCTTAGCGCCAACTGGATAAAATTCAGTCCGGAGATCAGGGAGGTTCTACCACGGATACATTTTGCCCAATAGAAAAAGCAGTGAGAGGAGTAAGTAGGGTGACCATATTATTTTTAAGGAACTGTTGCTCCATCTCCCTGCCAGACTGCAGCCTGCACCCCTGTGATTCTGGGACTCCGTTTTAATTTTCACCAACCAGCCAGGACCAACTTATGAAATCCGGGAGTAATCTGGTCGAATCAGGATTTACGGTTACCCTAGGAATAAGAAATGAGAGTGGTCCTGGGTTTAGTCCTGCAAAGATGCTCTGAAGTCAGAAAAACACTTAAACGTAGCAAATGGGATTATTCAGGTGTTTAAATTTAAGCATGCGCTCAAATGATTTGCTGGATTGGCCTCAGAATGCTTAGCAACTGCAAGATTCAGTCGTCTGAGAACAAGATGATGATATGTTGAGGCAGACCGGAAAAAACACAGGGAGAAATGGGGAAAAGGAGGTATGGGTAAGTGAGTGGGCCCCAAACCTCCCCTCCTATTCTGAATTCTTGATGACAATGACAATGTTGACCTGAGCACTGATACTAGCCCAGTCAGGTACAGAGAGGAAAAGAGACAAAAAGAAGTGGGTCGAGTGGAAGGGGGAGGGGAAGAGCAGTGAAATCAGAGCAGATGTCAGGAAATGCTTCTTCCTTCAGAAAGTACTCAGCGTGGGGAATGGATCCTGGCAGTGTTGCTGGAGTGGAAACACTGGAGCTGCTCCAGGAGCTGTCAGATTGGTGGGGGAAGGTAAGAGGCAATGGGGTGTTAATACAGAACCTGTCAGAAATGTGGCCCTGTGCTGTCCCCCAGCACACTCCACCCCAAACTTATGCAAAACGTGGTTCAAATTATCCTTTGATTCCAGTTTTCAGAACAAATAAAATAAAGGGAAGCGGGTGTTTGTTCTGTTTTTGTCGCGATTCCAATAAAAACAAAGCAAACCAAAATGATGCACTTTCTTCATACAAATTTGGATTGCATCATGCTAATAATGCATCGTGTCAGATGGCTTTGCACGTACCTATCTTCTGTACATTCACTACAGGGAGGAAGTTTCTGTTTTGCTTTGCTCTTACATTCATTTGAACATGATGTACTTTGTGGAGAGAGGCTTTGGCTACCGCTAAAGTTGGACCAGCCCTAGATTTTAGTTTGTGATTTAAAATTGCTTGCACCCATGTGGCTGACATAATGATTTCTGGCCTGGGGTGGAGAGTAAGCAGCTACAGCAATGCAACTATTAAACCGTTGAAATCAGTACTGTCTGCATTGCTTTTAAGGAACTCACTGGGCTAATGTCTAAATGTCCCTTACGCACAATGGACAGTAGAAACTTGACAATTTCACGGCTGCAGTCACCTGTGAAATTGATTAGCAGCTGTCAGTTTCACTGCCAGTGAGAGCTGTGTCTGAGAGCTGGCAAACATACTACAGATTTGGCTGCGCTTTTACCATTGCTTCCTTGGAGCTGGGCAAAAATCCCTAACCATTTGCCAGTGTTAGCAGTGGATATTGTAAGGAGTAGCAACAATGTCAGTCGAGAGTACAAGGGGTGAAGGAGTTGTTGCATGCACCTCCCCAAAGTCTCTTACTGGTGGGGAACCTCAAAGGCAAGATTCCCTTTATGAGAACATGGAAAGGCTGGCAAATGTGTGTGTGCGCAAAGGGTTGAGATCTGGGAACATGAAAATACAACCTAATGCAGGTTTTTGCTTTAAATTTGTTGCACTTTAATAGCCTCTCATCTGACACACTCAAGTCTTAAAATATTCTGGTGAGTGGCATGAAATCCTTTGACTGATGGAAATGGAAAGCTGTGACAACAGAGAAGATGCGTCTCAGAGGTTTTATAAAAGAAAATGGTGGTCTGGACTCTGTCCTAGGCTCAAACCACTGGGCCTAGACCATGGCCTCCCTGCCAAACTTTTGGCATCACTTTAGGCTGAGGATGGTTTTGCGAGGAAAGTAACACAAAGAGTATAGAATAAGCCCTTTAGGAATAAGATTACCAAGAATGACCTGCATATTTCAAGGCTGTAGTGCCTGTATGTGAATGATAGTGAGGAAGGCTCTGTGATTTCCCCTAGCATATTTATGGGCTTCATCCTGCTCCATTGAAATCGATGGGAGTTTTCCACATTGACATGAATGGGAACAAGACTAAGTGTCAAACAGTGTCAAGGACTGCTCTGAGGAGCATGTTATTATGTAGGCCATCTTAGATTTCAATGTTGCAGTTCAACCAAGCCCCTTTTCTGTACTTTCTGTACTAGCTGAGGGCAGGAACCTGGCTCATCAAAATATCTGGCCTTAGAAAACGTATTTTGTCCTTGATATCTATCATGGCTCCAAGGGCGCACCCAGAGGGTGGTGGTAGATGGGTCGATGTCGACCTGGGAGGGTGTGGGCAGCGGAGTCCCCCAGGGCTCGGTCCTTGGGCCGGTGCTGTTCAACATTTTCATTAGCGGCCTGGACGAGGGTGTGGAGAGCACCCTGCTCAAGTTCACTGATGACACCAAGCTGTGGGGTAAAGTGAATACACCGGCAGGCAGGGACCGCATCCAGGCAGACCTGGATAGGTTGGAGAAGTGGGTGGATCTGAACAGGATGCGGTTCAACAAGGACAAGTGCAGGGTGCTGCACCTGGGGAGAGGGAACCAGCATTATGGTTATAGGTTAGGGGCTGCCCCTCTCGGCAGCACAGAGGCAGAGAGGGATCTCGGAGTCAGGACTGACTCCAGGATGAATATGAGTTGCCAACGCGACGAAGCAATAGGCAGAGCCAACTGCACCCTGTTGTGCATCAACAGGGGCATCACTAACAGGTCCAGAGAGGTCTTGCTCCCCCTCTATGCGGCGCTGGTCAGGCTGCAGCTGGAGTACTGTGTCCAGTTCTGGGCGCCGTACTTCAAGAAGGACGTGGAGACCCTGGAGAGGGTCCAGAGGAGGCCACTCGTATGGTTGGGGGCCTCTGTGGCCAGCCCTATGAGGAGAGGCTGAGGGACCTGAATCTCTTCAGTCTCCGCAAGAGGAGACTGACGGGGGATCTTGTGGCTGCTTACCACCTTATCAGGGGCCACCAGCAGGGACTCGGGGAAAGTCTGTTCACCAGGGCCCCCCTTGGAGTCACCAGGAACAATGGCCACAAGCTGAGGGAGGAGAGGTTTAGGTTAGATATTAGGAAGAACTACTTCACAGTAAGGGTGGCCGGAGCCTGGAATAGGCTTCCCAGAGAGGCGGTGCTCTCACCTTCCCTGGAGATCTTCAAGAGGAGACTGGATAGGCACCTGGCTGGGGTCTTATGACCCCTGCCCCCCCAGTGCTCATTCCTGCCCATGGCGGGGGGTCGGACTTGATGATCTGTCTAGGTCCCTTCTGACTCATTGAGTCTGCTGTGAGCATTAGTCACAAGCTATTATAAGCAATCGCCATGCTGTGTAGGTTTTATGCCTTGCCGTGTTGAGTTCAGAGTACAATGGCTTCCTCTCAGCTATTCCTCTTGTCTGCAGTCACAAGACATGATACAGCTCCAGGTTTGGCTGCAGCACAAAGAAAGTCACAGAAGGCCTAATAAGCCTCGGATAAAAGGACCCCAAACCTTTTACACCACATGCCTTTTTGCAATTCTCTTTCTGGTTTGGGGAAGGGGGGGTTTCCTTTATACAGGTAACTGATTGGACAACCCAGCAATGAGGAGCAGTGTCTTTTCACAACTGTTTGGGGAGATAAATGAATGGAGCAAGAATCAGGACAGCTGATGGGGGTTTTAAATTCCATTTTTTAACCTTCCTTTACATACAATGCTCTGACTTGCTTTTGGCTCAGAATTAATTACCTTTGTTTTAGATGGTAAGTTCAGACACTTAGATAAATACATATAGACACACTCGGTTATATTAAGCTCTTACCTAGAGTTGTGCATGTTCTGTGGGCTTCATGAATATTATTTCCCGTGAGTAGTATCAGAAGCTGAAGGTACGTATCCCCCCCGTTCATGGATGGAAACTAGTACAACACTTCAAGACCCCAGAACAATTTGGTGTCAAGCCCAGGATGAGAAATCTACTTTTGACCCACAGTCCTGTGCTTGGACCTCTTGATTGACTGGATGTCTATACACTGCTTGGCACAGCTGTGTTTGAGAAAAATCTCTGATGGTGCACTTGAAATTCTTAGCCCTTATCTATTGGGCTTGAAACTCAAAAAGAAGTCAGTGTCTCTAAGTCCTTCATATGATACAAGAAGCATCTTAGACTGTATGCACAAGCAGAGGAAAAGACGTGCTCCCTATAGCAGGCTGAAATCCAGGCATTCAGTGGTTGTGGCTTAGCAAATTAACACTTTGAACTTTGCCCATTTGTTTTATTTTGTTGCTTTTTAGTTTAATTTTGTTGCCTTTTGGGGAGGAGGGTTATGGTCTGGGGTTGAAGAAAGGAGTTCAAAGGCAGGCAGTCTAGTAAGTGAAGCCAGGACTAAAAGATCATTCCCTGATGGAAAGTTAAATAAGGATTAGCTTTTATCATTAATGACAGGAAGAGAGAGACTTTCTTTAACCGTCGGCTGCCAGACCCTGAAGTCCTTATTAAGCCTTTCATCAGGGAAGCTTTATTTAATAAAGTCCTTGTGTATTTTCCTGGTGGATAAATTCAGTCTGCAATCAGTAGTATTTCACTGGTAAGAGTTTTATAGTAAGGGAGCACTTTTTTTTTTCAGCTACAGTACTGTTGCCCAGAGAATGCTGCTAGCACAGCCCATGGGACTTAAAACCCAAACCTGTCTCTGATGGCTCCCTGCTGAGCCTAGGATCAATGCAGAGGACCAAGCTCTGCCTACTGGCCCTCAGCCAAGTCTGGCAACTGGCAGAGTAGTTGTCCTGAGCATGTGCCCCTCCAGTGAGACCCCGAGCACAGTGCTGGCCTGCAAGCTCAGGATAAACGCTGGGGAATGGCTGGGCTTTGAGCAGAAGCAAGTGACTGGGTCTTGATCTTTGCAGTAGCATAACTAGGGTGAGGTGAGCGGTGCATGAACCCTATCTCAGGCATCTTTGCCACAACACACATCACCCTATGCTGCCCGTGCCTGGCTATAGGAGCCGGGCAAGACGGTCCCACACCCAGCAGTCCCACACCCCCCTTCACTCTGCGGAGGAAGCAGCATATAGGTCTTTGCTCCCCTTCCCCATCCTCACACAGTCTCCCGTGCCGGGCATGCCTTCCCTCCCCACCGCCCTGAGTGCTAAAGGATCCTGGGTGGTGAGTCTAGGCCTGGCAAGGAGGCAGCATTTCATGACCACAGACACGTGGCCTGCGCACTAAGTGGGGGCAACTGGTGCTGCTGCCCTAGGTGCTGACTTGGGGGAGCTGGAGTAGAAACAAACACTGCCCCCACAGCCACATGACTGTGTTGGTAGCATGGCACTGGCTGGCGGGTGCTGCTGCTCCGTGTCCCCAGTTACATTGCTATACCTCCGATAGGCACTTCTGAATATTTTAACCTTTGTCTCCTTCAGTCCCACCTCCGAAGGTTTTCCGTGTGGTACACAGAGCCTCACTGTTAGCTCTCCTATCGGGGATGACCGTGCTTGTACGCTAGCATTAATCCAGTACTGATTCTGGCCAGACCCTCTCACTTACATGGATTGTCATTACCCTGCCACTTCGGTGGAGCGCTCTCTGATTTGCACTGAGGTATCTGCAAGGAGATTGGCTTATATGTTTCACTGGGGTTAGTGAATGTTGATTACCTTTGGGACTAGGGAGGATTAATACATGACAATCTAGGGCTCTCTTCTAAGGCAGAGGTCCCGTGAACAGTTAGTGGCTCTGGTGCATCAGTCGGGGTATTCAGGTATGTATGGAAAAGTAGCAGTATTTTACTTCTCCTTCCAGGTGAGGAGTTTCACTGCATGAGTCCCCTGTAATTGCGTCCAAGATCAAACAGCAAGAGTGGCTGAAGGAGGCAATTGTCCTGTTCTTTAACCACTAGACCATATTTCTTCATGCTAAAACTAGATGGCGTATGTCCCCTTTTTGCAGCCTCCTTGTGTTTTTGGCACTTATTCTGTCTTTCCTTGTTTTACCCCCAGCTCCCACTGCCTATTTGATCATCCTTGTACTCTGCTTTTTCCCTGGACTGGATTGTAATAAAAGGCACTGACTAGTTCTGAATACCAAGGGCTAGATCCTAAAATGAAGAATTGGGGCTTAAACACTGCACTGCTATTCATAATCCAAGAAACCTGGGGACCTGAAGGAAGAGAGGAAAAAAAGAAAGATGTAGAGAAGTAGAAGCATCAGTTCTGGCTGCAAAGAGCCATAGGAGAAACATGGGAGGGGAAGTGCATGGCTAGCCAGGTGGCTGAAGTGCTGGGCTCAGGAGGGCTCGACTCTAATCTGTGGTCTGCCTCAGACACCCAGCGCAATCCGTCACAAGTCAATCTCCGTGCCCCTGAGCCCTGGCTGAAAAATGGGGACAATAATATTTGCCTGCTGGATAGGACTGCTGTTGAGGGTAAGTGTATTAAGAATTATGAGGGACTTGGGTAAAATAGACCTGAGGACACAAAGAAAATGGATCTTATGACAAATTCAAGACATCCTGTTGTCTTTTTCCTATCCTGTTTAAGCTGTTAATATAATGCAATAATGTTGTCTAGTGCAGTGATTCCCAAGCAGGGTACCACAGGTGCCTTGAGATCCTTTCAAGGGTGCTAAGGGGTGTCACAAAATGGAGGCACTATTAGATGTACAAACATGATTCACAAGGTAAACCCAGAGATTTCAAATAGGAATCCATAGCATTAAACACGTTCTGCTGTGGTCTTTCTGAGGTCTTTGCAACAGAAGAACGGAGCTTTATTTTTCTATGGTCAAAACCAGAGTGAGAACTAATGGGCACTTGCATGTGGGGAGCCTGGAAATCCAGCATGTTGGGCAGACTCAACTAATCGAGTTTGCTGGAACGCATAAATTGACTCACCCTGGCAGCCTTGCATGTTCGTGTGTCAGCATCACAGCGCACCTCCGCACTGAGAAAATGGTGGTGGTGCGCTTTGAACTAAAACACGTTCAATGAGCTGTTTTTTCAGTGTGGGGATGTGCTGCACTGCTGATGCATGCCACACGCGAGCGCTTTTAAATAGCATAGTTCGCTAATTAAAAGCACGCAGCACCGCATCAGGAGCACCTGTAAAAATGCTATAAGAGCTAGCATTTTCCGAGTGGTGCCTTGACCTTAAAAAGGTTGAGAACCACTGGTGTAGTGTGAAGTCTTCCCCATTATTTAGATGAAGGTGTAGAGAGATGACATGCTAATACCATTGTGGAATGGTACTATAATATCACAACTGTATAAGCTGTTACATTATAACTCTCATGTCTGCATGCTCCTATAATAGCAATGAAAGTGTAGTAAAGCCATTGTAATTTTAACCCTGTTTTCTTCCAGGGTTAAAGTTACAGGGACTCAGTTCACTTGCATCGCTCTGGGTGCCTGCCAACTTAACAAGGCACTGCAACAGCAGAAACTCCCAAGCTGTGGCTCCCCATCTGTTTTTAAAACAATTGATAGTAACGTCTGTCTACAGCCAGAGTCAGACAATCCTAATAGCATCCAAAAATGTTTGAAATGTAAAGAATATTTCCACTGATAGATTTCCCGTCTGCCTTGGCTTGGAGAGCCTAGCATAACTTCCTCCTCGACTGCCCTTCAAACACCGCTTTTCAGATTTCAAGTGCTACATTTGTTTGAACCTGTACATGAGGTTGCCATCTAGTGGCTATTAGCAATATCGAACTTATTCTTCAGTGGGGGGGTTATACTGCCCATACGAGGAGGAGGATTTCAGAACAAGGATTTTGATTGGCAGGTTGTTCCTAGCAAAGAAGTAGGGGGATGATCCTATAAAGTGCTGATCACTGAACTTCCATCACATTTTATAGGGATTGAGGATATTTAGCACCTCTTGGGCCCCCAGTACTGGGGCCTCTGTTCAGTTTGTCATTATTTAGTGTTTATATTTCTGTAGCACCTGAGGACCCCATGGGTGCTGCTCTAATGGGTGCTGAGATGAAGATTCAGGAGTTCTTGACTGAGCCAGGGTACAAGTCTTTTGATCAAGTGCCTTGCACTGTTTCAGAGTAAGTCAAGTGGGCAGAGAATATGAAAAAAAAGGAGACTTTGGGAAAGTCGCTGTTGCTGTTTAGGAAGAATACTTGTCCTGTGGAATTTCAGTCTTGGGTATTTCACTTACGGGTGATCAGCAGAACTTATAAGGTTTGGCTTATCTACAACCTATACTTGTTGTATAGAGTACAAACTGAAGGGGCTTGACGACATACATGGGCACATACATACCCCTCGTATTCCAATTCAGGGTTATCCACAGCCTTGTTGTATTTTTCCATCCCAGCTGAAGTAGCCAGCAAAAAAAATACAAATACTTGTTGTATTTTTCCATCCCAGCTGAAGTAGCCAGAGAAAAAAAGTATCCTGTTTTCGGGCCATTTGTCAATAATTTAGCCTTGGGTCATGTTACCTTAGCCTCTGAGCTCAGCCAGGTTATAAAGGCTGCACATGTGCTTTTCTCTCACCTTCTCTTTCATGTACAAACACTTTATTCTGGCTTTGCATGCCCTAGTAGGCTGCTTGTCCTCCCTTTCTTAGACTTGAAGTCATCAAGGTGAGTATACGGTCACCTGTCATATAGTTCAAATCACAAAAGGTAGGAGGCATAGTTTTGTATCTGGCTTTTTGTTATGCAGCATTTAAGAGGAGGAGGAATATTTTCATGTAATAAAAATGGAGGGAAATCTAAATAAAAATTGTTCTCTATCTGCAACATTGGAAATTCAACCTGCTGTTTTACCCTCCATTAACTGCACTGAAGTGATGAACCCAAGTTTTGCTGTTTTTGATGAGATGACAGAGTTAGTCTATTAACCGTCTATCTTATTTATTGCAGAAGTGTCAAGAGGAGGATCCGGTCGAGGGCCTCCTGGTGCTAAGTACTCTTCTTGCATAACACAAAAATGGTCCTTGCCAATGTTGAGCCCAAAGTCTGGGAGAGGGATGCAACCCTGGTATTAGGTCCAGAAAGATTTGGGGGACAAGTGGATTAGGTATTAGCCAAGGTGAACAGCACCATGGCGTTCTGGCAGTGCTATTTATGGGCCCACCTTAGTTTTATTAGTAGATTGAATTTAGTTGCAACTAAAGTTAGAGTAAAACAAATAAAGGTTGTATTAGAACAAAACAAAGGGAAAAGGGAAGTGGAGGATAACAACAATACAATACAATACCATACTATGATAGGTCTGAACAACTTGGGACACAGAACGGAGAACAATACGAACAAAGTCAGAACAATACTTTACCACAAATGAGGCATGACTAGGAGGAATACCAGCAACATTAACCTATTCCATCCATGATGGATGCTAATCCAGGTCTACCTAGATGTTTGTCAGAAAAGAGCGCTGGCATCCTGCGGCCTTACGTTCTGCCAGGGTCCCTAGCCAGAGTGCAGTTGTGGTATCTCTGGTGGGCACGTCTACCCATGTTATTAAGGCAAAGCAATACACTCTGACACTTACCATGCCAGAGTTTATTGCTCATGGGCACTGTGTTTACATGAGCTAATTAGTTTCCTGAGGTCTAATAGGACTGCACTTGTAGACATGAGACGTTAACTGTGGAGCTAATTGCTCCCTAGTAAATGTCGCATATAGACATGCCGAGTATCTGTAAGTGTAGGATCATACAGGTGCAGGAGTCCTGCAGTATGGAGTCCCGCAACTGTGCTGCAGAAGAATGGCAGCAGCTCTACTTAGAGGAACTTCTCTGGCTTGGAGATCTCCTTTCCACAATCCTCTAACGAAGCACACTCTTCAAACAGAACAACCATATACCAATGTCACTTAAAATAGATTAAAGACATGAGCTACACCATATGTGCACCAAAACACTCACACGCTGGGTGCTTCTACACATTCATTAATATGCTTTTGCTGCTGCACTCTCATGTGAGGTACTAACTAAATACGTACTACTAACACACAGTCGTTAAAGTGCATGCTTTTTTTAGTGACATTTAATACACGGTAGCTTAATTTTACCGTGCATTACCATATCACAGTTTTTGCCATGATGCCTTAATGCGCAGTAAAATAGGCTGCTGCACATTAAAGCACATGTGTAGATGCGCCCACTCTCACACCAGGTGTACATGGGTACCTTGTACACTTTTCATTCACATCATATCACCCCACTCTCAGCTGCCTAATCAGGCAGAGTTGTCAGCCATATGCTTCCCCAATCAAATCCACCACTCATGTCGCCATCCTTCTGTCACTCAGAGTGGTTATTCCAGTATTCCTCAGATGAGGTACACTGGTTTCTTGCCATTCACTCCATCACTACCAACGCATGCCCATACTTTCAAAGTGGGTGACCAGATTATAAGGTCAGATATTCCAGACAGTTCTTCAAATTCAATGTTTTTGCATATGTGTAAATGCAATAAGAGGGGTAGCAAACAGAATTTGAACTCTACACCAAGTGACCTTGCAACAGAAGTGTAAGGTGAGAGACAGCAGGTAGATGCAACACAGGGGTAGAGGATGGAGGGGGGGGAAGGCACACAAGGTAACAATGAAGCCGTTTGGGTAAGTAATGGGTGGTGACCTCAGCTTACTAGCTGACTAGTGATGGTTGATTGCTGTGTAGGCATCTGTCTGTGTAGCACCCATGGGATAGCCAAATCCTTTTCCAGCCTTCAAATTGTACCAGTTGTCCTGAGCTGAAATAGAACATTTCACTAATGCTGAGATGAGACTGACAAACTCTACAGGCAGCCTGTTCATCCTGGCAGTCATCCTGTAGAAAATTCATATCAATTAAGGAAGCAGTGTGGACTTCAGGAGATGGCCATGTGATGGGCTAGCTGGTAGTAATTTGGCCCAGCGGTTTTGAAAGGGTAAAAGAAGATTGGAGGGCTTGGGATTCCCTTTCCTCACCAATCAGGCCCCAGACACTCACCCTCCATGTCCCCTGATTGGTCCCTCGGGTCACCTGGAAGGGGATAAAAGGGACAACGCGGCTGACTTGGGGAAGACCAGCGAGGGACCGCAAGGAAGGAGATTTCAAGAGCTGGCAAAAAGCTGGGTGGGAGCAGTTGCCCCAGAAGCACCTGAAGGAGTGGGACCTGCAGGCAGCAGCTGGGCCCTCAGCAGCAGGGCATGCGGCCGGCAGGACAGACTCCCCGTTGGGCTCCAGGATCCCCTGGGAGAGGCTGCAGCCAGCAGGAGAGGCTTCCCCGCTCCAGCAAGGACCTGAGTAGCAACCTGAGAGGTTCCCAGCTCTGCTTCCAGCTCCTCCAGCGAGAGGTGAGGCCGGGGCTCCTGGGAAGTCAAAACCCCTAGCAGCTTGGAGCAGCACTAGCACTGGTGCCTGTGGTACAGTTTCTGCTTATCACATGGGAGGTCCAAGTTCAAGTCCCAGCTGGGTTGAATTGGAGTGAGTAAAAGGACAGGGAGAAATTCTTGTCGCAGTGAGGGGTCATTGTGTTTTCCCTCTTTCCCCCCGTCCAGGAGCTAGGCCCTATATTTCTTGTTATTTAACATTTTGTATTTTGTGCATTTTATATTTTGCCAAGCAGTATTGCTTGTTCGGCTGTTTGTGTTTTATATTTTGGTTAACCCTGTTTTTTGTCAACTGGAGGAATATGTCCGTGATCGTAAGCGCCTAACCTCTATTGAATCCTTCCCCCTCGGGGTGTTGTAGTGTTCCCTATACCCCCGTTTAAACACGTTATGTTTCCGCTACTGTTTTTCTCATAAAAAGGTATATGGTTAAGTCCCCACTGGTGATCTGACTCTGCTGTATAGGGGAAGGAGGGTCCCTACACCTCCCACAGCGCTTGTGCACCTGCTCTGATCCCTTCAATTGGAGAGGGGGTACCTCTTGGTGTACCACCTGGGTTACAGTCAAATCACAGAAAAAGAACCACTCTTGCCTCAGACTTCCACTGTAGATAAAATGAAACAGTACATTACATTTATAGCAGGAAAAAAATATTTCAAACAAACAAAAAAAAAGCTAAACCTACAAGTTTAAAAAGGAAGACCAAGAGTTTGTAACTGTCCCTCCCTCTCAGCTGTTCATACTCCAGCAAACAGCCTCCCAAAAGTTGCTGAATTTTAAGCCGACAAGGCACAAATGCAAGGACTGGTTGATTAGCATCCCGTGTGCCGGGTAACTGCAGGAAAGGACTCCAGGCTTCTAAAACAAAATAAGCTCTGTATCAAGAGAACTACTTGCAGATGCGCAGCACCTGCAGCTCGCATCCCAGCCATGTGCCCAGAGACTCGCACCCTGATTTCTTCTCCCGCAGGTGATGGACTCTGACCAATACTTACCAACCCCAGCAAGTGGGAATACCGGGGCACCCAGAGGACAGGCAGTGTGCTCTTGTTTCTGCTGATGGTTGTGTGTTGCCAGTTCTTTGTGTGCATCACTTTTCTTTTGCAGCAACATTTTTTTTTTTTTTTATTGGCGACAGCTAGGATGATCTGCTACTGTTAATATTTCTGAGATGCTGCCCTAGTCACGGCGTAAGTGTTTTTCTGTGCAAAACAAGGCCATTCTGTCTGCTCGTACTGGCTGGATGATTTTCAGTGGCTTCTTCACTGGAAGCTAGGGACTGGGTACCTTGTTGCTCTTCTGCCACTTTTAGGGGAAAAACCTGATTTTGCTGAAGTACTTAAATGAAGCTTTCACACTGTTTGGATTCTTTAATTAGGAAAAGACTTGAGGCAAGTTAGTTGTGGGAGGCACTACATTTTTCATAGTACAAGAGGCTGTTAATGTTTTTCAAAGGCTTTAAAGTACTTTGCCAACATGTGTTAAGTTTTCTCTGAGATGAAAGAAGGAACCAGAAAGATCCTAACAAAAGTACTAAGAAACCTTCAGCAATCTCTCGCAGCTGAGGATGTTTGTCTTCCACGATTGTCTCACCTGTGTGTCCGAAGATGGCTGAGGTCTATCCAGGATCAACAAACTCTACTGCAAATGGGCCACGTGTTTCCATGTAGGGTGTGGTGCTGGATTCTTGATTTGGTCCACGACATACTGGTTCTGCTTCGCCTGCTTTTCCATCTCCTGCTATTGTGGGGAGGTTTCAAAATACTGAGATCCCTGCGACAGACTCTTCCTCCATTTGGGGCAGTCCTGGGTGATAGTTGCATTTTTTTCTAAGCTGGCAGTGAAGATGTCCCTGAAATGCTTTATCTGCCCTCCTCTTGATTGTACACCTTGGCTGAGCTGGGAGAATAAAACTTGCCTCAAGAGTCAGACATTCAGATGACGTGGCAGCCCAGCAAAGTTGATGTTGGGTGATCATCACCACAATATTTGTAGTGTTTGCTTGCAGGAGGACACGAATGTTGATGAGTGTTTTTACAGGTGTTCCCAATGTGGCACCAGGCACTTTTAATTAGTGGGCTGCACTAATTAAAAATGCCTAGTGCCATGTCAGAAGCACATGTACCAGTGGTGCAATGCGCCTCCATGCTGAGAAAATGGCAGCAGTGTGCTTTGAACTAAAGCACATTGAACATGTTTTAGTTCAAAGTGCGTTACCGCCATTTTCTCAGCATAGAGGTACGCTGCACGGCTGATACACGTGACACACTCGGCTACTGAGGCACATCAATTTATTTTCCAGCAGACTTGGTTAATCGAGTTTGCTTCAACACGCTGGATTTCAGTGCGACAGAGCAGGCTCCTCACACGCGTGTAAGTGCCTGATACGTCTGTTATCCACTGGATTCAGAGGATCTTCAGCAGGCAGCACTGACGGTACTTCTCCAACAATTTTAGATGTCTCGTGTACATTGTCCACATCTAAGCTCCATACAGCGAAGTGGGGATCACAACTGCTTGATTAAACCATGAACTTGGTTTCGGATCTGATGTTGCGATCTTTCAACACCCATTTTTTCGGGCATCCAAAGGCTGCACTTACACATTTGCAGCGATTCATAGATCGTAAGGCTGAAAGGGACCACGGAAGATCATCAGGTCCAGCCCCTGGCACCAAGCAGGATAGATAACTGGGGTCAGGTGACCCCAGCAAGGTGACTGTTTGGTTTCCTCTTGAAGACTTCCAGGGTAGGCGATTGCACCACCTCTGGAAGGAGCTTATTTCACAGTCTGGACATCCTGACTGTGACGAAGTTCTTCCTAATGTTGCGCCCGTGAAAGCTGCATGCCCCTGGAGGCTCGGGAGGCACAGCGACTGCCCGCAGGCGGTGGCAGTGGGGAGCTCCCGTGGGCAGGTGCTGCGGTATCGACAAAGGAGGGGGTGGCAAGCACCGACTGGTCCTCAGTGACCACTCGCAGACACCGCTGGCAGCGTCAGTGGTGATTGGGACCATCCGCAAACACCACCGGTGGTGTCGGCAGCACAGGGAGGGGTGGCAACCAGCAACCACCTGCAGGTGCCGCCAGCAGCATTGCTGGTGCTTTTTACAGGGGGTATACCACCAAGCTCAGGGGGTGCATGTGCATCCGCATGCACCCCCTACACATCACCAATGGTTGCACCTGAAACAGTCTTCCAGGAGTGGACATTACACCTGGTTTTCCCCAAGGGTGCCCTGGTGAACAGTTGTTCACCAAGCCCTTGATGTACTCTCCTGATGTAGTGGTAAGCTGCTACCAGGTCCCCTCAGCCTTCTTTTTTTCAGGCTGAGGAGTCCCAGGTCCCTCAGCCTTTCCTCATATGGCTTGCCATGCAAGTCTCCGATCATACAAGTGGCTCTTCTCTGGACTCTCTCAAGCTTGACCACGTCCTTGTTAAAGTGTGGCGCCCACTAGATGCAGTACTCCAGCTGCGGTCTCCCCAGTGCACAGTAGAGCAGAAGAACGACTTCCTTGGTTTTGCTGGAGATGCAGCTATTAACGCATGCCAGAGTACTGTTTGCCCTGCTAGCTACAGCATCGCACTGCCAGCTCATATTCATACTGTAGTCTATTATTACCCCTAGGTCCCTTTTGTCTGTGGTGCTGGTTAGTTTGGCGCGGCCAAGCCTGTAGGTGTGTTGAGGATTGTTCATCCCCAGGTGGAGCACTTTACATTTTTCAATGTTGAACTTCATTTGATTCTGACTCGCCCAACTTTCCAGCCTGTCTAGATCTGCCTGTAACTGTAGCCTATCTTTAAGCATGCCCATGCTTACCCATAACTTGGTGTCATCAGCGAACTTGGCCAGTGAGCTCTTTATCCCCACATCCAAATCACTGACCCCTGTGGGACACCACTTCTTGCCAGGATGACACAGATGTGTTCATTAGGACTCTCTGGGTCCTACCTGTCATGGAAATTTTTTGAGTATGTGCTGCCAGCACAGAAGAGGTTAAACTGACATGCCCGGTTTGAAGCTGTGAGTGGAAATTTCCAAGGCTCACCCAGTCCTTGCCCCCTGGGTGACCTGCGGAGCTGTCAATCATTGTTGACCTACTTTCCCCACAGACGCATGCTCAGATTGTGTCAGCTCCTGACTGAGAGCATGCTCAGTCAGAACCTGACATGAGGTAATCGGACTAGAAATTTCTCTGCGGAGAGCACGTTGATTGGCTACTAAATTGATATAAAAGTTCTGTGAGCCCCTCCCTCGGGGGAGAGATCGCGCGGACCAGAGACAGAGGCTGCTGCTGCAGGGACTGTTCTCTGAGTCAGGCTTCAGGGCCTATTGATCTCCTCCTTCGGTGGCTTAGTACTCGTTGTACTACGGTTTTGACTACGTTCATCTGGCTTCCTGACTTACCTTTCGAACTGATTAACGGCTTACGATTTCGGATCACTCTCTGGACTTTGTTTAACCCGGTTCCGGACCATCGACCTCGGCTTTCTTCACCACCTACGACTCTGCTCATCCCTCCAACTGACGTCTCCGCTGCATCACCTTCTGGCTACTGACCTCGGCTTTTCTCATTCGACCACCGGATTTGTCCATTGCTGTGGACTGGCGTCACGCGGTTCATCATCACCGTGTTACAGTTCGTTTTATTGTTTGTTTCGTTGTTTGTGATCCCCATTTATGAGCTGTTGACCAGCCCTGGGACTAGGTCTTCGGACTGAACCTCGTGGGCCAACAGACCCCTTTGTTGTTAATTGTTTGTTTGTGTTCCAACTGTAACTGAAGACCTTTCTGCCTACGCCTGAAGCGTAAGTCAAATAAATTCACCTGTTTTTTCCTCAACCCGCTCCGAGTCCCTAACTCCAGACTCTACGCCGCTAATCCCACCTGTCCGTATCTAATTGCCACCCCGGCCCACTGTGACCTTGGGGCCCGATCCTTCGGTTTTCCCCGACACTACCCAGCAGACAGCTTGCTACCCACCTAACTGTCTCACTGTTAAGTCCACAATCCTCCAATTTTCTCGCAAGAATATCATGGGATACCAGATCAGAGGCTTTTTGGAAGTCAAGGTATACAATGTCAACCTCTTCTCTCTTATCCAGGTGGTGAGTTACCTGATCATAAAATGAGATGAGGTTGCTAAGACAAGACTTGCCCGCAATGAAGCCATGCTGGCTGTCATCTAGAATCCTACCTTCCGCAAGCCTCTCACGCACAGACTCCTTAATGAATTTTTCCAGGATTTTCCCTGGGATAGAAGTTAGGCTAATTGGCCTATAGTTACCTGGGTCTTCCCTCTTCCCCTTTTTGAAGATGGGCACAACACTGGCCCTCTTCCAGTCCTCGGGGACCTCTCCATAGCACCACAAGTTTTGGAAGAGTTTTGCCAGGGCTCCCCGATGACTTCAGCCAGCTCCTTCAGCACTGTCAGATGGAGTTCACCTGGTCCTGATGATTTATATATGTTTAATTTCTTTAATTGATCACACACCAGTTCTACAGCAATAGTAGGAAGGCAGCATTCCTGCCCTGCTCATTCTGTATCCTATCTGACATGATTTTCCCCTTAGCCCAGTGAAATACCAAAGCAAAGTAGTCATTCAGGGGTTCAGTTTTCTCCTGAGTGCCAGTAACCAGCTGTCCTGAGTTGCTGAGCAATGGCCCCACACTCCCATATGTTTTTCTCCTGTTTCCTACGTAGCTAAAAAATGAACTTCTTGTTGTCCTTGATTTTCATTGATAATTTAAGTTCAGTCGCCACCTCAGCCTTTCTAATTTGTTCCCTACTAGTGTGGGCTATTGTTGTATAGTCCTCCTTGGGGCCTGTCCCAAGCTTCCATTGTTTGTACTCTTCTTTATTCCTTCTTAGGAGGACCATGATTTCCCTATCTAGCCAAGAGGGCTTCCCAACCCAGTGATGTTCTTCAAACAAATGTTCCAAGTACATCTATAGTATTTTCAAGTTAGTAATTTAAAAAAGTACAGTGTTCAATTAAAATTAAACTAAAAAGGTTACAGCATTATTCAAAACCTTGCAATTTTCATTACGTGCAAGTTCAATACATGCTTGGTTCAGATTTCAGTCATGATTGAATGATTACTCCATTCCATTATTGGAAGCCAACTCTCTGCTTACAGAGATATCATGGCAGTCAGTTCAGTTCACTCAGCCAAGCCAAACTTCAGCTGCTTTCTGAAGTGTAGAAGTTGATAAAAAATTATTTTGGTGATACTGGCTGCCAATGTTATGAGTGTCTTTTCAGTCCTTTACATTGTATTAAAACATGGCTTTGATCCATAATGAGAAAATCATGGCTCAAGTTGAGTATGATTTTACATGAACGCGGTAGAGTATGATCTTATGCAAGGACAAAGCCATTGACATTCAGATGTTGCAGAAAGATTAATTCCAAGTAGCCCAGGGCTAAAATCAGTGCTGGAACTGGTATTGATGCTAGAATGAGTAACCACACACTCTGTGCTGTTCTGCTTTAACCACTCATTCTATTCTATAGCCCGCGCGTGGGATTGCAATCCAAGCTCTGCGGTCTTTATATTTATTAAAGCATTCCCTAAATATTGGGCAGTAACTCTTCCCACCTCTTGTTCCTCCCAATCCAAAATTGTCTATACCACTGCAGCGAGTGCCACAAATGTAATACTCAACCAAATTCAGTGTTAATCCATTCTGTTGTACCAAATGGTATTGCGACCTATGTATCTTATGATTTTAGACCTTAATTCTCTTGTTCAAACAGCTCAATGTTTTTGCCTAAATTAATTGGACTCACAATTTGGTGACCAAAAGAATTATTTGCAGTTGCAAATCAGTTGAGACGAAATTTGCTATAAGTGCAAAGATATGCATATGCAAATTGTAGCATAGCTTAAAAACCAAACAGCTAGTATTTTACCATAGACTTATTTGCTGTCTTTCTTCAAAATCATTGGAAAGATGTAGCCTGGTCTTATGGACTGAAACCCCCCCGCCCCCCTCATTCCCAGGCTGACCTTTTAGCCTCAAACCCAATAGCCATCCAAACAACAAATCCCTAGCTCCTCCCTACCATCCAGACGCTGGGCCCAGCTCATCCCCAGATGTGTACATTAGAGTCTGGAGTCAAACTTCTCCAGGCCACCTGCAGCAATGTCTGTAACAGGAGTAGCAACCAGGAGTAGGGACACTGCACTGCTGCAGCAGCACAATGCTAACCATCAGTGGAGAAGAGAGCAATGCAGTAGCTGACAGGGTCTTTAAGGGCACATCTACATCTGAATTTAAGCAGACTTAAATTGAATTCGCATTAAACTAATACAGATTAAGTGGGTTTTGCCAGGTGTCTACACGTGGGAGAATTTGGGATTAATCCCAGGTCACTTCAGCCCTGCCATGTGCCTCCGTGGCCACCAGGGGGAGCGCCATTCTCCAGACACACAGCTGCTAGCAGTGGCAGCCATGCTGAAGGCAGAGCTAACTTCCAGCATTTGGCAGTCATTTTAGAAACACATCCTTGCCCTCTGATCCCTGGCCAGCCCCTTCCCTGGCCAGGAGCCCAGCATAGGGGCAGCACACAGCAGCTCCCTCCTTGTCCACCCTGCCTCCCTGTGCCAGGGCTGCTCCTGCCTCTGCCAGTGATGCCCAGCACCCCACCGCTCCCGCCTGGCCCCTGCCAGTGACAACCAGCAGCCCACTCCTGCTGGCCGTGGTGCTGGCCCTGCTGGCCCCAGCAGGCACCCTCATGCCCAGGCCCTAGGAGAGCCATGCACCTGCCAGTGCGGGCCAGGGCACCAGTTGTGGGAGGCACTGGCCAACCCCCTCCTTCTGCACTCCCTGCTTCAGCCCACCACCCACACAACCCCTAGCCACTGCCCATGCCCAGCACGACTCTCAAGACACACACGTAGATGAAACAAAAAACATTATTACCCTCACAACCTACCCCGTTCCTCCCTGCTCAATAAACAGTGCCCCTCTACCACCCTCCCCATCCACCAACAATAAAAACCTGCTTATGGTCCTGGGGGAGGAGAGGCACCCAGCCAGGAGCCCTGGGGCTGGGCTCTGGTCGGCTCCCTATGGCTAGGCAGATCCAAGACAAAATTCCCTGCATTTGGCAGTCCCAAAGCTACAGTATGTTGGAGGAATTGCTGGTTGTGTGTGAGATTCCCTAGAATTACCATATAAGCCTTGGGGCAAAAACCTAAGTAAAACAGTTCCTGCCTTTCACTGTGCACCCACAGTGGGGTATATCATTTTCCCAAGACTTGCATGAAGTTAAGAGCATGCTTGTCTTCCATGGCTGTTAAATGAGCTTCACTAGTTAATTTGTTCAAGGGTTTGGAAATACAACATGGACAGTCCTCTCTGCTGAGGCATATGAGAAAGCTTGATGTCCAGTAAGCCACCTCCTTGTTTGGAGGAATTAAATGGTTCATATGTGATGGACACCACCTTTATTGACAAATTAGGGACCTTCAGAGCTAAATGTATAAATCAGTATGCCTGTAGCTAAAAAGTCAAGTCTCTATCCTGAATCTGTAGCTTATACCCTTTCTGAATCAGGAACAGAGGAGGACATATAACAAATCCATACCAGTGGGTTATAGATCGGTTTTGTACTGGTCATCAGCACATGGGTGACCTCCTCTTCCAAACAGTATAGAAAACTGTTCTCACATTTGTAAAGAAAGTTTATTTACTCAGTAAGAAAGGCCAAGACTAGTTTCTTCCCCCAAAATTATGACATTTCAGGTTTGTTCCTTGATTAGCATCTTGCATTTAGGTCTGGACAGAAAACTGAACAGCCTCAAGGTAATAGTTCAAAGTTGTTCGTGGAGATTTTGAGACAGAAATCCTGTTACTTTTTAATAGGATTTGTGCAACTGTAACTCCAGCACCAGTTTGAACGTATAGCTCCTACAGATTAAAGCTGACTAGATAAGCTAAAATAAGTAAACTAGCATTCAGGGGCTTCTGCGCTCTGATTTCTGGGTGGTTTTCTTGAAATAGTTCTAAGTTTTACAGGAGACTTTCTGCAAAGTATATGCAGATTTTAAAATGAGTAATCAATCATTCTCACAATTTAAGTTATGTAGGTGTGCCCCCAACCAATGAAATTCAAGTACATATGCTAGTTCTTAAAATAAAGATACAGTCTGAAAACTGACTATAAAGGTTGTACCATGGAGTTCCATGTTCCAGACGCAATTTCTTTGATTGATAAAGCATTTTCTTAACTTTCAGCCTGGCAAAACTACTCTGGGATCTGAAATGAAGGCAAGTGTTTTTTGATTTATGCATCAGATCAAAAACTAATAAGGATTCTGCCATTGGAATGTAGTTGATGTTGCTGGCCGGGATTCTTTAATTGTGGATAAGATTTTCAGAAATAAGAAATCATATTTAGTGATTGAGAGTGGGTGTCCAGCCTAAAACATTTCAGTAGGCTTCAGAGAAGAGGTCTGCATTCAGCTAATTAGATTCTTTAAAGGTGTTCCTGTTTGAGCATCCAAAATTATTATTCTATTCATTTTTGATCAACTATAAAATAAATTGGTTAGAAAATGGTTTTTAAAACTTCTATGGAAAATGATATAAAATGGAAAATATCATTTTCCTAGAAATTTGTTGCCGAAATTTACAGGGGTTTATTAAAAGCTAGAAGTTAAGAAAATCTTTTTTTTTCCTTTTGCACTTTTTTAAAGAGAAATCTAAAATTTTCAAGGGAAATGGTCTTTTGCTATGGAAATTGTCAAATTATCTGTCAAAAAATGTTGACAAAATTTTGTACTAGCACTAATTTATTACCTGTAAGCTTATCTGTTTCTATCTTTCATACCTTTATTGGCTCTTTGGTGCAATTGGTAGCAGAATTTAGTAAGCGTTTATTCTTTATCAAACAAAAAGTGTTATGGGATCATTAAATTGCTAGGCGATCCAAATAGCTGCAAAGTGGATCCATAGTCAAGGTAACATAGATGTTATCTTTGTACTCTCAGTCTTCTGCTGTAGCTGAGAATGCAGCCCTAAATGATATACAAATGGGACTGTTTTAAATGAAGGCAGATGTTGTTGGTAAGAGAGACTGATTTAGAACAAAAGATCCACACATGTATAAATAGGAAAAGCAATATACAATGATGTGTAAGAATAACAGTACATATTAGCTGTCAGTTGATTTGAGAACAAAAAAGAAGATGGTTGCTATAAACCAGAGAATTGTTTTCCATAATGTGGGCCTGATTACCAGGGATCCTGGTTTTTTGGACTGTGCGAAGCTTCAGTCCCTGATCCGATTTGGTGGCCAAATGTCTGAATCCGAATCAAATCAGAGGACCCTTGAATATCCCTGAATCAATTTGGAGAGATTTGGAAAGATTCGGCGATTCGGACATAGACACAGCTACATGCGCGCTCCCGCAGCAGCATTCTACGTACCTCTAGGTAGCTGGCAGCTCGTGAGTGCTGCGATGCTGGGATGCATGCAGTGTCCCACAGAAGTACGGGGGGCTCCCGAGCGTGCCGGCAGCAGACCTGGAAGTGGAACAGAAACACTTCCCCTGCCCCCTTAACTCACCAGGATGCAAGTCCAGGCCCCTCACTCCCAAGCCACAGCCCCCCAGCCACTGCTGGTACTCCTCACTCTCTACCCACAGTCCCCCCAGCCCTGCCAGAGGGGTCCCCAAATGTCAGGGCTACTGGACCAGACCCAGGTCTGCAGCCCCCTACCTCCCCAGCCTACCCAAGCCCTGGATGCCATGGTGGAGTGTCCTAGCTCCTCCTCCCCTGTGCACTGTATGGCTGGAGTGGAGCCTGGGGGGGAGGGAAGCAGGCTGCCCACTGTGGGCTCAGGGCTTCCTGCCCTGCTGCCCTGCCTCCAGGGTCTCTGTAGCCCACCAGGACCTGGTGTTGCAGGGTAGAGCAAGCCAGGCAGAGTGGCTCATCGCCACCACTGGGTGCCCTGAACTACCATAGCAAGGTGTTCCCTGCCTGCCTGGCAGCAGCAGGAGGCACAACTCTGTGCTGCCACCCTCACTGCAGCTGGGCCGTCAGGGGGTGCCTCATCAGGATGGCACAGGGGTTGTAGCAGCAAGGAGCCTCCCCACTCTGCCCTGCCATGCTGGGTCCACTGAGCTGCAGAGACCCCAGGTGGAGGGCAGCAGGGAGGGACGCCTGAGCCTGCAGCAGGCAGCCTGCCCCTGTCCCATGCAGAAATCTGGGGGGCATGTCCCCCCGCTATATCTCTCCAGAGTGTGCACAGTGGTGGTGGGGGGCAAGCCCTCCCTACTCCTCTGATGAGCCACCTGCAGCTCTGTCCCACTCCCTGCTGGGGCCCTGAGGCTGTGAGTTCCAGCCCTGGTCCCCAATCCCCATGCACCACCCGGCTGGACAGCAGCCCCAGCCCCACTGAGCTCCTCCCTCCCTCCCTCTCTCCCTATGGGGGCCTCAATCCCCGCTCCTCTCCCCCACCAGATTTACCTGCAGGAGCTGCTGTCCAGGCTGTATGGCAGCCAACATGGCAACCCTGCCTGACCGCTCTTCTCCTGCTCCCCCCAGCCTCTTGCAGGCTGGAACTCTGCCTGCCCGCAGAGAGCTCTTTGCAAATGGGAAAATCCATGTGTTTCCCTGTTAACATAAAACATGCATGTTTTTCTTGGTTAAAAGGGAAAAGCCACATTTTTTTATGTTTTTCCCCGAGAAATGAAAACCCTGGATCCCTGCTGATTTGCCTATTTTACAGGGGCGTGAAAAAGTGCAAAAAGAAAATTAAAGTCACTATTTTACACCAGTATTCCATATTTTTATATTGCCTTCAATCCCAGAGTGTCTGCAAGTACTCTATAAAGTTTACTAGATAGAAACATTGTACCCAAGGTGCATCTACACGTGCATTTAAGTACAACTAAATTTAATGCATGTTAAGCTAATGTGCAATAAGTGATTTTTGGCTAGTGTCTACACATGCAGAGACTTGGCACTAAAGTCAGCATCAAGTCCCTGAAGCTCTGCTGTGTGCTTCTAGCAGCAGGTCAGACCCAGCACTAAAGTTAGTGCTGGGTCACGTCTACATGTGTGTTAATGTGCTTTAACTAATCGCACCTAATTTTGCCATTTGTAATGCACATTAAGGGTGCACACATGTAGACGTGCACCCATAATGTGCATTTAATTAGGCTAATGCTCATTAGCACGCCTCCTGTAGACACACCCCCAGAGTCACTTCATGCACAACTAGAATCCTGTGACTGTTCGAGAGTTCACAGCTTAGTGCATACAATAGTTAAGAACGGGAAGTGAAGAAAACTCTGCAAAATCATCAAGTGGTGTGTGTTGGCAGAGTTTCATCAATGGATTTATGCTGATTAATACCAGCTGAAAGTCTGGCCCACTGCATCTAACTGAAATGCCATGGGGCATTTGAGTAGACATAATGTGATTACTGGATTTTGACCAGGCCAGGCATAACTAACTTATACTTCCAAAACTCGCTAGGGATTTTATATAGCAAGTAATGACTAAGGCATTTCATTTACACAGTATTGGAAAGATGGCATCTCCAGCTGCAAGTTGGAATGTCAAGATGAAAGTGGTGAGTTATTTTCCTGCCTTGCAATGCAAATAATGGAAAGATTTTGGCAGACCTAGATGCAGCTCCACTGAGGATTCAGCAGGTTTGAACATAGACATTTTATACTTTGTAATGCAGCAGCTGGAGAGGGACATTTTTCAGCTTTGAGTGTGGAAAGGGAAAAGTTTACCAGACAGGATGGTTGAATGGGATGTAGCAATAATCAAAGACACCATGCTGCATTTGGGGCTTACAGGGAAGCTTTGGTGCAGTGGAGTTGTTCTAAACAAATTCATTGAAGTTTGCATTCGTAAGCTTCCAAAGTGGTAAAGCCCCCGAGGCGCCACAAAATGAAATGTACAAACAGAATTTTAAATAAAGTTCTCTCAAGAGAGGAAACTGAAACTTAATAATAGTTTGTTCTGATAAGGCAGCAAAGAGGCCAAACATGAGAGGCTGTTTGTACTATTACATCCCCTGCACACAACTACAAGTCTTTACCATTCGCAGTGGCTTGGATCTGGAACAAATGTGCTTAAGAACAACAAACCACCCAGAGACACAATGGTCAGGTGATTTGTGAGCTCTGTTTTTTGGCTGTCTTTGCACAGCAGGGCTGTATAGACAAGTCATCCAGATAATGATGATTGTTAAACAGTAAAAATTCCGGTAAGTTCTCATTTATATATTTATACACATCTATTTTGGATAACTAATTCATTAAGACAAGATGTACACCTTGCTGGAGTCATTTGACCCCAGTACTCTTTCCTGCCACGGCAGGGAGTTGGACTCAATGATCTGCTCAGGTCCCTTCTGACCCTAGAAACTATGAAACTATAAGACAAGGTCTAATGGTCACAAACTGCTGGAAGGCATAAGGACTAGACATAAGGAAAAACTTCTTTACTGTCCAAGTCTCCAGAGTTTGGAATAGACTCCCTGCAGAAGTGGTGCCATCACCTACTCTGGATACCTTCAAGAAACGCTTGGATGCTTATCTTACTGGAGTGATCTGACCCCAGCTGACTTCCTGCCCCTTGGACAGGGGACTGGGCCCAAGGATCTCACAAGGTCCCTTCCAGTTCTAATGTCTATGAAATCTATGAAATTTATAATAATTTATACAATGAACTAAGTTTTTGTGGTTAGCGCTTATAACATATTTAGCACTGGAAAAACAGGTCTCGCTTTCAGAGCTGAGCACCAGGTCTACAAATGCAATTATTTTGGCTGGAAGGCTACTTAATGAGCTTTGGTGAGCTGTCGAGGGTTGCAAGGGTAGCCCTGCTCCTTGACAGAGGCCATGTCCCCTGGTCGCCATCTTGGGACCAGAAGTCCCACCCTGTAACACCCGACTTTTGCCACTGCAAGTCCCTCCCCTTGCCCCCAGAAGTACTCCTTTTGGGAAAGGGGTTTGCTATCTTGGAACCAGAAGAAAATGAAGGATACACTAAAAATCAAATGACCACAATAACATATTTCATTTTATTTAAAAATACATGTTTTGTCCTGATTTGTGTGTGTTTGTGCTGTGTATATAGAGGTGTTTGCAAAATAGCTCAAAATGAGGTCTTATCCTTGTATATTGCAGGGGAGGGGTATGGGGTTTGTGTGGGATGGAGGAGGTGTGAGTGTGGAGGTAAGTGGGTGGATAAGGGGGTTTGTGGGTGTAGGTGGGTAGGTGTAGGTTTGTAGGGGCCCTTGGGTGCATGTGCGCACGCACGCGTGCATGTGTGTGGGTGGATGGGTATGGGGATTTGTGGAGGGTGTATTTGTGGGGATGTGTGGGTAGTATAGGGTTTGTGGGGGGCTGTGGGGTGTGTGGAGGGGAGGATGACTGGGGATGTATGTGGGGGGGCTATGGGGTGTGCATGGCGGTGTGGAGGGGGAGGGTGGCTGGGGGTGTATGTGTGGGAGGGGTTGTGGGGTGTGCATGGTAGGTGTTAGTGTGTGTGTATGGTGGGGTGTGTGCATGTAGCAGTAAGCAGGGCTTCCCACAGAGGTGTGCGTGCATGTGTGGGGGTAGGGTGTGGGTGGGTGTGGTGTGTGTGGGGGGGGTGATTGTGTGTGGGGGAGGGTGTGGTTATGGGGGAGGGCTTTTGGGTATGGTGGGGTGTGCATAGGACCTCCCAGATGTGCCCCCCTGAGCTGGTCAGCACCCGCTGTTGTCCTGCAACAGCCTGGAGCCCATGTACCCTGAGGCTTCTCCCTGCCACAACCAGCAGCGCACAGCCCCAGCCCCACCCCATGCCCATTCTGGACTCACCCCCACTGGAACAGATCAACTTATCTGTTGATGCTTATGAACTTCTGGATGCTTATCTTGCTGGGATCCTATGACCCCAGCTGACTTCCTGCCCTTTGGGCGGGGGGCTGGACTCGATGATCTCCCAAGGTCCCTTCCAGCCCTGATGTCTATGAAATCTATGAAATCTAACTGGAACCCATGGGTGTGGCCCTGACACCAGCCTGCCCCCTGCCTGCTCAGCACTGCCTGCCTGTGGCACATCCTGCCGCCCCCTGGTACACAGCGGGGCTGGGGCAGGTCCACGGCTGGACTGCCTTTCTAGGAAGGCAGCCCAGGTGGCACAACTGGCTCCAGCCCCCTGGTACCAGCAGTAAACCACATGCACAGTGCTGATCTGCCCCACCCCCCACCCGCTCTGGACTTGCCCACCTAGGCGCAGCAGCAGCAGCAGCAGGGCAGCCCAGCGTAGGGGCTGGGTTGGCTGCAGCAGGTGGGAACCAGCAGTGGTGAGGGGGAGGAATCTCTTCTCCCCAACACTGAGCAACAATTTCTGTCCCATGCTCCTGCCACTGCTGCCGCTGAGCCTGGGTGGGTGGGTCTGGAGCGGGCATGGGGCAGGGCAGGTCAGCGCTGTGCACGTGGGTCCTTGCCAGTACCATGGGACTGGGGCTGATGGTGGCAGTGCCTAGGCTGCCTAGAAAGGCAGTCAAGCCACCCCAGATCCCTATTTGCCCAGGGGGTGGTGGGACTCTCAGCCGCTTGATGCTGCCTGGGCCAGGCAGGACTGCAGGATCTGCTGTGGGCCAGACAAAGCCCTCCATGGGCCATATCTGACCTGAGGGCTGTATTTTGCCCACCTGTGGTCCAGAGCCTACTCTACTGATGCAGTGCCTGAGTGGGTCCGGATATCAGGTTGTGCTTGGGAACCTGAAATGTTGTTAATATTAATGATGGGTTGCCCCACCTTTTTGCTGCTTTTTTACTTAGTTTTAAGGCTAAGATGTTGTGTGTTTAAAAAGTAGACATGTTTTTCAGGGACGCAGGCAAGGTGTTCCTGCACCTAAATGGCCTGATCTGATAGGGGTGCTCTGAACTTGCATGGTGCACATTGTCAGCATCATGTTCAACAAAAAGTATGGCAGTCCTGGCCTTTTCCATAAAACAGAGGTGGAACTGATAGAGTTTGTCCTCTGGGCAGCAGACGCACGTGTCTGAGAGGGTTTCTGTGCACGGGTACCAGAACTGTGGGGTGGGGAGGGAAGGGCTTGATGTGTCAGCCATGCCAGGCTGCATGAAGTGGAGAGGAAGCAGGCAGAGCACAGCTGAACAGGAGGAGAACGATGCTTCAAAAGAAGGTGTCACTCTCAAGGGCCAGTTTAGCCCTCCTCTAGTCCCAAAACAGCTGCAGGTTTGTATGGTGAGTGAGGTTTCAAAGTCCTAAACTTGGGCATGGCTATAGGGTCAGGAGCTCTTGGTGGTAGCACCTGATAACTCTCCTTGCAGCAGCAGTCTCCCTCTCTGGGAAGGGGCAAAGGGACTCCTGACCCCACTCTGCTCTGGATGGCTAGAGCCTGGAGCTCCCCTGATTTCATTCCAGCACCTCCTTCCCCTTTACTGAGCACCCTCAGTTTTGCTATAAAAACTATGGTTGGTAGTAGCCATGCTGGTGCCCATCTTTTATAGCTTACAGTACTTGCCTGGGAATTGGGGAATTGAGTTTAGTGCCCTACTTAGCTTGACAGGCTTCAAATCCATATTTTTTTCATTTGCAGAGGCGTGCTCTAACCACCTCCTAACCACCTGAGCAAGAAGGGAGTGGGGGAATCTCCACCCCTCCTGTTGAAACTTGTGCCACTGTGCAGAAAGCAGCGCGAGAGGGAGCCTGCCTGTGGTGTGGCATAGTATGAGGGCATTCAGCAAGAGGGTGAGGAAGTCCTGGCTTCTTGTTCCCTGCTCCCTGCTGTTTATACATTGAATCCAGCGAGCGAAGCAAAACTCAACAGTCCCGATAGCAGGGACTGGAATCCAGGCCTCCCCTTTCTGGTTTATTGCCCTCATCGCTGGGCCACGGTTTCTGGCTCCCTCTTGTACTCTTACCTTCTGGCGCCATGACCTCTCACGTTCATCGTTGCAGACTGGCACATCTTCAACGGGAGGGGTTGCCCACACATAGGCTCTTCTGTTGTCTGGTGGTAGGACATGGGGTCTGAAACCCCTAAAATGGAGAAAGACCAACCCAGGTCCCCCCCCCCGTCCCAGGCAAACATGCCACACTGGGATTAGACTGCACCTCCAGCTGGGTCTGAAAAGAAAAGAGCGCGTTACTCAAACCTGGGCCCAATCCTGACTGGTGTTAAGTAAACTCAGGATCAGGCTCACAGGATGAGTGCTTAAAGAAAAACTAGTTGTGCTGAGAACACTTTATCACAGTGGTGGGCAAAATATGGCCAGATCTGGGCCACAGCCCATCCCTCAGCCCTGCCCAGCCAGGTATGGGGGGGCAGCCTGGGCCGTGGTGAGTGCTGCTGGTCCCGCTGCCCTTGGGCGTGCGGTGGGGTTGGGCCAGTTCAGTCACCAGACTCTGCTTCCTGGCAGCAGTAACAACTTCCAGCAAC
The DNA here is from genome assembly GCF_052110815.1 of Crocodylus siamensis. NCBI lineage: Eukaryota > Metazoa > Chordata > Crocodylia > Crocodylidae > Crocodylus > Crocodylus siamensis. Next base: position 13,827,541 of record NC_143398.1, on the reverse strand, counting down.
TTCCCCGCCACCCCTTGCAGGATTCACCTGCCACCACCCCAGCTGCAGGTCATGTCTGCCCCCCATACCCCTACTCCAACCACAGGCTGTCACTGCTAGTGTCAGAGCCATTGCTGGACCTGGCCCTGCTGCACGGGCACCCCAGCCCATCCACGCTGCACCCACCACTGGGGATGCTGGATGGAGTGGGCACGGTCTCCATGGAGGGACCCGTGTGGGCAGGGTGCAGCCAGGCAGATGGGATGGGGCCACGGATGAGCAGGGAGCAGCATCTGGGAGCACAATGAGTGTGTGCAGCCAGGCCTGGGGTGGGATTGCAGGGCTGTGGCAGTGCAGGGCTGGGGCCAGGGCCCATCCTTCCAACCCCATCCCAGCCCTGCCCACCTATCCTGCTCCTGGATGCCACTCCCTGCCCACCTGCAGCCCCATATCATTTGGCTGCGTGCCCTGCCTGCGCAGGTCCTGGGTTTTTCTCCATGGAGACCCCAGGGCTGGAGCTGGGCCCTGGGGCAGAACCACTTAGGGAGTTTTGGTGAGCTGTTGCCAGATGTGGGTGCAGTGCTGACCTGGTTTGGCAGGGGAGGGGCGCTGACCCAGCCTGCAATAGCTCACTAAAACTCCCTAAGTGCCCTCTGGCCTAAATAATTGCCCACCTCTGTTTTACTAGATTTGCTGATGCATAAAATAGTGATTGTGCTGTGAAACCACAAAAGTCTTTCGCTCCATGCAAACAGGCATCTCTGCCACATGCAACTGGGAAACGAGGAACATAAAATCCCTGCTTAAACCACATCCAGTATCTAACTCATAACTCCTGGTATTGGGTCCCTGGGGCAACAGCAGAGTAAGACTTGATCTCCCACCATCTCCTCCTTGAGATATGATTGTATTTTTCCCTTCCAGTGTAAACACTTGAAGGTTATGCTTTGCTACTAGGCATAAAGTTAAATAAAACAGCAGCATTTTGTAACTATGAAATATTCTTAATAGAAGCCAGCCAGGAAGAAATAGCTTTGAAGTTAACTACTGTGGATTTCTTATTCTATTTCTCCTTCTGGTTCTTGTTTTTAATTTAAAATGAATAAATGAATTAGGACCTAGGAGTGGGTCCACCACCACATAAAAATGTACTCATCAGCGATGATATGGCACCAAGAAAGCAGATAAGACCATTCATAACACCACTTTGTATTTGCATATAGTACCTTTCATCATTAGTCACTCATAAACAATGATTAATAACAGAAATGAGCATGAGCTGTGAAGTGTGGATGCTTGGATCATGTATCCCTGCAGTGCAATTCATTGCTTGCCGTTTCACATGCTATCTGCAACTCTTTTAATTGGAATGAAGAGCAGGGACCAAAGGAAGGAAGTTGAAAGGAAGAAAGAGGAGGATCCTAGTGGTTATAGATGTAAATTAGATCTTCAGGGTCTTAGTCCATAGCTCAGTGAAGTCAATGGGGATTTTTCAATTGACTTTCAGTGGGTTTTAGAATGAGCTTCAAATTCACCCTCCTGTCACTTCCCCAGGATCTAGGGTACCTGTAGCTTATGCTCTGCCGAAGCCCCCGAGACATGAGATGTTTATTCCATTTCTATATTTCCCCAGATAAAAGGACGTAAAGGGGAGATTGACTTTTAAACAGTCTTCAAGGATGTTTTTGGCAGGTTCTTTTTTATGCTTAAATTAAATAAAGAGATGCATGAACTTAATACATGGGTTACATTATAGGATGCAAACCAAGCAGCTGGTATTTGATATGTCAGTACATGGTGGTTAAGTCTAAAAACAAGATGGGAAACAACCCATTAACTCACCTAACCCATTCTCTGACAGCTAGAACAGAATTGATCTTGACACACCATGCTTCAAAAGCATCTTCATGATTTGGAAAATCATATTTTAGTAAAACGAAAATGTAAAGGCTAATTTAAAGCTCCACCCCCCCTCATTTGCACAATTCCCTGGAAATCTCATTTTAGAACAACATATACATTTATGGCTCTCGTGGCTGCAGAGGAAAGCTTACTAACATGAACCTGTGCTCCTAGGAGGCGAGCAGAACGATCATAATGTTTTTATTAAATACATTTTTAAGCCGCTCCCATGGTGTGGAGATCCTGACTCATTTTCTAAGCATTTCAGGTTACAAACCTTACAGCAAGAGAGGGACTTGGCTTTCTATTATCTGGCAAAGAAACTGCCCACTGATGGCTCCTGACTCTCCTGGCAGGAACTGCAAATGCCCTCTAGGGACCATGTGCCAAATGAAGATAACTAGAAGCCAGTGCCCTCTGGTTTCTTCCCTTCCCTTGTTTCTAAGCATAGGAATGCAGGTAGGGGACATAATGGCTAAGTATAGACATTTGGGGGAAGTTAAATTGAGTTCAAAATGGCCGCTCAATTTAAACTTAGCTCGTCTTGGTGCCGACCTTGCACTTACAGACCCTGTCTCGGTGGCCAGCGATCAGTCTGAACCTGTAACTGTGCAGAACTTCCATGTACAGAAACCAGCCTAAAAATGGCAGAACCCAGTTTAAGATCAACTGGATCGATGTAGTATTAAATGTTTTTGATCTAGGGAACTTCTGTCCACTTTCCCTGCATAGCTGCAGGGTTGGGAAAACCCAGCCACTGGTCCCAGCCCCAGAGGTGCTTTTTCACCCCTTCCCCCTGCACTGAGCTATTTTTTGCCACCCCCATCCCCAAACAGCCAGTCCTCCCACCCCCATCCCACAAGCTGCTCTGTTCAGGGGCATTCGCTGCTGCCGCTAAATCCTGGTGGGAGGAGAGGTGGGAGGGATGGCAGTGTAGGTTCACTGTGGGTTGCCCCCTGCACCCCACCTATGGGGTGCACCCCACCCCTTGGGATGTGCCTGCCCCCCCACCCCTTGCAGGCTGCACCTACTCCCCACCCCACCTGCAGGTTGTGCTTGCTCCCCCATACCTCACCCACAGGTTGCACCTACCCTCCACCCCTCATGGGTCATGCCTTCCTTCCCCAGCAGACTCCTGATCCCCTCCAACCTGCTGGACTCCCAGTCCCCCTGCTAGTCCCCCCCATCCTGACTTACCGGATATCAGGCAGCCATTTTGAACTGATTTAACTCCCCCCTAATGCCCCTTAATGTCTGTACTTAGCCCACGGGTCTACACCCACTAGAGACTCCTCTCCCTGACCCCTGGTGGAGGAAGGCCCAGGAGGGGGTCTGTGGGACAGTTTTGTCCGGTTTAGATCAGGGCTTAAGGAATTTCAGTACCAGGTCAGGAGGGGAACAATATCTAGATACAAATCCACTTCCTAGCATAGGAAGGACAGCTTCTGTAATGATGTTGCCTTTCCCTGCCTTACATAATCGGGTAGTAATGAAGAATCTAGGGCACGAATTGTTCTCCACAGCCATGGTCAATGTGGGGTAGGTGGCCTCTTGATCATTATGTTCGGCATTTCCCGGGGCACGGTCTGGGGCAAGTGGATCGTTCTAGGCGCTCTTTGAGAACTGGAGTTACTGAAAAGAATATTTTCTTATGTCATTTTTAAAATACCAAAGGAATGTTTTTGCCTAGACCGTCGCCTCCCTGTTGGATACCAATTATCTTCTACCAGAGTTGATCTGCCTTACATTTGGCCCAAAGCTATGCTCTCTTTTATTGCCAAGATAGAGCCTGTCTTGTTCAATTTCTTTGCTATAGATCTTACATACACGTATATAATATGAACATCCTTTGAGATGATAGTCGATCTTCCTTCTCATCATTTATTTCCATTCTTCTCATTCTACTTATCTACTTATGAGAGTTACACTGACTCAGCAACTTTAAAAAAAGTCTTAAAGCAATTATTGAGTTCCATAAAATGATGAAATGGGCCGAGCTTTCTGCAGATTTGCCTGTGCATCAGTTAAACATCTTTAACACAAAAAGCTGTCATGAATCAACTCCCTCTCTGTAGGCCTCCAGGATGCTTTCTCCTCAGCCCACCACCCCCAGCGTGTCTCCAGAAGTGCTCCGAATTAGGCACGTATTTTAAGCATCTTGCTGAGTGGAAACTAAAAACACTACTTGAGTCCCATTGACTTCATTAGGAATTAAGCAGATGCTTAAGGCTCTGATCTTGCACCATTGGAGATAATGGCTGCTTCTCAATTCATTCCAGTGGGACTGGGAGTGGGACCTAAGTGCTTTATTAAATAAGGGCCTCAATATTACTGAAGTGTTATGTGGCTATGGAAACTCTTGGCTGTTTTCACACGGTTGGATTGGGAGAATTCGGTTAATTAATTTAATTTAAATTAATGATGCTGAATCCCCAGAGGGTCTCCAGTCAGGAGTGGTCTTTCACAGGATTTAGATCAGAAGTGCCCAACCTGTGGCATGGGTACCACAAAGTAGCATAGGCAGCCTGTGTGCATGGCACGCAGGAAGTAAAGGAGAGGACAGGCAACAGAGTGGCAGAGAGGGCAGGAAGCAGGCAGCAAAGCAGCAAATTGGGCTGGGAGTACAAAGACAGAAGCAGAAAGCAGAGCAGAAGATCAGGAGGGAAGACAGCATTGGGAGCAGAAAGCACAGCAGCAGATGGGGAAGGGGATCAGAGTTGTACTTGAGGAGGGTGAAAAGATAATTGTGAGAGACCTGACAAAAAGGTTGGCTTCTACTGATTTAGACCCTTGCTCTGAGTTTGCAAGGTGGGGGTGTCTGTAAAAGTCAGTTATCTGGCTTCTCAGAAACAGAGGTCTAGTAGAAACTGTATATCTCACATGGCATCCCATGGTGGATTATAGAATCATACAAAATTAGGGCTGGAAGGGACCTCAGGAAGTCACATGTAGTCCAACCCCCTGCTCAAAGCAGGACCGTCCCCAACCAGATCATCCCAGCCAAAGCTTTGTCTAGCCAGGTCTTAAAACCCTCCAAGGATGGAGACTCCACAACAGCTCTGTTTCCAGGGCCAGATTAACACACAGGCAAACTAGGCACGTGCCTAGGGCCGTAGGTGAAGAAGGGGCTAGTGTTAACAGGATGAAGCTCCTTGCGATAAAATGCAAGGTGCTAAACCCTGGGAGGAATAGCCAAAAACACAAGTATAAAATGGGTGACACCTGGCTGGGTGGCAGCACTATGGAAAAGGACCTGGAAGTCTTGGTAGATCGCAGACTCACTATGAGACTGCAGTGTGACGCAGCTGCACGAAAGGCCAGTGCAGTTTTGGGATGCATCAAGAGAAGCATTGAGTGCAAGACACGAGAGGTGATAGTGCCTCTCTGCTCACCACTGGTTAGGCCTCACCTGGAGCACTGCCTGCAGTTCTAGGCCCCATGTTTTAAAAAGGACACTGTAGCAGGGAGCTTGGTGCTCCTGCTACAGGCTGCAGGAGAAGCAGGCTGCAGGTAAGACAGAAGCCAATCAAGGGAACCACATGACCCAAAATGGGCTAGGCTTGCAGGATATAAGCTCAGAGCCTGAGCTAGGCAGGCAGTCGGACCTGGAAGCGAAGGAGAGAAGAGCGCCTGTGGTCGTCGAGATGAGGTGGGATAGCCATTGGGTGGGGATGATCCAGGCACAGTTATGCCTCTGTTCTACTGTGGGTATTTCTCAGGCTTCTGGGTTTTGCTGGTTGCCCCGGTCCCCTTCCCCACCCCTTTTCTGCGACGTGTCAGGGTCTTGTTAAGCCTTCCCAGAGGCACTGGGTGTTGGCTACAGCCAAGGCTGGAGATTTTGACTGTGGTGCGCCAATGCTCCTGCTGGGACCAGAGTCAGAGGCTCTTGGTTGGAGGGTTGTTCCCCATTGCTCAGGGTTGCAGCTAGATCACGATTTCACAGAACTGCAGAAAACAGCATTATTCGTGATTGCCGGGAAATCCGGCATTGGCGGCAATTTTCCGCGAAAATCAACTGGAAGGAAAAAAAAGCAGTAATGACAGACTGAGCAAAGGTCAATGGCAGCAAGGGGTGGGGCTGCTGGGGCCCTTCTGCCAACCAGTGGTGAGGGGCAGGGCCACCACTAAATGCCTGTGAAATTGGCTCTGTGCCATGAGCGGGCTGCAGAAAACCCATCGTCTTGCTGTGACTTAAGTAGGTCCCTATAGATTGAGCGTTCAGAATGAGTTGGCAAGTGTACAACTAGAGGAGTTTTGGGACTTGCTTCAAAGAGTTTACTTTGTCATTCTGACATCGATAAACAGTTCAAATTTCATAAACAGGTGCTCAGAGATCATTAATGATACTATAGCTTCAATAATACAACTGCTTAAGCAAAAAAAGTTGTAATTTTTTCACAAAAAATATTTCTCTATTTTAGCTGATAGTATCTTCCTATGGGAAAAATACATGCTTTGCAATTCATAGGACTTTAGTTTTAGGTTTTTCAACAAAGTCTCATAATTTCAGTGAAAACGGTCTTGCATTTTACTTCTTCCTTTGCCAAGCAGCCTTTCATCACTGAAAGAAAATTGACAAAAGTGTCAAGTGTTTGTAAATAAATGATTTGACCAACTGCTTTTTTTAAATGTTTGTTGACTCTCCAAGTCAGTTTAAGTTATACTTCAACGTTGATTTTGACTTTACTCTCTGGCTTTCAGTGTGGAGTGGTGTGTCACGGGTCAGGTAGCTGACTACCTAAGTGATGTGGTATTGTTTCTTTTCAGTAAGTGGGTGAGTTATAGCAATTAGATGCCTGATTTAAGATTAAGCCTCATCTCTCTTTCATAAATATTTGAGCTCTTGGAGGCTTTCTTGCTTGGAATATCTGTGCCAGTAAAAACTGGGTTGCAGCAATGTTCGTGGAAGGAGGACACACAAGCAGCTGCAGTGAATGTGTTCAGTAGTTCAAACACATGCAGTTTTATTCCTTGTAATACATGCTCAGCTTGTCTTCGCACATAGCTGGGAAACCAAGCCATAACCCAGGCACCTGGGGCAACTGTGATGCACAGGGGCAGCAGTAACTTCATAGTTTCATAGTTAGTAGGGTTGGAAGGGACCTGAGCAGATCATCGAGTCCGACCCCCTGCCATGGCAGGAAAGAGTACTGGGGTCAAACAATCCCAGCAAGGTGACTGTCTAGCCTTGTCCTAAAGACCCCCAGGGTAGGGGCCAGCACCACTTCACTTGGAAATTGGTTCCAGATCCCAGCCACCCTGACCGTGAAGTCGCGCCTCCTGATGTCTAGTCTGAATCTACCCTCTGCCAGCTTGTGACTGTTATTTCTAGTCACTCCTGGTGGTGCTCGGGGGAACAGGGACTCCCCCAATGCCTGCTGGTCCCCCTGACTAGTTTGTAACAGGCCACTAGATCCCCCCTCAGCCTTCTCCTGTGGAGGCTGAACAGGTTCAGGTCCCGTAGCCTCTCCTCATAAGGCCTGCCCTGCTGCCCCCGATCATGCAAGTAGCCTCCTCTGGACCCTCTCCATGTTGTCCACATCCCTCTTGAAGTGCGGTGCCCAGAACTGGACGCAGTACTCCAGCTGCGGTCTGACCAGTGCCGCACAGAGGGGGAGGATCACCTCTTTGGACCTGCTCGAGATGCATCTGTGGATGCATGACAAGGTTCGGTTGGCTTTCCTGACTGCCTCCCCACACTGCCGGCCCATGTTCATTTTGGCATCAATGATGACTCCAAGATCCTTTTCTGCCTCTGCATTGACAAACAGGGAGTCCCCCAGCCTGTAGGTATGGTGGTGGTTCTTCCTCCCCAGGTGCAGCACCTTGCACTTGTCAGAGTTGAATCCCATCCTATTCTCGTCCACCCACCCCTATAACCTGTCTGGGTCTGACTGCAGCCTAACTTCTGCCTGGTGCTGTGGCCAAAGCACAGTCCTATAGCATGGGTCAACCTATAGGCCTGATGCTAAATCTATGCAGCCTGAGAGGTTCTTCTGTGCAGAGCCATTCTCACAGGCTAGTTTCCATTTGCCTTTTCTACTGCCAGGGTAGTACTAAGTAATTAGGTCAATAAGAGTCTGCCAGATACAACTGTATTGCTTGCATCAATCTTTGCAATGGCGATAGGGAAGGGCCTTGTAGTCCATGCAGGACTGCTCCCTCTTGGGGCATATTTTCCAATATAGATGCTAGGTAGAACCACCTTCCCAGCAATACCTTCCTAGCTACCATGGATGTTACTGGCTTATATACCAATATCACACACCAGGATGGCATCCAAGCCTGCCTTGCATATCTACAAGACCAGGATTACAACTCAGAGTACAGACCTAAAGATGTTACTGACCTGATACACATCATCCTCTCACACAACAACTTCAGTTTCAACAGCAAACACTTCCTCCAAACCATGGGCACAAAAATGGCCCTATAATATGCCAACCTTTTTATGGCCCACCTAAAAGAAGAATTCCTCAAGAACAGCACCATCAAACCCATACTGTACCTAAGATATACAGATGACATCATCATCATTTGGACCAAAAGCCTGCAGTCCCTGATTTACATCACAAATTCAAAAACCATCACCCCATCATCAGACTATCTCTTGAATACTCCAGCAACAACATTGAGAGACTATGATCAATATCCAAAATGGTAAAATACAAACCACCACACTCAAGAAACCCATAGACTTACATACATATCTGCACAGAACCAGCAACCACCCTAAACACACCAAGAATGCTGTAACATATAGACAAGCCCTTCAATACCACCAAATTTGTACTGAGAACATCCATGATCATCACCTCACAAGGACACTCCTCCAGAGAGTGAGATCCCACTTTTGAAAGAGCTACCCATGTACCACGTAAAGAATTGCTACAGTACCAAAAGAAAATCCCCACAAATCACACATCATTAATTATGAAATACCATCCCCCCTCCTCCCCTGGAACCTATAGGGAAAATCCTCAAACAATTGCAACCCATACTAGACCCAATTTTTAAAGATATCGTTCCATAATCATTGGTGACTCCATCCTGAGAGGTACGGAGGGCCCCATCTGTCTCCGGCACCCCTCGGCACGCGAGGTCTACTGCCTACCTGGAGCGAGGATTCAGGATGTGACAGGGATGCTCCAAACCGTAATCCGGCCCACCGATTATTACCCCATGGTCCTAGTCCATGTGGGCACTAACGATGCGGCCAGGAGGAGCCCTGATCGCCTGATGGAGGACTACCACGCTCTGGGGTGCGTGCTGAAGGAGATGGGCACACAGGTGGTTTTCTCTTCTATCCTGCCAGTGAGTGGATAAGGCAGATGGCATGAAACGTGCATCGTGGAAACCAACTGGTGGCTACAGGAATGGTGCTTCGAGGAGGGCCAGCCCAGACCGACGAGTGAAGCAATCAAACAGGTAAGAGAGAGGGGCCAGGGTAATGTTGGGACTAGGGGGTCAGTACACACACCCACAGGAGGCCTCAAATGCCTCTACACAAATGCTCGTAGTATGGGCAACAAGCAGGAGGAACTCACCCTCCTGCTGGCTGACACCAGCCCGGACATAGTGGGGATTACGGAAACGTGGTGGGACGCAACGCATGACTGGGCGGTGAATGTCAAGGGCTATAGGCTGTACAGGAGGGACAGGATAGGAAAGAGGGGTGGGGGTGTGGCGCTCTATATTAAGGAGGAATACACATCCTCGTTAATTAGCAAGGAGCCAGGGGAGGGGCACTCTGAAGTGCTTTGGGTTAGAGTACAAGGCAGTCGAGGGGAAAGGGACTTAACGGCGGGGGTCTACTACAGACATCCCAACAAGGGAGAAGAGCTTGACCAGGAATTCTTGGGTCAGCTCACAGAGGTAGTGAAGGCTAAGGATGTGGTAGTCATGGGGGACCTGAATTTCCCAGACATCTGCTGGGAAGAGCAGTCAGCCAGGGCTGACCGCTCACGTCGGTTCTTGGCCAGAGTGCAGGACCTCCATCTAAACCAGGAGGTGCACAGCCCCACCAGGGGAGATGCCTTGTTGGACCTAGTGCTGGCCATGGGTGACGACCTGGTGAGGGGGCTGCGGGTGCTCGACCACCTGGGCAACAGCGATCATCGCCTGCTGGAATTCACCATCCAGTGCAAGTTGGCAAAGACAAGCAGTAAGACAGCGGCCCTAGATTTTAGGAGGGCGGACTTCAACGAGCTAAGGAGGATAGTTGGAGAAGCGCTGAGGTCCCAGAGGGGAGAGGAGCCAGGTGTCCAAGGAGAGTGGTCGCTCCTTAAGGAGACGATCCTCCAAGCCCAAAGGAAGGTAATCCCAATGAGGATCAAAGGGAGCAGGAGGGCACACAAGCCTCTCTGGCTCACCAAAAGCATCCGGGAATGTCTCCTTGCTAAAAAGGAGGCTTATACCCAGTGCAAAGAAGGGGTCATCACCAGGGAGGACTATTCTGTAGTCGCTTGGGGATGTAGGGGGGCAATTAGGAAGGCCAAGGCAGAGATGGAACTGGGACTAGCTTCCCAGATTAAGGACAATAAGAAGTCTTTTTTTAAATACACAGGAGGTAAAAAGAAGGTCCCGGGTAATGTGGGGCCCTTGCAGGACAACATGGGTAACTTGGTCGTCACACCAAATGGCAAAGCTAACATGTTTAATGATTTCTTTGCCTCTGTCTTCCTAAGTAGGGACCAGAACAGCCACCTCCCTGCTGGGCCCCCCTCGGGCCCCGGGGGAGGCACACTTGGGCCAAGGGTTAGCGAGGATTTAGTTAGGGAGCTTCTGGAGGGGCTGGACGTATTCAAGTCAGCCGGCCCGGACAATCTCTACCCTAGAGTTCTAAAGGAACTGGCCGAGGTCATTGCAAGTCCCCTGGCACGGCTGTACGAGCACTCGTGGTGCTCTGGAGAGGTACCGGAGGACTGGAAGAGGGCCAACGTGGTCCCCATCTTCAAAAAAGGCAGGAAGGAGGACCTGGGAAACTATAGGCCAGTTAGTCTCACCTCGATCCTAGGCAAGCTGTTCGAGAAAATTATGCTGGCACGCATCCAGGAGGGCCAGCAGGGGACTGCATGCTTAGGGGCAACCAACATGGGCATCAGTGGAAGGTCCTGTCAGACCAACCTGGTGGCCTGTTATGATCAGATCACCAGATCATTAGATGCAGGGGTAGCAGTGGATATAGTCTTCCTGGACTTCCGGAAGGCTTTTGACACTGTCTCTCACCCCGTTCTCATTAAGAAACTGGGGGGCTGTGGTGTAGACACCCACACAGTCAAATGGGTCGCCAACTGGCTGGAGGGCCGCACCCAGAGGGTGGTCGTGGATGGGTCCTTCTCAGCCTGGAGGGATGTGGGCAGTGGGGTCCCCCAGGGCTCGGTCCTCGGGCCCGCACTGTTCAACATCTTCATCAGCGATTTGGATGAGGGGGTAAAAAGCACCCTGTTCAAATTTGTTGACGACACTAAGATGTGGGGGGACGTGGGCACATTGGAAGGATGCAACAGGCTACAATCAGACCTAGACAGGTTACAGGGGTGGGCGGATGAGAATAGGATGGGTTTCAACACAGACAAGTGCAAGGTGATGCACCTCGGGAGGAACAACCGGCACCATACCTACAGGCTGGGGAACTCCCCTCTTGTCAGCACGGAGGCGGAAAAGGATCTGGGGGTCATCATTGACTCCCAGATGAACATGGGCTGGCAGTGTGGGGAGGGAGTCAGGAAGGCCAACAGCACCTTGTCATGCATTCACAGATGCATCTCGAGCAGGTCCAGGGAGGTGATCCTTCCACTCTGCGCGGCACTGGTCAGGCCGCAGCTGGAGTACTGCGTCCAGTTCTGGGCACCGCACTTCAGGAGGGATGTGGACAGCATGGAGAGGGTCCAGAGGAGGGCCACTCGTATGATCAGGGGACAGCAGGGCAGGCCCTATGAGGACAGGCCGCGGGACCTGAACCTGTTCAGCCTCCAGAAGAGAAGGCTGAGGGGGGATCTTGTGGCCTGTTATAAACTAGTCAGGGGGGATCAGCAGGCACTGGGGGAATCACTGTTTCCCCAAGCACTGCCAGGAGTGACCAGGAATAACGGTCACAAGCTGGCAGAGGGTAGATTTAGGGTAGATATCAGGAGGCGCTACTTCACTGTCAGGGCGGCTAGGGTCTGAAACCAGCTTCCAAGAGAAGTGCTGGCCCCTACCCTGGGGGTGTTTAAGAGGAGGCTGGATGCACATCTTGCTGGGGTCATTTGACCCCAGTACTCTTTCCTGCCATGGCAGGGGGTCAGACTCGATGATCTGCTCAGGTCCCTTCTGACCCTACAACCTATGAAACTATGAAACTATAACCACCCATCCTAGCCTTTAAAGATGCACCGATCCTTGCTATCCTCATCACCAGAAGCAAACTTTCTATAGCCCAAAGCACGCCAAATGGAGCCAGAGTGGGCCAGGACAAAAGATGTAAAACCTGCCAACACGCAGCCCCCCAATCCCACAATAATGACACTCACCCCACAACACAACCGTTACCGTTCCTGGGTCTTACACCAGCTCCTCCACCAATGTCATGTATCTCAGCCAGTGCACCAAATGCCCTGATGGAAAATATGTAGAAGAAACCAAACAACAACTGTGCACCAGAACGAACGCACACCGAGAATCTATCAAAGACAAGAAAACTCAACTCTCTGTAGAGACAATCACTCCCTCTCCGATCTCTTAGATCCAATCCTCAAAGGGAACCTATTGTCTTCCACCTTGCTGATCCTCACGGCTATGAATTTGCATTTTCCAAGACCTGCATTTTGCATATTGGGTTCTCTTCCATCCAGGAGAGCACACAGCACCAGCAGACTCTCCCTATGTCCAAAGAAGGGTGTTTGTGCCCAAAAGGTTGCAAAGAACAATTTTTTTTCCAACTATTTAGTTGGTCTAATAAAACATAGCACATTTACCCAAAGAACTTTCTCTGCCAGGTAGAACCTAGGTCAAAATAAATAAAAACTATGATCCCTTAGCATGAATAGTTGAGCAACATCCAGGAAAGAATAAGTCCTTCTAGCTGCTGGAAATCACCCTAACCCTCCTACCAAATTAGGGTTTGAGTTCTAACAAAGGGCTTTTGTGATCCTGTGCACGTCACTGCAGCCCAAGCTACCTGATGGCAACCCTTAAGATCCATCCAGATGTATACAGGCCCCGCTCTCGGAAACTAGAGACACAGGAGGGTGGTGGGGAGAGGAAAAGCCTTAATTGACAGAAGCAGAAAAACGCATTTACAGAGATGAAAGAGGCAGCCCAGGCATGTTTCTCTGCTTTAGATCATCAGTCCTGCCAGCTCTCATTATTTTCTATCAAGTCGTCCTTTCCTTAGAAGAGGCCCCTGCTACACGAGCCCTTGAAGAAATCTCATGCCTGTCCCGCTTACCTGAGCCAGCATTATCAAAAATACACTAGCTGCTGCGTACTGGAGATAGCACAATGGAAAGTCTATTTTTAGGGGAAATAAAGTGGATTAAAGGGAGGCAAGGAGAGAAAAAAAGATGAGGGAAACAAGATGGCCCAGGAGAGCAAACTGATCATATCAAAGTGTTAAATAAAATAAAATAAAATGTCCCCCATTAATTATTGAGGGAGTGAGGCAACACTCAGCACAGCAGTGGGAGACCACGTTTGTCTGACGAGAGAAGGGAAAGGGTGAATGAAGCAGGGAGGAAAGGCACAGTTTCCCTGTACTTCTAATGAGCAGTGCTGCTGGTTTCCAGCCCCTCCTCCCATTTGTCTTTTTTCCTATTAAAAGGACAATGGGATGTTGTCAAGTCCAGATACCCATCGCTTTTCAGCTGGTTCCCAGGTGATTTGTCCTTCGGGTACTAGCAGGGATTGGCAGATTTCCCCACAGAGCACAGAGGAGTGCTGTGCTCTCTGTGCACACCTCTAAAACGCTTGGTTCAGAGATGATACCTTTCGTTAGACCAACTAAGAAATCACCAAAAACTCATCTTTCTCCATCTCTGAGCCAAGCGTTTTAGAGTTTTGCATTTCTTTTTGTCTCAGACCAACACAGCTACCAAGTACATCCCTGTGCTCTGTGTGCATCTTTTTAGTCCAAACCCAATTTGTTGGCATGATCTGGGCAGAGAACATGTGTGAACACTATTTATAGGTCAACATCATATATAGGTTGTATTTTAAAATGTCATTGAAATACGATGGTTGCAAAGTCAAGCCCTCAGAAGTTAGGATGTGTCAGAAATGAACTGGCCATGCAGCCTTACCCTGGTGCCTTTAATTGCATGCCCACATACCGTTGTTTTCCACAGGGCCTCCATCTCAGTAAGTGCCCAGAATGGAGAAGCTTTGGAAATGAATTAGGGATGTGTAGCAGAGACTTGCTTTATAGCAGTGAGTGCCACAAATTAGCCCCAGACCCTGTCCTTTTGATGCCTCTCACATCTGATGTGCTGCTCTGCTTCCTGCCCTGTGCTCCTTGCTTGATCTGCTGCTCTGCTTTCTGCTCCCAGCCCTATCTGCCGCCAGGCTGCCTGTCCCCTCCGCAAGCTTCCATGTACCACAAACAAAGGCTGCTCATGCCACGTGTGGTACATGCACCACAAGTTTGCTCCCCTGGTCTAGGAGATCCCCGTCTCATTTGTGGCAGAAGACTGGAGAATATGTAGTGAACGAAGCAGGCGACTGCAGGAGGGGACAGGTGGTTATTCAGAGATAGGGACAGTCAGAGAGAGAGGAGGGAAATATCAGGGGGGATTTATCACCACTACCATAAGCAGCAGCATCCGTGGGTGGCCAGGGATATGCAAGTGTGGGAGTCAACCCAGCTGCCAGCACTGTTGCAGCTGGCTTGGCCTGGCCCAGCTTAGCCTTTCCCACTGCCTCTGTTGCCTGGCACAAACACTGGTAGTTGCACCTGCGCAGGGGCGGATTAATGCATGGGTCCACAGAGCCCAGGCCCAGGGCCCGCCTCCTACCCCGCAGCCGGACCAGCGCCAGGGGCTCCCTACAGGCAGCGGCAGCTTCCCGGGGCCGCCTGCTGCCAGGAGGCCCAGTGGGCCACCCCACTCTTGCTCCCTGCTGTCTGCAGGCAGCTGCTGCACCAGTGCTGCTGGGACAGCACCATCCCATCCCACCCCACCTGGGCCAGCAGAGGGGCAGGCGGGCAGCCGCAGGTGGAGCTCATGCCCCCCCACTGAAGCCGGCCCCATCCATCCCGTGGTGCTGGGGGACCACATCTCTGGGTGGATGCACGACACCCACTGGGTGGAGGGGGCCAAGCTGGGGCCGGGGCCACCTTCACCTCAGTGATGCTCGTGCCCCAGACATGCCAAGGAGGCCAGGCAGGCCCAGCCACAGCCCCTGGCAGGTGCAGAGGGAACCTGCCCTCACTGGGTGAGGGGTCTCCAATTTTCTGTTTGCCCAGGACCCCAGTAAATCTTAATCTGCCACTGCACCTGTGATCACAAGATCACCTAGTCATAGACAAACAACCTCAACCGGTCCCCCCGGCTCTGGGGAAGGCTAGAATCAAGCCTGCCTGAAAAGCTTAAATTCGACATAGACAAAAGGTTTGGGGAAGCCAAGTTACAGAGAGGATTTGCCCTGAGGTAATGTTGCAGGTGAGGGAGAGGGATTTGAGGGCTCCCACTCAAGATCATGCTGCCACTGCAGGGGGCATCAGTCTGCCTTTTCAATCACTTCTTTCCAAGACCTCCTTAGCAAAGCAATGGCCATGAGAGCCGTGCTCTTTAAGGAGCACAAATATTGCATTCTTGCCTTTCCTCCGCAGCTGTCCAGCTCTCGCTCCTTGTATTGGGCAACAGAAGAAAGTCCTTTTGTCAATGAAGAGGAAAAAAAAACCAAATAAGATGATCCAGATGTTTGCGCCTGGAGAGTATTTAAAACCCCCAGTACAAATGCTTTCATTCTTCTTTGATAACCATCTCTGGGCCAGCTGGTAAAAATAGACACATTTGAGCTTGGTAAAAACCTTAGCAATGGGCCCTAACTAACGTCGCTGTTAATAGGAGCATTATGTCACAGATTCCTTTTCTCTGCCCTATAGTCACGACCTTTTTTAATCTGCTCCTTCCTCCCATTTGTTTTCTGGGGGATTGTGAAAAAGGCTCATTAAGAAGTCTTCCTAGTCCATAAAGAAGCAGACAGACCTATACTCAGTTCAACATAATAAGTCCAACAAAATAAGATCAACATAGTATGTCTCCAGTGCTGTACTTAGCTCCAGACCTCCACCGCCCTGCTGCATACAAGAGCCCCATTGACTCATAAGGCCTGGCATGGCATTAATGTATGATTCTGGGGCATCATTTTTCAGTTAGGAAATTAAATAGAAAAAAGCAGATGTCAGGACCCCCTCATTCCCAAACCTCCTGGAGATGTCCTGCACTTCCAACAGTAGTCTGGTCCAGCAGGCCCTTGAAGACCTTTTCTATAGTGAAAACTAACTTGAGAATAGAAGTGTGTTCCCAAATTAGTTTATGCAAATAGGAAAGGATCCCAGGTCTGTATTCTGCAGCAGAAAGGGCAGCTTGGCCTTCTTCTGGGTTATTTGTATTGCAGTTGAGCTTCAAGACACCAACCACGGTCAGGTGTACTCCCCATCGTAGCAAATACTCCCTGTCTCATAAACACTTGCTCTGAGTCAAACAAGGCGGGAGGCAGGCTTCCAAAGGCTGACATCATGCTTGAAAAGGGGACTTAGGAGCTTCAGGAAATTCTGCACATAGGAATCAGCAACAACACGTTGCCAGGCCTGAGCCTTGATGGGACTGAGTATGGGCTCCTTCTGAAAGGCAGCATCTTTAAATCATAAGGGAGCCCTGGACTGCTGTCCATTTGCAATTCCCCCAAGGTGTGCTTGGACTGAAGTGAGCAAACTGCTGGCAGTATTCAGTCGGGTTCAGGCAAACACCCACGCCTGCATGCTCCTAAATGCAGCGGATCAGTATTTTAGAATCGGAGAGAAGTAGGGCTGGGAAGTGTAAGGGTGTAACCAGGGTGTAATGGTTAGGGTACCGAGGGAAAGCAGGGTCTGGGGCTGTGTCAAAGGGCAGGAGCCACATACCGAAGCCAGAGGGAGATCCAGAAGCAGAGTTCACGGCACAGTCCAGGATCTGGAAGTCAGATGCGGAGTAACCGCGTGGGGGGTAATCCATAGGGTAAAGTCCAAACCCAGAGCCAAACCAGGGTCAAGAGCCAGGAAACAGAACCAGAGGGAAATCCAAAGACGAAGTCCAGACGTAAGCTGAAACCAGAGCGCAGGGGCCAAGAGGCTCACCGCTGCTGACTGGCCTGCAGACCCAGGGCCCCCAGTGGTACCCCCAGCAGCCAATCAGGATGCTTGCTGCTCCTAAACGGGGGCAGAGCTCATCACCCAGGTGTGGCTGCTGGGTAGTTGTCTTAGGCTGGCCTGCCTGCCCACAGTCCCTGACAGCACTGGGCCCAGGCTGGACTGTCTGGTCAGCATCCCGGAGAGAAGGGACCTCCGGAGGTTGTCTGTCCAAGTGGCAGCCCACAAGCTGCAGCCTGCAAGGGGTTAAATGTGTGCCATCCCACCCCCAGCTTCTGATTCCCCTACTACTCCAGTTGCCCCAGCAGCTGGGGGCTCCAGGCTTCCCTCCAGCTTCTTTCCCAAGGGGCAGGGCAGTGCTGGGCCCCATGGCATGGGGCAGCGGGGGAGCTTGAGGCTGGCAAGTTGAGCACGGCTGCCTATGGGCACAGTGGAAAGATGTGGGTGCAGCCCACCCAGGTTGCAGAACAGCCCACATATGGTGGAGTAGGGAAGGGGGCTACCGATACAGGCAGTGATGCAGTGGGGGGGAGTGCCCCCCTCCCCAGGCGCAACCCACCTGAGGAGTGGCTCCTGGACGCTGAGGAGTTGGACAGCCCTGGTCGAGTCTATCCTATGCTTGAGGCAGGATCACCCCTGACTAAACCAACGCAGCAAAGTGTCTGCCTGACCTGAAACGTTGATTTTCTGAACTTTATATATATATTTTTAATTTTAGCATTTTGTTAAAATTTCAAATGATACAAAAGGGCAATCTAGAATTTTTACCAAAAAAACAAAAAAACAAAAAAGTGCAAAACTCATTTTGGAAGCTCATTGCAATTATATCTGGTTCAAAATGTTCAGCAAAATTTTCGCTGAGATGTCAATTTTTGATTGAAAAATTACTGTTTTTGTGGAAATGTTCACCAGAATATTGCTATTTCTGACTAGCTCTGCTTCTGACCTTTGCTCCAATGTTCTCAAATGTGTGTTGGATTCACTTAGTACATTTAAGGCATCTCCCTGTCCTGCCTTCTGTGCTCAAATTGCCTTCAACATCCATTGTTGTAATAAAAGGAATACATTTCAAGCGCCTGGTCCTGCAGCTTTAACTCATTTCAGCAGGGCTTACTCACTTCAGTGCTCATTTTTGGGCTGTATTAGGAGAATTCATAAAAAAAATAGCTAGCTAACTTATTTTAAAGTCCTAATGTAGACAGGGCATGTTGCTCATTGAACATATTATCTAGGAAAGCTGATCCTCACACCCACTCCACGGTATTAGTTATTCTTTGTTAGCTATCGTATTTTAAAAGCAAGATTATAACATGCTAGGTATGGAGCTTTTAGCCTGGAAGGGCTTTAGACAAAGAGGAAAATACTATGCTAATGACAGATTAAATTTTTGAATGTGACAGTCAAGGGGCCTATACCATCCACAAGACATGAAAATGGAGTTAGGTGCCTAAGTGAAATCTTTCCACTGCACTCCAGTCCCTGAAAAGCCACAGTGCACTTACTTTTGTAACACACCATCATTTCAGGCATTGCAGTGCTAAATACATGTGTAACCTGGATGGCGGCCCAATAGTTGCCACCCCTGCCCAATGTCAGGGATGGTGTAGTGGGAGTGGGGCAGGGCTTCCCCAGCACCAATTTACTTCCCAGCTGGCCCCAGCTCCCCACAGAGCAGCCTGTAGTCCCAAGAAGGTCTAACACTTAACTGATTTAACTATTTACACTTTATTTACCAAACAAGAATAACAGGAAAGGTGACTTACAAGTGAACTTAAACGGCATAACCAGAACCACAAAATAAACCAGAACGCATTAGTCAACCCTCGACTCGAGAACCGCAGGTCGGGGAACTGGCAGCTTTCAGCCACTGCTGAGGTGCTACCACAAGGAAGCAGGGTGCTCACTCCCTGCAGCTCCAACAGGCTTCCCAATAAGCAACAGACTGCAGCAGGGACTGCAGCAATCAAATTGTATCAAACCCCAACCCCCCAAAGAGGCTGAAGGGTGACCCTCCATGGCAACCAAAAAGGCAAGCAACAAGCAACAGAGTAGGCTCCTGCCGCAATCAGCATGACCCAAACACAAAGCTCAGGGACTCCATCCGATGACAATCAGCTGCAGAATAAGGGACAGGACTGAGTCCCCTCTGGGGCAGTCAGTGGCAGAGGGTCAGCAGCACAGGCAGCTCCCAGGGGTCACTGCTCTAAACCCCTGCTCCAGATGACTGGCCGGGCACCCCACATGCCTCGCCAGTCCTGCTCCGAGCGCCGGCCTGTGCCCCGAGCTCCCGGGGACCCTCGTCCTGGCGCTCTGCTGCTCCTCAGGATCCCAGTGCCTTGCCTGCTGCTTGTCCCGCGTCCCCAGGGAAGGTGAGGGGTTTCCTCAACTCACCGGCCCAGCTCCCTGCTCCAGATAAGGATGCTGCATGCCCTCTGGGCTGCTGCCTCCCGACTGCCGCCCCCAGCCTCTGGGACGCCCGGCACGCGCAGCACGCTGCGACGGGGCCTTGGGGCACCAGCTCTCCCCAAGCCCTGGCCGCGGCTCCCTCTCTGCTGCAGGGCTGCAGGCACGGCCGACTGCCGCTGCCTTCTCCTCCCAGGGCCTTCGAGGCTCTTCAGAGGGGTCTCTCTGCTCCCTCCCCTGGGTCAGCTCTCCCCAGCTCTTCTTAGGTCTCCTGCGTCGTTCCCCAGTCACTGTCAGCAGCCCCCATGCCCGTTCGGCTGCTGCTTTTATCCCCTCCGGCTGTCCCTCCCTGGCTGGCAAACCGGCCGACCAAGGCTCAGGGTGGCTGGCCCCCAACTCCGGCCATCCCCCTGCCATGCGAATGAGGGGACTAAAACCCCTTTTTCAATCGGCTTCTTCTTCTAGCCCAGGGTAAGTATCTCAAGCCAGTCTGGTGAGCCCACGTCGGCAGTCTGTTACACATGCAACAGGAGCTGACTCATAGGTGGCTCCAGGATTTTAAAAAAGAGGGGTGTGCAGCTCCAATGTGGGGGGAGTTGAGGGCAAGGCACAGCTGAAGTCCAAGGCCTGCAGGAAACACTGGGGGATCGGGCAGGGAGCGCGTGCAGGAAGCGGGGGCGTCTGCCACTGTCTTTGGCCAAGCACAGCACCCCATGCAGCTGCTTCCCGTGGCCGATGGCTGGAGTAGGCAGGAGCATCCTTGGGGCTCTTCCCATACCCAGGTCAGCCAACAACAACGGTGGCAGTGGGCAGATCCCTCCATCCCTGCACCTGCTCTCACGGGCTCCAGCTCCAGGGAGGGGCTGTGCGGGGTGCAGGGCTCAGCCTGGAAGAGCAGAGGCGGGGGCATCCCTGCCCCCTGCCGTCCCTACAAGCCCAAAGGCTTCACATGCAGACAGCAGCTGTGTGGGGCTGGCTGGGGATGGTGGTGGCAGCAGCAGCGGTGGGGCTCCCTGCTTCCTGGGCCTGCGCTCTGTATCACCGGTGGGCTTTGGGAGCAGGTGCAGGGAGACCTCACTTTGCTACACAGTGGAAGTGGGAGAGCAACCACACTAATGACCCCTCTGCCCCCACCAATGACCCCTGTCTGGCCCTAGATGTTCCCAGAAAGCAAAACATCAGTCCAAGTAGTTCGCTCACATAAAGTACTGTGCCTTCAATCAGACTAATGTGTAAGGGTCATGCCATATACGTTTCTTTTCCTCAACTGAACTAAAGGGAAAAAGCACCAATTTGCCATGAGCCAACACTGGACGGCCTTGTTTACTGCATCACACAAGCTGCACATGACAAAGTAGGCTATTGCCTACGAAATGTTATGCCTCACTGAACCAGTTAGTGTCTAAGGTGCTACCCTCTCCTGTCTTCTGCCTCCCTTCAAACTAACACCACTAACTATTTCTGTCAAAACACGACTGCCAGCTCTATCAAAGTAAATAGCCCACGCTAAGAAGGATACAAATGAGTAATGTTGCGCTGGCATGATGAGAAAACTAAGCATGTATAGTTGTAGAGCTGATTGGAAAAGGTTTCTCACCTGGGGCAAATTTTGATTTTTTTAAAAATAATCAAAAAGACACCCTCCACCCCCTGTCCGCAAACTATTTTTTTGATGAAAATATTTCGTGTTCAGATTCTTGGGGGAGGGGGTTGTTCTTGTTTTTGACAAAAAGAAAAATATCCCTGAAAAGGTGGGGAAAAAATGGCTCTCTAAAAATCATCAAAAACTGGTTTGGGTATTTTAAATTACATCATTCGGAAAGTCAGTAGTTTAAAAATAGGTGGCACGGATACAGGCAAGGGGTGCGACGGTACTAACATCCCATTTGAACACCCTTTCTTCTCCATTTTGTCATTTTCATTTTCTCAACATGATCCACAAGCCTGATTTCTCTGGAGCAATAGTAAGCTTCTCCAATCAAAAGAAGCATCATAACAGCTACAGGCTTTGTAACGAGACTAAACACATGTTTTGGTATTGGAAAAAAAAATTGCTGCAAGGGAGAATACTGGATTTTCTTTTTTGAATGACTAACACCTCTGAAAAGCACAGTGTGTATTCCTAGGAGACAGAAATCCTTCTGTCTATATGAGTGTCAGAAGTAGACTTCTCATTCCTGCTGTATGTTGATTTCTCAGCCAAATATTCAGGATATGTCACACACATGAAGAAGTTGCTGAAATGCATGTCGACATGACTGGAATTCGTGTAGAACTCTTCCAAAATGCCGGTGGGCAGATTGAGCCATCAAAGATAGCTGCATTGGCCTGGTATATTAAACAACTTGTATGAAGTCTGTTGCAAGTTGTATTATTAACATATCTGTCAGTTTTCAGGTCTTTATCTCTCGCTCTCTTTAGAATCATAATTTAAATTTATAGACATGCCCATCTGTCCCCCACAAAAAACTCAGTGCAATAACATTAGGCACTTCTAAGTTGCTTTCCATCATGGAGCTCAAAGCACTTTCCAAATAATAATCCCAACTCTCGAACGAAACCAATTAATATGATTACTCTCTACTTGCAAGGGTGGATGAAAGAAGAAATTCTAAGGACGTTTCCTTCTCTAGCTTTTCCCCTGTCTTTGAGTTGCATAGTTTCAACCGACAAAAATAAACAAAGGGGAAAAAACCCCCAATATTAACCTAAGAAGGAAATTCTGGCCCCAGTGAAATCAATCCCAGCGGCTCTGGCAGGGTCAAGATTTCAACCAGGTGTTTCAAAACAGACTGAGCAAAAATCACTCTCAGGGTAAGTTCGCCTGCCTTATGTCTGATGTCAATTTTCTAGTCATTAACAATCTTTTTGATAAAGAATAAGGTATGGGAGTGTCTATTTTTTTAATGGAAAAGGACCTAGATCTTTCTTTGTGATTGTTTGCGAGAGGGAAGGATTTTTGTGGTGATATCTTTTATTGAATTACTTGTAAGGAGGGCTGGACCCGATGATCTTCCAAGGTCCCTTCCAGCCTACATCCTATGAGTCTGTGACTCTATAGTTGGGATATATTTAGTTTGCTTGCAATTATTTGGGGTTTGAAAGAGTTTGGTTAAAGCTTTTAAAACGAAGGTTTGGGTTTCCAGTGGACGTTCCTGGGTGTTAGCTGTCATTGTTTTTGAGATGTCCCAGGCTAACCTGAAGCATGAGAAAGCCAAAGCCATTTTCCAGCTCATACAAGACTGAGCTTCTATACTCTCAATCCCAACCGTATAAAGCATGAGACAGAACACCCCCCCATCATAAGATTTCTTAATATACTTCCTTTGTCTTCCAGATTTTGATTCTTTAAATTACTCAGATGCCATTTTCACTTTCTCCTGTGACCACGAAGGCTAGAGAAGTCTTTATTTTTTTAAGCTCAGCTGAGATTCTCACCTCATCCCAAGCTGATGGGAAGCAGGATTTTAAAAACACACAACTACACGGGTTTTATGATAAAATTGTAGCAGTTAGCAATGCTACAAGTGCTCAGCTGATGTAAACCATTTCAAGATGTCTCCATGGTCCATCTTAACTGCGTTAGTCATCGTTATTATTCATCAACTAAACAAATTAATTTGTGTTTGTATGAAGCCATCTCACTAAGGCTTCACAAGTGAGATGTGTCTTAAGGAGGGAATTGAATTAACAGAGTGATTATCTTGTAACCAAAGAATGGGAAGATAGTCCGAGGCAGGCAAGGAGGAGACGAGTGAAACGGCGTTTAGAAAGAGAATTCCAGGAGGTAGGAAATGATCTTTTCTTGTAGCCACACACACTGTATTTGGAAGTAGACTATGCACTCTCCTGGGTAGGGACTATGTCTTCCTGTGTGTTTGCGCATGAACTAAGGAGACCTTGATGCTTCAAAGTGGGTCTGTAATCTTGATGGGGACCTTTGGAGCTACTGTGATTGTACTACTGTTACTACCAATGGAAAGGAGAGCATAAAGAAATTAGAGTAGAGGTGCAGGTAGTTGGGTACGGTCTTGGAGGTGAGGAGAGAAAGCTGCCTAGGAAACAAATCTTTCTTACTATAGTTATTATTCATTTATATAGGGCCATAAGCACACCTGTCAAATCTGTAAAGAGACTAAGAATGAATCAATATTTTCTTATTGCCTTTATGTATTTTGTCAAAACCCCATAAATAATAGTCACTTTTGGAATCAGACTCCAAACTCTAAGTCAAATCCAGCTGCTGTGCATTTCTCTTGTAAAGCATCAGTGTGGTTTATTGTTAGACATAAAACTGAGAAACTAACCATAAAAGTACATTGCATTCTATAACGCTAACAAATCCATCTCAATGAAAGCTATTATCTGGAGACACATAAATATTGGATGATGAGAAGCTTGCTTCCTTTCAGCATATTGCGCCGGATAATCCATTTGGCATCACAGCGTCAAAAGCCTTTTTTTATATACTAATAAGATTTGTTTCTTTCGTCTCTGCTCCCTTTCCCCATGGCCCGTGTTCCCTTTACAGCAGTCATGCTTTTACCTTGGGCATCATGACCGGAAAAGAGACCTCTTAAGCTACGCTGAACTAAATGGATCCCGCCTGTGCGTCTAGTCTCTGAAGAGCGTTGCTAATGTCACGTGGCTGTAACTGCTTCTTCCCGAAGTTCCCTCTAGGGTGGGGTGTAGTCATGGATGTGTTTATATGGGACCCAGCAGATACCTTCCAGGCCTTTTTTTTTTCCATGCATCTATAAAAAGTTTCCAACACCAGAGATCCAACCACCCAGTAAATTTTGCTGAGTTTTCCTGCTGAGGGCAGGAACTTTTCCCTTTTTAAATGCATAATCCGGAACTAATTGCTATCACCACCGCCCATGTTTGTGAAGCTGGGATAGCACACCAGGCTCATATGGATGCATCTCTAGAGGGTGAATATTCAGCAAAACAATGCACAATAATAAGAGGTGTTATTGGCGTGCAGTTGAGGATTCAGAAGAATGATGAAAAACAATACAGTCATCCCAAGTGAGATTTATAGATCATCCCAAAGAAGTGTTGATGAACCCCTTGCACAGCAGTCTTCAGGCAAGCACCTAAACCAAAGCTGGTGTGGATAGGTGTACAGAGCACTAGTCTAACACTCAGAAAACCGGCACGCTAGTCCTGACACTTTAGTTGATCTGCTCTGTGCCCAGAGGGGTCCTTCCTTGTTTCTTTTTCTCCTCCTTCCAGCCCTCTTCATTGTGTGGTGAATTTAGACTGGGGAAGAGAGAGTTTCTTCCAATGTGTGTGCACAGCACCGAGAATGATAAAATATCACATTTGTTGCCTTGTAGTGCTTCCATAACACCAATGGATCTTAGTACCTGGCTAGAAATACCATGAGTTTTATTGAAAAAACTTTTTTAAATGGTTGAACAGAAGAAGAGAAGCTATTTTTAGACTCAATCCCATTATAAAGCTAGACGTCTTAAGTATATGAGCTTCTAGGAGAGAAATATTACTAGTATAAACCTCTATAAATCACTTCAGCTAGATTTTCCTATGCATAAAAGTGTGGCAGGTCTGAAGCCTGATATATTGACCTGGTCTAAAATCATTGTATTTGAAAGAGGTTTGGAATCTCTTCTCTAATGAGACAGAAAGCTCCCCTTTCCAGTCTTGAAGGATCATAGGTACCATGTATTTAGGATATTTCTGTGGAGCCACTAACCAAAGTATCTTAGCTCTTCATGGGCTTATCATGTAAGGAAATACTATCATCTCATTTGCAAAATAGGAAACCAACACACAGGAAAGCTGAGCGACTTAACCTTTTTTGGACTGGTCTCCAAAGTCCTAAGCTAGGGCCCTAACCACTAGATCATTCCCAATTACTAGACATAAGGCTTGTTGGTGAATAGTGCCTGCCCCTCTCCTCTTCAACCCACTGTTTTGCTGGAAGGAACTCACATCTGAAAGGAAAAACTGAAATAACAAATAAAATGAGGACTTTTAGTGGTAGCCAAGAGGCTTGGCATGTTAAATACAGTCACAAAGAAGATGCATTAATGAGCACAGAGAAAATGATGAAGTCAAGCAACAACTCTTCAGTTGACTAATTGGCTATTCTACACATGGGCC
Organism: Crocodylus siamensis; assembly: GCF_052110815.1. Lineage (NCBI taxonomy): Eukaryota > Metazoa > Chordata > Crocodylia > Crocodylidae > Crocodylus > Crocodylus siamensis. Next base: position 13,801,800 of record NC_143398.1, on the reverse strand, counting down.
TTCTCAGCTTGGTAGTGGGAACAGCAGCCTTACAATCCCAGCTAAGCCCCCTAAATGCAAAACTGTCCTCTTTACAAATATTTACCAGCATGCCTTTTGGGGATTGATTCTTCATGTAGCCCAGGTGTACACGGATTTGTACTTCCCTCTCCAACTGAAGGAATTATTGGCAGAGCAGTGTGCTGTGGAGGGACACAACAGCCTAGCAGCCTCCTCCATCCTCTATAGAGTCAGGTCCAGTCAATCAATTACTTTACTATATACAGATTTATTATCACAACAAAACCATCAAAGGGTAAGGACATACATTTTATATATGTATATATGTACAAGTTTACAAAACAATAAACCCTATAATATGTGTGTGTGTGTGTACACACACACACACATATATACACATACATACATATATACATATATACATACATACATACAGACATATATACATATACATACATACATACACACACACACACAGATATACCACACTGAGTTATCATTTAAAATACAACCAGACTAAAGGATATTGACTGGGCAACCTTATAACTCTGTTCATATACAAACTATTACTTCAAATTATTCACATAAACTGTAAGGCACAGTCCACAAATATAATCAGCAGTCCTCCTTAGACATACTTGGGTGCCCTCCAGGACAGAGGCCCCACTCTCAAGGTACCACTCCAGGAAAGGAGATGGGGGGAAAGAAAAAAGGAGAGGAAAACCCCTAAGACTCCTAAGTTCCCCCGCTATCACCCGGGAGCAGCCCATGTGGTGCCCCTTCACAACCCCTGGGGTGGGGTGGGGCCCTCCCCTGTGGGGACCCTCTCTCCGGGGTAACTTACTACCAGTCAGCAGTCCTGGAGGGTGGCCTCTTGTTCTCCAGGTGAAGCTCTGTCCCTGCCGGGTTTTCCTGCTGCCTGACTCCACTGCCATCGTCCTGGCTTAGGGCTACCGGCACTGCTGTGTGTAGTGGACACTTTGCCTTGTGCTAGGGTTCAGAGGCCTGGACAGCCTTGTGCAGCACCGGGGCTCGGTCTGCTCCCGGACCCTCTGGGCTGCGTCGTCTGCACTGAGCTGCTGCCCCATGCCAGCAGCCATAGACCCGAGCCACCTCAAGTGGCTCCCAGGGTCTCTCACCCTCCATGCAGCGCCTCCAGCACTGAGCTCCCAGTTTCTAGCCACCCCTTTTTACCTTGGGCATTTCCCCTTCCTTTCTTCTGATGCAGTCATATATTCTCAGAAGTAGCAACTCAGTGGCCAGCAACGTATGTATTTTATTAGACAACATATATCGAATCGGGTGCAAGAACCTTTTCAAATAAACATGGCTTTTTTTTGCCAATTTCTTCCAGTGAAGTTAAGAACAGTCTGTTGGAAGGCAGCCCGGACCTTGCAGGATTGCCACTGGTTTACTATTCAGGGGCTCCCGATTCAAATATATCTCTTCCAAAGACTGCTCCATCCCAAAGCCACTTGGGGAAGCCATTTTAAATGTATTTGTAACCCTACAAGTAAAGTTTGTTGCCTAAACGAGTTAAGAGCCAGAGCGCCATTGAAATAAATGGAAACAATGCACCTAAACTTTTGATTAATTCCATTAGGCACCATTCTGCACTATTGCAGGGTGTGTTGCTAGCTAGGGTTTGCTCACCCTAAAGCCAACTGGCTGTTTACTGCCAAATGACCCTGGAGATGCTTTCATGGGGTGGGGATTAATAAGCTTCCAAGTCTGCAGTAGAGCTGCCTGCTCAGCCACCTGCCCCACTACACAACTGAAACTCTCCCAAGCACTGCAGCCTGCAAGTGCTGCAAGTCCACCATCAGCAGTACCACGATTCCCTGTTTGTGACTACTGGCCTTTCTGAATCCTATATCCTGCCTCTACTGAAGTCCGGCATGGAGGGAGAGACTGCTAGTTTGCAGACTGACTCCCATAAGGTCCCTGCTTAAGGGGCAGGCAGCACAGCAGTGGATAACTCTGGTGCAGGCTGTAAAGCAAGCTGTGGAAGGAGAGATGGGGGCTCATGAGGCTCAGGCTGAGGGAATCCCCCCATCATGACAGTAGACATTTTGGATCAAGAAACCAAGTTACCAGGGGGAGGGTGGGAGAAAGCAACCAAGTAAAACTGAAACACAGGTGGACCAAGGAATGCCAGCCACCTACGCCTGTGTGTACTTGGGTATACATTGAGTCCTACATTAATTACAAGAGTCTTTTTTTTAATCTGGTGCAGATAGTACCCCATCAAAATATATGTGTAGATTACCTGTAGACACCTGTGTATCTTGGAAAATCAGCCTCTGAATTCCCTCCCTCCCCCCCCATTCCTTATCTACAAAATGGAATAGCAGTAGATTGTATTTATTTGCTTTAATTAACTGATTATCATTTTCATTTTCAATGCATGGTTAATAATTAGTTATGGTAATAATGATGCTGATAACCATCTTAAAAATACAAATGATAATTTTCCTACCTCCCATGCGGATAAGGGACTCAGTTCAGGGACTGGGTCATGTCAGCATCTGTATGGAGATGTAGTGGGGGCAAAGCAGCATCTGTGGTGGGGCACTCAAGTAGGCAGAAAACAGAGATTTCTTGCTCTGAGCCTCAAAGTGCTCCGTGCCTCATTTTCTCCAACGTGTCAATAGGTCCCTTATGTGCATCCAATGCACAACTAGAGTATAAAGGTCCCTGTGGTTTGTATGTTACTTATGGCCACATAAGCAGGGCCCAGGATCTACCTCATTGTCTACTAGCTGGTAAACACAGCCAAAATCTCTACAACTCACCCTTCAGGCACTGTATACGTTTATGTGGAATGTAAATCCCAGTTGTTAGCCTCTCTCATGCCTCTCAAATTAGTCATTTATTATCAACACTGCTTCAGCTCATTGAACCACTTTAAACATTTGCTGCTAATAATAATATTAAGTTCTCCCCATGCCCCCCAAACCCAAGGGAAGTATCATGTCAGAGATTTATTAAACTGCGAGAAGCACCAACAGATGAAACTGGAATTTATAAATGATCAGTTAGATCTGCATATGGCAGAGGGAAAATGTGTGATGGAAAACAGTTTTTTAAACTAAACCACAGGCTTTTATTACCCACAAACGCTTCCTTGTACTCATGCAGCACACAGGTGTACGTGCATTTTCTATCCAGACTTCTGTGACAAAGGATGATGGTGTCATCGCGGCTGATCTAGCAAGGACTGAATTCAGGCACTCAGTGTTGTACCTTATAGGCTAACCAACTGAGAGATGCATAAGCTTTCCTATGTATACATTTAACAGTCTCTAGCTATTTGTCTATCTGCCCTGTCTTTTGCATGACTTTACACTAGCATGGTTAACTAGTTCTCTCTCTTCGCTCATGATTGGTGTAGAGGACTTGAAATACACACTTGTAGACGGGTTACACAAGTGCAGCGCAGGACAGAGTTGCTGTCTGAAGGCTCAACTGTGGTAGACCTGCCTAGAAGTTACCGTGGTGAGAGCCAGTACAACAGTGGAGGTTGCCCGAACGCCTTCCTAGTTTGAAGGACTGCTCAGTTCATGCCTGATTTCCTTTAAATTTGGGAAATTTTGCTTCTAATCTGTAACATAATGGATTGAGATGCCTCATTTAAAACTCTTAATTGTGCCTTCTCTCTCTGTCTTCTGTTCCACTGTAATCCACAGAATTGGCTGAGAGAGGAGTTTAACTCATAGTGTTTAATGAACAAGTATGGGGAGAATGGCAAAAGAAACAGGAGGAGAGAGTTTAGCTCATTTGATCAGATACCAGACTGAATAGTCTGGAGAGCTACATCCTGATCCTTAGCAGGCATAAAACAGCATGGCTTCATTACCTTCAGGAGGCTGACGTAATTTATGGGATCTGCCCCATTAAGAAAATGTAATTATGGAATTTACTCCTCTTTCTGATTGGCAGCAAGAGAAATTTCCACTGATTCAGGGTGTTTCTCTGAAAGTAGAAATCCACATTATGGACATTTACAGCAAGCAGAATTGGATGGCTCAATGCCCTGCCATATGGAGAAGTTGGTCCCATCGCTTCCTGGCAGCCTCAAAGAAGAGAGGACGCTCACAATTTTTTGGCGGCTGAGAGGGAACAGTAGAAATTTGAATCTGCATTACTTCCAGGCAGAATTCAGCTTCCAATTCAGAGCAGAGTTAGAGATCTGGGCAAAACTTGTAAGTGTAAGTGCCTCTGGTAAAAATGTGGCCGAGTGACCTAGCAGGCTCATCTTCTCAAGTCCAGTTGAATTTCCTGAATCTGAATCAGTTCATGCACAGAGCAGCTCGCAGTGTAAGCAAAGGCTCCTAATAGTTTTGAGTTGCAATTTTCAAATTATATTGCATTAAAATATTGCACGCAGGTAGTCCTTAGAACACGATTATGCATGGTCCAGTCTCAGCGGCTGGAAGTCCTACCGTGACGTTCTCCAGGCTCCAGAAGGGCTGAACAGAACAAATGTGTACACTCAAGTAATATGGACCACATTTTCCTTAAAATTCAGTAGCCTATTTTAAAAGAAGTTGCTGGTTTAGGCATAAAAATAAAGGCCAGGTATGTCAATAAAATTCAGCACACAACACATATATGTTCATATATGGTTCATGTAATATCCTCATATAAAAATGTGGAAATCTATAAAATCATGGCCTTCAAAACCAGGAGGTACAGTTCTACAGGGTAAAGAAGGGCATGACTCATCCGCTAATTAGAAAGTATGGAGACTGAGAAATTTTATTATGCTGACTACTCCCATACGTGGGTCAAGTTTGATCATCAGACCATGAGATTTAATAGCTTGGGAACATGTTACAATTAATAATGAAATCCTGTTTCTCTAATTGGTAATTTGTACTCTCTTATTATTGAGTAGGAGTAGAGGTTTTGCAAATATATGGTTGTGTTTCATACAAGCCGCCTCCTTGGCAATTTAGGTCCGAACTGTAGACTGCTTTCAGGTCTTTTGTTATGAATGCTATTTAGGGCTCAGGATTCAGGCCGATCTGAATTATGTGCTCATCCTATAAGAACCCCCAAATAAGGGCCTTATTCCCCATGTTGCAGTCATTTATTCCAGTAAAGAGAATGCTAATTGAATGTAATATTCTAATGTGCCAGCTTGATGTTGCTTTATACCTAGTGGGCAATGGATGTACACCATGTGTACAAGTGTAAATGATTATACCAAGGCAATGGAAGATCAGCCCCATCAGCTGCACTTATGTGAAAAACTAACTCAGTTCAGAGGCAGGACTAGGAGGCAGTGAATCCTGACAAACAATTTACGTGTGACCTCGGGTAGGACTGTGGGTTAGAACGGAGCATGTCCACGCTATAGTTGCAACATGCTTTGGGCAGAACACCCCTGTTGAGCTGGTTTATTGTGCCACCAGCACGGGATGGCTGAACGTTGTTGATGTTGATGATGATGAGTTCAAATTTAGGGGCCCAATTTTACATTCCCACTTTGATTTTTTGGCCTTTATCGGGGTAAAGATTTGCATAATGCTTCCCTCAATAAAAGATGCTATAGTAATCCTATTGCTATTATTGTAGTATCATGTAATGATTCCAAGGCACTCACAAATGGCAAAATCACATTCACAATCTCTCTAGGGATTATTTAATCCACCGTTGAAATGCCACCACCTGTGGTATGAAACGTGGCAAGTGCATCTCAAACTACCATGCTAGTTTGGAGCAGAAAATGAAGTCTGCCTTCATCTTTAAAACTGTAGAGGGGAGAAGGTTATTTCCTGAGTCAGAGATTAAAAATCACTATGGAGGGAATCCTATCTCCCCGCAAAAAGTCCCACAGGGACCTTCAGTAATTCACTAGTGACCATGACCTGGTTTCAGGTTTCATGTGAAATACCGTAACTGCAGCTGATATACTAGTCCTAGACTATACATATGTAGCAGGGCTGTGTCCACACTGGGAGTGCTTTACTGGCATAAGACTGCTAGTACTCTGTACCAGAGGGCCCTTCTTCCATGGACCAATTAATTTAGCACATTATATTGATTGAGTAAAAAGGATTCCTTGAGTGAAAAAGCTGTTCCTGTAAAAAAAAAAATTTTTTCCCCAGCCTGTGCCTATTTGTGGACCTAAATCAGCAAAACTTAAGCACATAATGAAGTTACCCTCATGTCACTAATTCTGTAGTCTGCTGTGGTATCTTCAGAGTCTGGAAGAAAGCTATCATGCAGAGAGAGACCATCAGCTTCTCACAGCTCAGCTTAACAGTAGACTTATGTCTATATTTAAAATCAGACTTCTGTTTAAATGCTTTGCAAAATCATGGCTTGAGTTCTTAGAAGTTGCCCTTTGCCTTATCTTTTTTGTTCTGATTTTCCATAAAAATCCTCTAAAGTTGATACTGAGAGTTAAACTTTTGACTTTCCCATTAAACTTTTAAAGTAAATGAGGCCTGACGGATATTCTCGTTATAGGTTTTGTTTTTGATGTAAAGGAGTCTCTTACTGAAATTAAGTTAATTCATACATTGTGGGGTTTACTTTCCCCTCCCTGTGTCTGCTTAATTGAGTGTCATTAACATTGGTGGGAGTTGTGCCCACACTCAAAGAGAATAAATGCCATATATAATTAGCCACAATATTGTAGGCAAAGCCTCGTTTTTTAAAAGTGAAGCACTCTGAGGTCCAACACTGGCAAATTTTACTATGGCCTTTATTACCATGATTCTGCTCTGCCCCTTTGTTTATATCCATCACCAGTCTTTTTTTTTCACGGTTTAACATTTTTGCTTCAGTCTCATTCAATGCTCAGTGTGTATAGCCAGCTTATTATTTATTCTATCCTCTTTATTCATTTGTGATTTCCCATCTCTTTTTAACTGCTGTATTAGCCAAGTCTGCAAGAAAGTATGGGTTGGATGCATGGACTATAAGGTGGATAGAAAGCTGGCTGGATCGTCTGGCTCAATGGGTAGTAGTAAAAAGTTCAATGTCTTGTTGGCACACAAATGCCCCAGAGTTTGGTCCTGGAGCTGGTTTTATTCAGTAGCTTCATTAATGATCTGGAAGATGGCATAGCGTGCATCCTCAGCAAGTTTGCAGGTGGCACCAAGCTGGGGGAGTAGTAGATACACTGAAGGGTAGGGCTAGGATTCAGAGTGACCTGGACAAATTGGAGGATAAGCCTATAGGAAATCTCATGAGGTTCAACAAGGACACGTGCAAAGTCCTGCACTTAGGATGGAACCAACTGGCTAAGCAGCAGCTCTGTAGAAAAAGACCTGGGGGTCTGTAGCAGGGCACTAAGGTGCCCGCTACTGATAACAGTAATATGGGCTCGGCTGCCAGTCACCAGGGCAGCACAGGTGCAGGTTGCCGGGGCAACCAGTCTGGTCAGCTGACCAGAAGGGGGCAGGGCCTGGCCTTTTATAAACAGCCAGGCTGAGGCCGGAAGGTCAGTTCCCCTCCGGCAGTGAGGAGGGTGGAGCTGTGCTGAAGCAAGCATGGCCGGCATAACAGAGAAGCCTGGTGGCCTGAGCCGCGTCTGCGTGAGGATACTGGGTGGAGGAAACCCTAGCAGGGATATATACGACGGTTAGCCGGGCGGCTTGGAAACCGTGTCGGAACCCAGGAGCGGTAGTTTTCTGTTTCGTTGTTGTTGTTACACCGGAGGACCGGGTGAGGCTGTAGGGGTTGGAGGAGGCCTCGTGGGAGCTCCCCAGTAGTGGGGGGGTTCCTGGCACCGGAGAGGGTGCTGCATTTTGGGGTGTCCTGACCTGGCCCCAGTGTGGGCAGCATTGGGAGGAGCCCAGTGTGGGCACAGGCAAGACGCCCCAGTGGGGTGTAGGACCCGGAAAAGGGGCCTGGGGGCCAGGTAAGGCTGAGGCTGCCTGAACCCGATTGTGGGAAGCCCCAGTGGGGCATAGGACCTGAGAAGGGGGTCTTGGGACCAGGCACGGCTATGGCCACCTGAGCCCCGATTGCAGGAATCGCGAGGCAAGGCCGCAGTGCGGGCTGCGAGAGCCACGGGGAGACAGGCCCCGGTGCGGGCTGCGAGGGTACAGGCGGGCAACTAGACAGAGCCCAGATCCATCAAGGCACTGTGCCAAAGAGGTTAGAAAGGCAACCTCCCTTTAACATATTAACATCAAAGACGTGGTGGGTGAGATAAAGAGGGTGCATTTAGACCCGATTTGGCACAGTAGGTAGGGGGTGCTAGGGGAGTTCACGGCACCCCTAGGTCACGCGCTGCCACAGGGTCATAGCAGACAACAAGATGGATATGAGTAATCAGTATACCCTTGTTGCCAACAAGGCTAATGGCATACTGGGCTGCATTAATAGAAGCATTGCCAGCAGATCCAGCAAAGTAATTATTCCCCTCTATCCTGCACTGGTAAGGCCACATCTGGAGTACTGTGTGCAGTTTTGGGCAGCCCCCCTCCCACTATAGAAAGGATTTGGACAAGTTCAAGACAGCCTAGTGGAGGGCAATAAAATAGTTTGGGAGCTAGGGCACATGACTTCTGAAGAGAGGCTGAGGGAACTGGGCTTATTTAGTCTGGAGAAAAGAAGAATGAGGGGGAATTTGATAATGGCCTTTAGCCATTAGGGGGTTCCAAAGAGGACGGAGCTGGGCTCTTCTCAGTGGTGGCAGTTGACAGAACAAGGAGCAATTGGCTCAAGTTGCAACAAGGGAAGTTTAGGTTGAGTATTAGGAAAAACTTTCTCACTAGGAGGGTGGTGAAGCGCTGGAATGAATTATCTGGAGAGATGGTGAAGTCTCCATCCTTGGAGGTTTTTAAGGCCTGGCTCAACAAAGGTCTGGTTGGGGTGATCTAGTTGGGGATGGTCCTGCTTTGAGCAGGTGTTTGGACGAGATGAGCTTCTGAGGTCCTTTCCAACCCTAATTTTCTCTGATTTTAATCCTTCTCTGAAAAAGTCTCTTTCCTGGTGCTTATGAGCTTGGAACCTGATTATTTTGCAGATGTGAGTCTGTATGCTAACACCTCTCTTGTGAAATAGGGAAATATTTTCCTCCACTTGACTGAAAGATAATTGAGGTTGATTAAACAGCTTGTCAAGGGTTAAACAGAGAGTGTGGGAGACAGAGGAGTAATACTAGGGTTCTTGTCACCCAGCCCAATGGTGCTTCATACTTCACAAAGACTGCTTCAATCACTGTAGTCTATCCAGTGTATGAGGGGAAGGAGGGAGGAAGGGCTATAGGCAATGCACAATTTATTTTCACTACACAATGTCACTTTCTGTCCAAACTACCAACAGCAAGATAGAAACCCTTAGGAAGACAGAGAGGATGGGATGTAGTCAAGGCCTAGTCTTCAACTTATATCAAGGAGGAATACACATCCTCGTCAATTAGCAAGGAGTTAGAGGAGGGGCACTCTGAGGTGCTCTGGGTTAGAGTACAAGGCAGTCGAGGGGTGAGACATTTAACGGTGGGAGTCTACTACAGACCTCCCAACCAGGGAGAGGAGCTTGACCAGGAATTCTGAGGTCAGCTCACAGAAGTAGTGAAGGCTAAAGATGTGGTAGTCATGGGGGACCTGAACTTCCCGGACATCTGCTGGGAGGAGCAGTCAGCCAGGTCTGAATGCTCACATAGGTTCTTAGACAGAGTGCAGGACCTCCATCTAACTCAGGAGGTGCACAGCCCCACCAGGGGAGATGCCTTGTTGGACCTGGTGCTGGCCACGGGTGATGACCTGGTGAGGGGGCTGCGGGTGCTCGACCACCTGGGCGACAGCAATCATCGCCTGCTGGAATTTACCATCCAGTGCAAGGTGGCAAGGGCATGCAGTAAGGCAGCAGCCCTAGACTTTAGGAGGGCAACCTTTAGCGAGCTAAGGAGGATAGTTGGGGATGCGCTGAGGTCCCAGAGGGGAGGGGAGCCAGATGTCCAAGGAGAGTGGTTGCTCCTTAAGGGGGCGATCCTCCAAGCCCAAAGGGAGGTAATCCCAGTGAGGATCAAAGGGAGCAGGAGAGCACACAAGCCTCCATGGCTCACCAAAAGCATCTGTCCTCACTAAAAAGGGGGCGTATACCCAATGGAAGGAAGGGGTCATCACCAAGGATGACTATTCTGCAGTCGCTCGGGCTTGTAGGGGGGGCAGTTAGGAAGGCCAAGGCAAAGATGGAATTAGGACTAGTTTCTCAGATTAAGGACAATAAGAAGTCCTTTTTTAAATACATAGGGGTCAAAAAGAAGGTCCTGGGTAACGTGGGGCCCTTGCAGGACGCGTTGGGAAACTTGGTCGTCACACCAAACGGCAAAGCTAACATGTTTAATGATTTCTTTGCCTCTGTCTTCCTAAGTAGGGACCAGAGCAGCCACCTCCCTACTGGGCCCCCCCTCGGGCCGCAGGGGAGGCACACCTGGGCCAAAGGCTAGCGTGGAACTAGTTAGGGGGCTTCTGGAGGGGCTGGACATGTTCAAGTCAGCCGGCCCGGACGATCTCCACCCTAGAGTCCTAAAGAAATTGGCCGAGGTCATTGCAGGACCCCTGGCACAGCTCTATGAGCACTTGTGGTGCTCTGGTGTGATCCCAGAGGACTGGAAGAGGATCCATGGTTCCAGTCTTCAAAAAGGGGAGGAAGGAGGACCCAGGAAAATATAGGCCAGTCAGTCTTATCTCGATCCTAGGCAAGCTCTTTGAGAATTATGCTGGCACACATCCAGGAGGGGCCAGCAGGGGACTGCATGCTTAGGGGCAACCAACACGGGGTCATCAGTGGCAGGCCCTGTCAGACCAACCTGGTGGCCTTCTACGATCAGGTTACCAGATCATTAGATGTGGGGGTAGCAGTGGACATAGTCTTCCTGGACTTCCGGAAGGTTTTCGACACTGTCTCTCACCCCGTTCTCATTAAGAAACTGGGGGACTGCAGTGTCGACACCCACACAGTCAAATGGGTCGCCAACTGGCTGGAGGGCCGCACCCAGAGGGTGGTTAGTGGATGGGTCCTTCTCAACCACGTGGGCAGCGGGGTTCCACAGGGCTCGGTCCTCGGGCCCGCACTGTTCAACATCTTCATCAGTGATTTGGACAAGGGGGTAAAAAGCACCCTGTTCAAATTTGTTGATGACACTAAGATGCGGGGGGATGTGGCCACACTAGAAGGTAGCATCAGGCTTCAATCAGACCTAGACAAGCTACAAGGGTGGGCGGATGTAAATAGGATGGGATTCAACACAGACAAGTGCAAGGTGATGCACCTGGGGAGGAACAACCGGCACCATACCTACAGTTTGGGGAACTCCCCTCTTGTCAGCACGGAGGCAGAAAAGGATCTTGGAGTCATAATTGACTCCAAGATGAACATGAGCCGGCAGTGTGGGGAGGCAGTCAGGAAGGCCACCTGACATGCATCCACAGATGCATCTCGAGCAGGTCCAAGGAGGTGATCCTCCCCCTCTATGCGGCACTGGTCAGGCCGCAGCTGGAGTACTGCGTCCAGTTCTGGGCACTGCACTTCAAGAGGGATGTCGACAGCATGGAGAGGGTCCGGAGGAGGGCCACTCGCGTGATCAGGGGACAGCAGGGCAGGCCTTACGAGGAAAGGCTACGGGTCCTGAACCTGTGCAGCATCCACAAGAGAAGGCTGAGGGGGATCTAGTGGCCTGTTACAAACTAGTCAGGGGGGATCAGCAGGCATTGGGGGAGTCCCTGTTCCCCCGAGCACCACCAGGAGTGACCAGGAATAACGGTCACAAGCTGGCAGAGGGTAGGTTTAGGCTAGATATCAGGAAGTGCTACTTCATGGTCAGGGCGGCTAGGGTCTGGAACCAACTTCCAAGAGAAGTGGTGCAGGCTCCTACCCTGGGGGGTTTTAAGAGGAGGTTGGATGAACACCTTGCTGGGGTTGTTTGACCCCAGTATTGTTTCCTGCCACGGCAGGGGGTCGGACTCGACGATCTGCTCAGGTGTCTTCCGACCCTAGAAACTATGAAACTTATGACACCTCAGCTGAGTTCCTAGCCCTGACACACTCTCCCAGCATGTGTCAGTTCCCTTACGCTGTGACAGGGATACTTATCCTTTTATCTTATTTCTTAACAGTGTAAATTTTAAGTTAGGGACTGCCTCTTCCTTTGTGCTTATATGGTGACTACTACAACAGGGCTCTGCTCTTGGCTGATGCTCCTACCCATGACTACAGCTGAAAGAATCACATCCATTGTAATGCATATGCACAAAGGGTTGACATGGGTCTGGCAATCTCAGTCGTCCCACATGCAACCTCACCCACCAAATAAGAGACTCCTCCTTCCATGGCCAAGCTCACATATCAACCAGGATGATGCCAAGCTGCCAACAAACTTTCTTAAGCCTCACATGCAGGGACGGAATGAGAAGAATATTGGTAGGCCCTTCATTGATATTGTCGGCTTAGAAATGGTATTTAAAGAGGTTTTTTGGGGGGGAATTGACTTATGGGTATAGATATATTCATTACAAGGGTTGAAGATGGGCAGTAGGTGTTACATGATTTCTAAGAAGCCTGGGTCTCGTATACTCCAGTGTTTTTCCCATCCCTGGAAGCAGACGGGCTGTCTAACACAACAAGGCAAATGAATACACACATTGCCTAAGAATTAAGGGGGCATGGCATAACGCGAGATCAGAGATCACAGCCTTCAAACCAGACAGGTTGTCTAACACAACAAGGACACATAGTTTAGAAAACAGCCTGAGAACCAAGGAAGTATGTACCACACTGCCCATAACATGAGAGAGAACACCAGGTACAAGGCTCCAGAGCAGTTGTGGGGGGGCAAGTCCCGGGTTTGGGGGAATACACCAAATTAGGAGACAGCCCGGAAGGCTATGTGGACACGTGACCCCAAAGAAACAATCAACCAGAGATAGCCACGGATCAAAAGTCATCAGGAGTCTTCAAGAGGGAAGGAGAATACAAAAGCAGAGATTTGAGAGTAACAAGGGTCCCTCCTTGTCCGTCCTTCTCTTCCTTTCAGTCCCTCCCTTTGTCCCATACCTCCTCCTTCCCTCCCTGTTCCTTCCTAATCCCCGTCCCCGGGAAGGGTCCCCGAGACCACCATGGACAGGAGGTACACCAGCAGCATGTCTCGTACATGGCACTGGGGGGCTTCGACATCCCGCCGGCAGAACGCTGGCACACTGACACCTGAGAGAGGGCCTCGGAGTGGACCTGCATCCTGGTCAGATGTACCTTGACTCTGATGACAGCCCTAGGATTTGAAAGATGTATAGAATTGCATGATGGTTTGCATTGTTTCTTTTTTGTTATCACTGTGTATCAATACATTTGCCTATTATTTAATGGAAAGGTAGTGGCTGGTCTGAGGGTAGGTCCCCCGCCCCAAATAAGATATCTGGATCGTAAATCCGGAGCCAGCAGATATCATTGGCGAATCCAGAGGACGCCTGTAAAGTATATAAAACCCTTGTCGCAGACAAGGAGTGCACAATTTTCACCAGGCTTTCCAAAGTCTGGCGCTATCTCCCTTACATGACATCATTTTTTTAAATATCTTGGAAATGGTATGTTCAGTGGATTTTCTTTTTCTTTCTGATTCTTGAAAGTATTGTGTTATTTTGTTCACACTTGGATAAAACATAAGAAAAAATCCTGTTCAACTGACTGCACACCTGCCAAACTTCAGCCAGAACAACTTTAAAAGACCTCTTAGAAAAAGGAATTTTTGGATAGCTTTAGCTATGGGCATTGTGAAGTGTTTTGCTTACAATTAATAGATAGGCATCAATGGAATAAAAAACATGATTTGAATTTTGTCCCTATGCATTTTTTCCCCCATGCAAACTGGCAGATGCATATGAAGAAGTATTTTGCTCGCTTTACAAACCAAGAAAATCAGATGCTTTCTCTTCAGATCTAATCATTCTTAGTCCTGAATATGGTTCATCACTGTATTGTTCTTCTTTTTAATGGTGTTGATTTCAATGGTATTAAAGCTATGTAGTCAAGCATGGGCAAATCGAACCCTGGAACTTGAAAGCACTCTTCAAGTATTAATGAATTAATCTTGTAGAAATGCTGTACCAGGTAAGTAGGTTGAATGCTCAGCTTGATTTCATTATCTGAGGTTCTTGACTCCAATGGAGCTATGATGGTTTTCACCAAGAAAGGATCTGGACCAGTGGGTAGTGTAAAATGCTAATAACAATGAAAACGAAAATTGGAAATCTGACTTGGTAATGTTTTGCATCCTTTGAACCTGCGTAAATGAATCTACAGAGGCCTTTTTTTCCTAAACATTCTCTGTACTCTTGCTTGAAAATGTTAAATTGCTATGTAGGCAACAGGAATTTATATGCCCCCAGCAAGATTAAGGATTATTTTAAAGCCAGTATTATTGGTGTCTCTCAGCAATGACAGCTCTGTGTGTTCTCCAAGAAACAAAACCCCGCAGTGTGCAATCTTTTACCTCTTTGGGGCTTGTAGCAAATCCACGTATGTTTTTAAAAGTTATGTGGGCAAATTTAACTCTACCATTAAAGGCCTGAAAGGCAAGGTAGTCTCATGAGAAATTTAATAGCAAACAGCAACATAGATAGATGTTCAGACTGGAACATATACATCATATACACCACATAATTAAGCACATATATTTTATGATGAAATTGCATTGTGTACATGTAGTATATGGTATACAATGTCTTAAAAGAAAATGCATGCACCTTCCAAACACCTATAAAGCAAATACAGACACAAAGGCCAGGAAGTTAATTGATGACGAGAGCCAAAATCAGAGGGTCATCTGTCATGAACCTGGTACGTAGAAATAGTCTGAATTCATATGATGCCTGGGTTTCTCTCTTAATATCTGCTATTTCTTTGGGCATAATTCCCTATCTGTATAAACCTCCCACTTTCCTGCCCCAAGGGCACTGTCTGGAAAGCATGAACCAAAATTGCAAGTATAGCCTGGGGAAAGTATCATCTAACCTAATATAGTTAGAAGCATATCTTAATTTTGAAAGTATAGCTCTTTTTCTGGATTTACATTCCAATACCCAACCCCTATAGTTTGGTGGGCTGAAGCTCTGAGACTTTCTTTGTGCCTCTTGTTGAGATATATAGGGCATGTGCTAAATTCAAGTTTGGGTCTGGGAAGTTTCTGAAAGCTCTTTATCCTCAGGTTTGGACAGCTCCTCTGTAGGGGGAGGACCCATCTCTCCCAGTCTCAAGTATCAGGTGGGCACATGGAGTAGTAACAATTTCAAACACAAGAGAGGTTTAAAACAACCCGCAGGGAGGGCCGTGGCCGAGGAGGCGAGGCCTCCGCTGCGGGGTCGGTCCAGGCGCCCGGCTCAGGGGGGCCGCGGCCGGCCGTGCCGCGGGCTGGGGCGGCTCCGCAGCGCTCCCGCGCCCGCGCCCGGGACCGTGCACCTCTTCCGCTCCCCTTGGCCGGCCCTCGCCCCACCCGAGGGTGCGGCAGGGGTGACGGCGATCGGACGGGGGGTTTGGAGGGACGGGCCGGGCAACGAGACGACGGAGGCGAGGGAGCCGCAGCCCACGGGCAACGGCCTTCCGGGCCCCTCTGCGGAGAGGGAGGCAGGGTGGAACCCCTCTCCGTCCCGGGGGCCGCGCGGGCAGGGAGCGCCGAGGGCGCGGGCACGTCCGCACGTGCCCGCCCTCCCTCGGCCGACCTCCCCGTGGCCGCCCGCGCGGACCCCTCGAGACGCACGAGTCTTTGAACCTCCGCCCCGGCACCACCCCGCCTGCCCCGCCGAGCGGGACGAGGCGAGGGGACAGAGCGCTAGGTACCTGGGTAACCTTGGGGTGAGGGAAACGGTTCCGAACTCCAGGTGGTCCCAACCCCCCCTTCCGGACACCGCCTCGCCCCCCGCGACCAGGCGGGCGAGGAACAGGCGCCGGAGGAGGACGTGGAGCTGAGCCCGGCACCCTCCAGCCGGCTCCGCGAACCCCACGAGGGGGGAGAAGCATCCACCCGGAGGGCAGCGACCAGGACTCACCGCCATGGCCAGCGCCTTCCCGTCAGGGGGGGCCGGGGTTTCTCTCAGGTCCCGGCTAGGTTCCCTGGGGGCCGACGCGGCTGGGGCCGCCCGCCCGGACGGGCCCTCCCCGTCCCGCGCGCCGGCCGCTCGGAACCTCCCAGCCACCACGGACGCCCGCCCGCGGCGGCGGCCGACGGCCGCGCGCCCCGCCGCCGCGCACCCCCGGGGCCCCTTTCCCGGCCCCCTCAGCCCTGGCAAGGCAATGGGACTATTCACATAATTAAGAGCTTTGTTAGATCCTCAGTACAAGGCCTCTGTAGTTCAAACTAGAAGCAGCCTAGAAATATTCAAAAGTTCATAGATTCATAGATTGTAGGGCCAGAAGGGACCTCAGAAGATCATTGGGTCCAGCCCCCTGTGCCAATCGGGAAAGATAACCCCGGCGAGGTGATCATCCAGTCTCTTCTTGAAGATTTCCAGGGTAGGTGACTGTACCACCTTTGGAGGATGCTTATTCCGCAGTCTGGACACCCTGACCAGGAAGACGTTTTTCCTAGTGTTAAGCCTGAAACAGTCTTCCAGGAGTTCGTAGCCATTACTCCTGGTTTTCCCCTCGGGTGCCCTGGTGAACAGTTGCTCACCGAGCCCTTGATGTACTCCCCTAGTGTAGCATTACACTGCAACCAGGTCCCCTCTCAGCCTTCTTTTCCTTAGGCTGAAGAGTCCCAGATCCCTCAGCCTTTCCTTGTATGGCTTGCCTTTTAAGACCGATCATATGGGTGGCTCTTCTTTGGACTGTCTCAAGCTTGTCCAGGTCCTTGTTGAAGTGCGGTGCCCAGAACTGGATGCGATACTCCTGCTGTGGTCTCACCAGTGCTGAGCAGAGGGGAAGAATCACCTCCTTGGCTTTGCTGGAGATGCATCAATTGGTGCATAGCAAAGTATTGTTTGCCCTACTGGCTACAGCATCACACTGCCAGCTCATTCATACTGTGGTCTGTTATTACCCCCAGGTCCCTTTCATTCGTGGTGCCTGTCAATTTGGTACCGCCAAGCCTGTAGGTATGTTGGGGGTTGCTCGTCCTGAGGTGGAGCACTTTACATTTCTCAACATTGAACTCCATCTAGTTCCAATCTGCCCAACTTGCCAACCTGTCTGGATCCTCCTGTATCTGCAGCCTATCTTCAAGTGTGACCATGCTGCTCCCCCATAACTTGGTGTCATCCATAAATCTGGCCAGTGGGCCCTTCATCGCTACATCCAAATTGTTAATAAAGATGTGGAAAAGTACTGGACCAAGCACCGACCCCTGTGGGACATGGCTGCCCACTTCTCGCCAGGATGACACAGATCCATTCACTACGACTCTCTGGGTCCTGTCCTGCAGGCAGTTTCTTACCCACCTGACTGTCTTGGAATTAAACACACAGTCCTCCAGTTTTCTTGCAAGGACCTTGTGGGATACTAGATCAAAGGTCTTTTTGTAAGTTATGCCAGAGAACAATATTTCAATGCAATTTAGTAGAGATCCTTAAAGAATGAGGCAAATGTGAAAACTTTTTACCCAAACAAAACAGAATGCAAATACAATGTTGCAGATCTCATAAACAATATTTCTTGAGCAGTAGGATAGCAAATAGAACTGGAGAAAGAAGGTTAGGTTTCTGGAGGGATTTTCTATAAGGCAAAATCAAGCTACTTTCTCAAGATATAGAGAGACCATTTAGCACACTTAAAAAGAATTTTTTTCCTACAATTCTAGCTGCCTGTTGAATCACTTGACTGCTAATGACAATTTGCAGTTGTACAAGCTGTATAATATGTATTGAGTACATTTGCTAGGAAAGGATATGTCTTTTTGGTATGTCACACGTACCATATAATGCACGTGTTGCTTCCAAATGTAGTTTCATGCAAGACAAAAATAAAACTAATGGAGCATTGTGTGACCCTAGAGATGGAAGGAGTTGGAATATGAGGCAACAACCAGATGTCTACTATTCCCAGAGGCGTGAATGGCCAGAGTCTTTTGTCAAGCAAAGGTCTGCAGGTAACAATGGCAGACACTTGTACAACTGGACCTGATCTTCCTCTTACTTTGGGGAAAACCATGTTGATGTGAACAGAGACTTGCTGGTATGAGCAAAAGGCAAATCAGGGCCATTGTTTGCCTAATGTTACTAATTAGAATTAGGGACTTGTCTGTGATGCAGACACTGAACATTTACTGTCTCCATCATCCATTAAGGAGTTACAGCCTATTAAAGCTGCTCAGATGTGTCCCTCTGGAGCTGTTTCTGTTAAAAAGATGAAAGTATGGAGCAAATTATGTGACTAGGAATTAATAAGCAGAGAATAACTTGGAGCTGGATTCTTCATTCTCTGTTACTTTGTGTAATCAGTTTTTCCTTTGGAAAACGTATGTAAAATGCTATCATTATGCATTCTCCATAGCCAGCAAGTCAGTGGAAAGGAGCAGGGAGTGGGTGGTACCTCATGAAGGTAAAGAAAATACACTTTCAAACGCTTTCTTGAAGCAAGGAGAACTTACAAAGAAGTCTGAGTCAGAAATCATGCCCAGTATTGCTTCATGAGTAATGCTCTACAGCCTGTCCCCCATCTCAGGTGAGCCTATTGGCTTTATCTAGTGGAGAGTATTTCCATAACTTAAAATGCATGCTAGCAAAAATGAATTAAAATGGCAAAAAGTGGTGCGGTAGTTGCTTTTTGTGTTGAATTTAAATTTGTTGTACATATCTGTGAGTAGCACTAAGTCAAACTAAGATTTAATACACTGGTATATTAACAAAAATTGTTTGCAGTTAGACTACTGAGCAGAAAAGCTCAATAATAAATGCAGATTTTTTTTCTGCATGGGTATAGGGCAAGTAATTTCTGGACAAGTTTCACGAAGAGATGGAGAACAGCAGAATAGCAACACCAGTGCTCAGTAGGGCACTGGTCTGTTTATTAATGCTTTCACTCTGCCACGCAGCCCCTCAGAAATTGTTTTTCATTCTGTCTGGAATTTCATTCTACGAGGGTTGGAAAATTCATAATACGTTGATGCTCAGCAGGACAAGTTTTCTCATAAAGCACCTCAACTTGATTAAGTTATATAAGCTCTTCCTTGACATGCCCTGTGATGGATTATCAATGAAATATAATAATATACAAAAACAGTATGTCACCCTTATTTTAATGCTATAATCTTTGTAACACAGAATTGCAACTAGCAATATGAAACGATACTTGCCAACACTTACAAAGCTGTGTAACTTGCATTTCAGGATGACTGTTTATGTGAGTAGATTTAGTTGTGTGTGTAAGAGTGCAGGATCAGGACTCTCCTCCAATCTGCTGCTAGTAATATAAATCACATGAACAAAACAAGCAAGGAATCAACAAAATGGAAGGCAAGTCAACACTGCAATCCTCTGGCTTTAAAACATCTAGCTTCAATATCAGAAGCAGTCTAGTCATGGCAGCAAAGAACTTGGATACCTGAGACACAAGTCACTGAAGTCTTAAAGGGAAGAAGTGTTATGGGTTTTAGCTTGCAACCTGATAGATTAAGGTTCAAGTCCCTGGCCTGCCCTGCCATTGAAATCCTTGTATGACCTTGCCCAAGCTGCTTAGCCTCCTTCTGTGGATCCATTGGAGGAAATGGGTGTGTCTACATGTGCATTTACGCCGGCTTAAATTTACTGTGCAGTAAATGGGAATAGGCTGGCATCTACATGTGTAGGCATTAAAGTGCATTAACACTGTGTGTGATCTAACTTGGAACTAAAGTTAGTGTGTTACTGTGCAGTAAGGGGTCTACACATGTGTTACTGTGCAGTAACTAATTAGGCATAAATTTGATACTTACATGATGCAGGTATCAAATTTACACTAAGTCAGTGTAAGTCACCATATTTATTGTACAGTACAGTTATGCATATGTAGACACGTGCCCGTACTGCTCAGTAATTTTGATTACTGTGAAGTAAATATGCACATGTAGGTGTGTCCAATGTGGCAGTCATGGGATTCACCAAGTTACTTCTAAGCTGCAATTTGCCTAACTCTGATACCAATATCATGATGGATGTAAAATTGGTTAAAGTCTCTCATATCAAGGTTATGGATACAGTAACCAGACATGAGCAGGTTCACCTGCAAAACAAGGAAAGCTAAAGATACATCAGTGATTCATTTTCAAGTTTTACCACAGTCTAATCACATTAACACTGATAAAGAAACTCCTAATTCACATCACGAGCATGGGCAAAGAGAATCAGGCCCCAGGCTAGGAATTTGGTACAGCCCTAGGAGGAGCTTCATCTCAGCTCAGACACAAGGCACATTTACACTAGTGTAGTTAGCTGTTGCATGATGTAAATGAGGAGTGGATGTACAATTTACAGTGCCATGCAGGTTTAACTCACCAGGGTAACTGAGGATTAAATTACACTGGTGTATAGCATACCAGTATAGGTGTCATCTATGTGTTTGGTCAAAGCCCCTTATTAACAGAAGTCAGCAACCTACAGCCCGCAAACAGAATCTGGCCTGCAAAGAGATTGGGTCTGGCCCACAAACATGCCATCTGGTCCACGTTTTACTAAGGGCACACCTGTTCCCAGCTATTTGATCCAGTCCATGTTTTGCTAACGGTGGAATCGGAGCTGGCCTCAGTGGTGGGTGGTGTGGGGAACTGCCCAGGGTACAGTGGTCAGGGGGACACATTTGTGGTGCAGCTCTGGTATTACTATTCAGGCAGCTAAGGGAGCTAAAGGACCTGACTGTTTACACCTGTGAAGTAAAGACCAGTGGTTCACTAATGAGCCATTAATTTCCTTAGCTGCCTGAATACTAGTAATACATGCCAGAACAGCACCTCCCGCAGGGGAAGGGGGTGGTAACAGGAACAGGGCCAGAGCTGGGATGCTCATTTTAAATTTTGCTAGCTATGTCCCTTGCAAGCATGTGCCAGGGCACTCATTTTAATTTTCATCATCCATCGAACTTGGAAGGGCAAACAAAATGTCTCAAGTACCTAAGAAGAGAATGTCAGGGGTGCAAAACAGAAATTGAAAAGCTCAGTTAATGACTTAAAAAAGATGCAAATACAATGAAAAAATACTTGAAATCTGTTAATGACAACTCATGTTGTAGTAGTGAGATGGTCACAGAAGAGATATCAGATGAAAAATGTATAGAAGATCCACAGTTCAACTGCCATGAATCTTTGCAAGAGAAACAAAGAGACCCAAATAAAACAGAAATTCTTCATCTGGACCAGACTAATGATAATATCACTAGGGATAGAGGTGAAATGATTCCCACTATAAGCATTGGCAATGCCATTTCTGATTCTGCTTTATGGCCCAATCCGATGCCCAGAATTCAACATCTGCTAGCGACCAATGGTCAGCTAAAAGCAAAAGACATGGATTTTCCTCTGGGCAAGCAGAATCACCATTTTTCTATGATTTTTTATAGAGAAATCTTGAAAATGGCGGTTCTAAAGTGGCATTGGCTACTTTACTTGGAGTCTACTGACAAGGTTCTCTGTTTCTGCTGCAAGCTCTTTGACTTGAATCCAAAACCATCCCTAGCATTTGAGGGGTTGAATGGTTGGGAGCACATCTCAGATTCTCGTGTGTCATGAAAAGTTGCTTAGTCATTTCAATTCCTTCCAAATACGGGTCGAAGCAGAGAAAAGGATAAAACAGGATAATTGCATCAACATGGAGCTTCTTGTTTAAACTAAGGTTATCATCCTCCTGTCTACTCAGTCTTGGTGAGACTGCAGCTGGAGTACTACAGCCAGTTCTGGGTGTTGCACTTCAGGAAGGACATGGAGAAGCTTGAGAGAGTCCAAAAGAGGGCCATGTGCATGATTAGAGAGCTAGAGAGCAGGTCATATAATGAGAGGCTGAAAGCCATGGGATTGTTCAGCTGGGAGAAAAGAAGACTTAGAGGGGACATGGTGGCAGCCTATAAGTATATAAGGGGTGTACATCAGGACCAGGGAGAGCATCTGTTCACTAAGGCACCCCAGGGGAAGACAAGAACCAATAGACATAAACTGCTTGAAGATTGCTTCAGATTAGACATAAAGAGAAACTTCTTTATGATTTGAGTGTAAGGGTCTGGAGCAGACTCTCCTAAGAGGCGATACAATCGCCTACCCTGGAGCTCTTTAAAAAAATGACTTAACACGCACCTTGATGGGGTCATCTGGCAATCTTTCCTGTCCAAGTGCAGGGGGCCTGGACCCAATGATCTCATGAGGTCCTTTCCAGCCTGTAACATCTATGAATCTATGAAACAAGAGACAAAACACTGGAAGAACATTCTAGAGAAGTTCATGACAACCTTTACTTTTACTATTATAAAAATCACATGGCTTTTCAAGGCTCATCTGACAGGCTCTTCATAATGAACAACACGAACTTCCTGGGTTATGTGGAGTTATTAGGAAAGTACAATGAAGTAATGAAAAAACATTTGTGACACATTCTTTCCAGGAAGGTGATGGATCAATACTGGAGAAAAACAATCCAGAATGAGACCACTGAATTATTGGCAAAGACAGTGATGCAGGACATACTTAAAAGGTTAAGGAATGCCAAGTACTACTCCATGATACTGGACTGCATTCCAGATGCCAGCCATTCTGAAAAGATCTCTTTCACTGTTAGGTTCCTTAATGCTTCAGATGGCAAAGTGACCATTCAGGAGCACTTTACTGTTTAAAAACAGTGGATGAGTACATTAGGAAAGGACTAACTGATACTATACTTACTACTGTGAAGGAGTATGACATAAATATTCAAGACTGGCAGAGACAGGGTGTGCCCGACTAAGCCTGAACCACTGTTCTCTTGTGACTTGGCCCTGTGCGACCCAAACTGGGGTACTCACAACTTCTGGCACTACTGCCCACCGGATGTTTCCTCCTAAAGGATGCCCCAATTACTCGTCCACCACACCTTGGCCTTACAAAGATGAGAGAGGCTTCTCCTATGTTACTAGCTCCCTTAGGCACCATCTGCATAGGCATTTCTTGGGGCTCCTCCTCTCCTTACACCCCATCCATGTGCCAACCTGTGGGTCTCTTGCAATTAGTGGCCTGAGTCTGTATCAGGTTGGGCCCACCCTGAGACCCCAACCTGGTCAACTGCCTCCTCTGGATGAATGCTATGCCCAGCTGGGCTCCTAGAACATAGACAGGCTTGCTTTCTGGCCCTGGGCTTTAAATTAAACTTAAACATAAAAAATCTTGCCCACAGTTTGAGTTAAGCTTTAGGTAGTAGTCCACCCTTCAAAGGGACTGCTCCCACTAATGGTACGGACAGTCAGGCATGCTGCTGGTCTGGTCCTTTATCCCAGCTTACAAGTTGCACCTAGCCTCCTTGCTCTAACAGTTTTCAAAACAAACACAAGAATGCAATGAAAAAAGGAAGCCTGGATGGTTACACTTTTATGCTCTCTCATATGTCATAGGAGACTCCTGGATCTTCATATCATTGGCTCTTCCTTCCCTGAGTAAAGCCTTCCTCAGGCTAGGGCAACACCCATCCAAGTACCCCTTCTACATGACTGGGGCACTAAGTACCCAGACATATCATTTGGGAGCCTGCTGCTGCTGTGCTTCTGCTCCCCTTATTGCCATTTTGCACTGGTTCTTGTAGTCACTGTCTGGCACCGGCTGATGATGTCATGTCTCTGCACTATCCCAGCCCAAGAGCATGCTTAAAAACCTTACTGTTGGTGCCAGCCACTGCTCCATGCCTCCAGCAGCTGTACCTGTGTCAGGTAAGTCTCCTGTAGTTTCAGCCCTCTCTGAACCAAATACCAGGGTCTCTGGTGTTCTCTTGCTCCCTTTCTGGGCCTGGCAAAGGGGTTTCTAGCCCCTTGAGCCTATCTTCCTTCAACACAGGGTTATGACAGTGGTGCAAAGATGAAAGGGAAAAACAAGGGTGTACAGGCAAGAATCCTTAATAAAATCCAAGAGCTTTTTTCATTCTACGTGGATGATACTTGCTCAATGTTATGGTGGTGGATGCTGCAGCATCTTCAGTGGAGTCCAAGTCACCTTCAGCATTCTGCAAAAGATCTACCTTCTGTTCTCTGCCTCTGTTCATTGTTGGGAGATCCTCACAAATCATGTCAGTGTCACTGTGAAACCAGTGTGTGAAATATGCTGGGGGTGCAGAATAGAAGGCATTGAAAGCTGTTCAATACCAAACAGCTGAAGTCCACAATGCCCTCATCACACTCACTGAATTGGAGCAAGCAGACACTGATACCCATCATGAAATGCTCACCCTGACATCTCAACTCACCAAATTCAAGTTTTTTTGTCTCCATTGTGGTGTAGTACAATATCCTTTTTAAGTCAATGTGGTGAGCAAAAACATGCAAAGCAAAACAAACTTTGACATTGTTGTAGCTGCAAACTTGATAAATGCCCATTGCAACTATATTGTAAACTACAGGGAAGTTGGGTATAAAAGAGCTCTGACAACAGCTAAGGAAATAGCTGAAAATCTTGGTGTTGATCTGAAGTTTAGACCAGCCCCACACATTTGTCGTAAAAAGCATCAGTTCAGCTACAAATGTGAAGAATTGTGTAGAACTTGGCTACCTCCAAAGTCTACTTCCAATGGACTCTAGTGCTCTTCAAGGAGTGCTACAATTTATTTGGAACAACAAGATACATGACAACTTCCCAAACTCATGGATAGCACTCAGGATCCTGTTAATCATGCCTATATCCATGACAAGCAGCACATGGAGCTTCTCAAAGTTGAAGCTCATAAAAACATATTTACAATCCACCATGGGAAATGACTGGCTATCTTTGTTGGTCATCCTGTCTATTGAGAATGCTGTGGCTCAAAGTATAGACCTGTCACAAGCAATATCAGAGTTTGCAGCAGCAAAAGTATACAGGGCACACCCGAATGAGTGCAAATGCAGTTTGTGGTGGCTCAAATCTATTTGAGGTATTGTAAACTGCATGTAGCGCATGTGCACTCATTTGATACACTGCTAATTTGCACTGTGGTGCCAAAATGTGACACTGGGAGATCCTGGTACCAAAAAAACCTGCTGCAAAAAAAATTTTTTTTAAAATGGCACGGTACATGGCGCAGCAGTGTGCACCACCAGAAACAGCCTGGCCATCCAGCGTCATGCTCTGGTTGCCAGCCAGGCTCTGTGTCACTGGATTGGTGCTGCTGCTGCCCCAGGAGGCCCCCAGAACCCTAAATAGGGCTGCAGGGACCAGCATAGCTGCTGGCTCCAGCCTCCCCCACCCCACCAAGGACAATTTGGTGTGCACCAGAGTGCATGTGCAGGGGCTTGCCCTGGAGCATAACTCAGTGGCACAGATATGCACTGCTGCTATTTGTTCTGCTGCAAACGCACACCCCTACACATGCATGCTCATCTGGATGCATCCACAGAGTCATCGTCTGATTCTTGGAATCTTGGTAAACGTAGTTTTTAATTGTTGATACTTATTGGCTTAGGGTTTAATTTAATGTTTAGTTTATTTGTCACTTAGCTATAATGTTATTGTTATGACTTATCAGTAATTATTTGAATAAAATTGAATTCAGTTGAATTGAATTTTGTGTCATTTCCTTTTTTGTATTTTTCAGTAAATTACATATAAAATAACCTTTTGACATTACAGCTTTATTTCTGAAAAGGGGTTGAGAAAGGGGCAACAAAATACAAGTTTATTCAGAGCACCGTTTTCCCTAAGGCCAGCTCTGGGTGCATCGATCACCTCTGGCAAATGTTAATCAAAGGCTGCAGACCACTGCTTACTAGTGTTTCTTACCTGCTGTTGATGCACTGTAATAGTGCCTGCTGAGTCCAGCTTTCCCTGGATGGGTGCATGTGTGTCTACTCTGGATCATGGTGTCCTATATACTGGTATAAAAAACTGATGCGAGTTACACTGGTGCAAATACGTTATCTCTTTAGGCTTACTGTTAGTGCATTCCACACAGCGCTGTTGTACCACTCAGCCAGATGTAACCTCTTAGATGTGCTACTCATTAAATCAATGGCCTCCTCAGTGATGGTACCATAATATAAATACCAGTTGGTTGGCTCGATTGTGTCCCTTGTCAAAGTGACATGTTTAGTAGCAGATCTTCAGGCATAGTGCAAGTGGGGATTTCCTACCCATTGTCTTCAGTGAGAAGGAGAGGCAGAGTACAAATCACTGCAAACAGTGTAGAATTGGAAAACTAACATCCTGGCAGATATTTGAGGGGATTTGGGGGCTTCTTATGGGAACTGATTGATGGAGTGGGTAGCTTGCATCCCGAGTGCTGCTTGCTATAACCCTTGTGAAGGGACCACTTTGAGCAAAAATAAAATGTTGGAAGAAATTTACTGGATACCTTCCTTACAATCAGAAAAACTAGCCAAGTCCCTGACATTTTTGAAGGTCATCATTGTCTTTTGTATTTTGTCCTGACTACAGACAGCTGAATCACATCCAAATCAAACAGACACGAACAGCTGGAGGCTGTCAGGTGAGAGTGTACAGACATACCTGTCATACTACTGCAAAAACAAGCCTTCTCTGTATAATTTCCTTTCCAGCATGATCAATAGGTATAAGGTTTATTGGCTTCACACAGCACACAGCTTGACAATAAAACAGATTCTACTAACTGTGCACAGGAATGTCATCAGATTCTTCCTTATCATCTTTGTCAGGTTGCCCCTTTCTGAATCCCTAATGTAATTTACTGTAAAAGGATTTAGAAATTAAAGGAGTCTGTCTGTAAGGTAGAAAGCAGCAAGGGACACTTTTTATTTCAGCTACAGGCAGTGAGTGGTTGGTTACATATATCTTATTTTTAAAAATCTTGTTTGAAAGACTCACTTTCACCTATGTATGAACTCCTAGTTATTTATTGGACAACACAATTGACAGTGACTGTGTAAAGCCATCCCCCACCTTGACATGCCTCTGCTAACATGTTTCAACCCTGATCTGCATGGTGTGACAGTGACATAACTTCTCTACCCATCTAAGCCCCAATTTAAAGCACATGCCTGAAAACTGAGCATAGGACTAGTCCTACTGATATGAAATTCAATGCATGCTGAAGGTCTTTCCTTCATTTAAGCACTAATCCTCCACCCCTCCAATAAAACCATCAATAAAGGTGCTGATTAGCACAAACTGACCCCTTATAATGAAGCTTTGATACCTTGCAAGCTACCTCTTGCATAGTACAGAAGTACCAACACAGAGTGTTCCTATTACCTGCTTAGATGCAACCAGCCATAAAGAACAATGGGGGAAAGAGTCGGCTCTAAAACGGATCTAGATGCGTAATATAGTATTTAAGAGAATTTTAGCAACTAAACCCAAAATTGCAACCTCAAAATACCCAATTAGGAGCTGTCTAATCCTGAAGATATTAGAAACTTGCTAAGTGCCTCCATGTTTCACCTGAAAGATCCCTTTGTACCTGCTGTTCCCCTTCCAAAACTGCTTGGAACTACCCAGTTTGAGCACCTAAGCACCTACTGTCTGTCTAAGTTCTCCTGGGATGCAGAAGTTAGACGGAGGTAGGCATAAACCCCTTGAGTGGCTTGATACAGTAGACATGGTCAGAGCATACCTAATGCACACCAACAGGATTGGATGTCTCATAAAATACAGCCATAGCTCCTTTCTTCTGAAAAATGTGGTTGGAGAAGGATGTGGCCTATCTTGTAAATGTCATGTTAAAATGGTAGTTTCAATGCTTTCCTCGTCTGAGGTAATTCAAAATCACATATCTCTCCTCCCAGCCAGGTGCCCAACCTACCATGCTGTAGGGAATTGAAGCCAGGTCTTCTGTTTGCTGAGAGAGTGCTTCAGTCACCAGGATGTTGTATGTAAAAGGTGAGTCATGTCAGCCATTAAAGTCACTGGCTTAATTTCAGAAGAAAATGATTACCCCTCTTACAAAGAATGAGAGTAGGCCCCACCCTCAGGAGAGGATTCCAGGCTGCAAATCCCAAGTGGACAAAAACACCTCCCTGTGGTCCTGCAGTCCTGGGTCAGATGCTTACTCTCTGGGGGGGGGGGTAGGGATCAAACCCATTCCTGTGCTTTTCACTTTCTATTGGCTAGCCCTAGTTGGTTAATGGCTTTTTTTTGTGGATAGCCCTATGGATGTGGCTAACTTGTCCCATGCATTGTGTAAGAAGCACAGGCACCTTTCTCTGGGCTTTGGATTCTACTCTGAGGGCCAGGGGCCTATAATTTAGGTATGGCAACTTATATTGAATCTAGGCCAAGCTCAGTAACTATGTAATTAAATATATGACTTGATTAGTCTGTCTATTTTAGTGATTTGTAGTGAGCCCATCATGGAAGCTAAGACGTTGACTAATTTTGGACTGCCTTAAACAAAAGAAAAAGGAAATTCCTCAATTCAGGCCATTGCAAGATGGCCAATGTGAAAACCCCACAGAAGGAACTTCTGGACAGATAACAAACCACGATGAGGTTTAATTTAGAGTTTAATCTTGCAAAGTGCTGAATGTTCTGGCTGTGATCCAAGAAAGCACTTAAGCACATGTTTAATATTAAGCTTGCAAGTAGCCCTGTTGACTTCAATGGGCATTTGGGTAAAATGGTTTGCTCTGATGGGAAGGTTTCGAATGCCTTTTCTTTGTATGTTTCAGTGATTGTGACTATATAGCAATTACAATCACGCCAGGCCCTATATAAACACACTAAGTATAGGCAGAGTTGACTGCCAGATAAGTGCTCAGGGACAGCTGTATTTTGTCTGCTGTCTTTATCAGGCTGAAATAACTCATATACTTACATGTGAGATGCAGCCGGTCATCAATATTGTAAGCTTAACATAGGCCAAAATTCTGGGTTTAGGATAGGCAGATGACCCTATTCAGAAGGTCTATAAAACTGCTGAGCATGTCTTTTTACAATACATTTCCCATTCCACCCTGTCAAACGCCTTACCTGCATCCAGGAAGATAGAAGTAACAAGGTGATTATGGGCCATTAATGCCCCATATTATTATAATGGAGGCCTCACATAGTACATTAATTTCTCTTTTTTCATTAACACCATCTACAAGAGTAACTTAGCAAAAGCTCCAGTGGCTTCAGTTGAAATGCACCTATGTCTAAGTGCTTTATTTCCATAAGTCTTTTCTATAGAAGGAAAAGATTTTTCTTGTGGCTTCCCAGAGAACATGCTCATTCTGATAGATTAATTATAAGACAGGGCTGTCCAATTTCTAAGCAGCCAAGGGCCATGCACCTCCCAGGCTGCACCAGCAGGGACTGCATGCTGCACATGTCGCACTAGCCCATGCATAAGCCCTTCAGGTAACCCCCTCCCCAGCTACAGGTTCCCTTGCTACACTGCTGGGGAAGTCTGTGCCTTGCTGCTACCACATTCCCCGCTGCATCAGAGGCAGGAGGGAAGCTGGAGAAGGGAGGGGGAGCCCAGAGACCCCAGCTACAGCTGCAGCTGAAGCAATGGGAGGAGCCATGGTTTGGTGGGAGCCTAGGGCCCACAAATTAACTCTTTTGGAGTTTCATACACCCCCCAAGCTGCCAGATGGAGAGCCCTGCCATGCTTTATACTAAAGACACATGGCTTTCATGTCTTTAGAATCGCATGGCTTATAATAGATATAAAATTCCATTACATATTCCTATTGATTGTTTAATTTAAAAGTCTTATTAAGTGATGATATCATTATAATTGTCCAATTTCAGATGTATTTGAAAAATAAAGCTATGGTTCTTGTTTAAAAAGCTCTATTTTTCCATTTCCCTGTTTTGCTAATCAAAAGATTTGTATAATCCCTAGCATAAATTTCTGCAGCTAATTAGTTTTTCAAGTTCTCAATGAGAAGTATATTTTCAAGCCACTCACCTCCCACCTAGAACAAAAGGACCCAAATCAGATTCAGCACATGTATAGGATTGCTGGCCATTACAAAGACCAGACTAAATTATAGACATTACAATAATTACACCAGCAACAGTGTTACCATGGAGTTGCCATTGTTTTCTATGAAACCACTGGAAAATTATTACAGTTATAAATAAAACATTGGATGCAGTTTACCATAACTCCATGATCCCACAGAAAGTTTAGTTTAGAAGCTTAACAGAAACTCTGGTGTGTTAGGGCCAAATCCCCTGGTCTTTACTCTGTACTCTTGCATATCTTATTCCAGGTTTGACTCATTGTGAATATCTCTGTAAACTTCCAGTATATTAAAACCTAAAAATGCCAGGCATTTTTAAATGCGGAGCTTTAAATGACTAGGCCAGCAGCTTTCCTGCTTAGTGCTATTAGTATCAGGCAGATTTGTGTTTGAATGTCAACTGTGTGTTCAAACAATCAGGGATCATAGTAGAGATTATATCTTTTATTAGACCAACAAGATTTTTGCCCCCCCCCCCCCAAAAAAAAAAAAAAAGATCTTTAATTGCAAGCTTTCAGGCACAAACATCCTTCATCAGGCAATGGAGAAAAGATTTTCTCCATTGCCTCATGAAGGTTGTTTGTACCCAAAGCCTGCTGTGAGGGGGCCAGGACCCCGCGGGGCCCTGCCCGAGGGAAGAACCCCGGAGTTCCGCCGCGTTTCCGGGTCCGGACCCGGAAGCCCAGCCGGGAACTTAATGTTTCCCGGAACCTGAACTGCGCCGGCGCGGGACCGGCGCGGGAAGATAAAAGGGAAACGCTTCCCCCGAGCAGGGGAGGACAGAGGCGCCAGCCGGAGCCTACTCCAGGAGCCGCGGAGCCGGGACTTGCGGAGCCGGGCGCGGAGGAGCCAGGAACGGCGGTGCCAAGTGCGGCGAGGCGGGGAGCCACGAGGCGGGAGCCAGCGGCAGTGGAGCCGGGAGCCGCGGATCCGGAGGCGGTGAGTCCGGGAGCAGCGGAGCCGGGAGCCCCGCAGCGGGAGCCGGCGGCTGCGCAGCCGGCCGAGGTGGAGCCAGGAGCCGCGCGGCGGGAGGCAGCGGCGGCGTCCCGGAGGGCGGTGAAGCCCCACACGGCCCCAGAGGGACCCGCGAGACAGGGAACTGCGGAGCCAGGGACCGCAGGAACCCGCGACGACCCGAAGGTAACACAGGCACCGGCGGCCGCCGTGCTGAGGGCAACCGGGCAGGGAGCCACCGACGGGGGAACCCTTCAACAGCGACTTCTGGGACACGTGGTCGCGGAAGACGACCCGCGGGCGGGGAGGGCCGGCCGTGTAAGCCCCGCTCGGCGGGAGACTTAAGTACAGGGGTTAGGATAACCCCGGGCTATAGGAGCCAGTGGCACCAGGGGGACTAGGTGCCGCGGGGACACCGGTGAGGGTCCGGCCGTGGGAGGAACCCCCCCCCCCCGCCGGACTGGGACTCAGACAAGGGAGCCCCTCACGGAGGCTCAACCCGGAGGACCGGGCGAGGGTGTAGGGGAGGAGGAGCCCTCAGGACCCCTGGACCTTGGAGGTACTGTACCCCATGTGGACCGCCAGCTTCCCGGCAAGGGTGAACCCCCATATTTTCCATCAAGTCGTGGCAGGCGAGAGCGGCGAAGCGGGACGGTCCAACGCGTACCCCTCCTCTCCAGGGGACATCCGGGGATCGGGGTCCCACAGTAAGTGGCACACCCCCATCCCCTTACACCTGCAATTAAAGATTTTTTTTGCAAAAATCTTGTTTGTCTAATAAAAGATATCATCTCTACTATGATCCCCGATTGCTTTTTCCTCTGGATGAATATGGCTACAACCTGAATACCTGACAACTGTGTGTTCAGGGATTTTATCTAGTCATTGGTCACTTGTGTGGCTTTATGCTAAATTACAGATCTGTCAAGGAGGTGTATGTGACTGTAAGGCTATGAAAACAGCAGCGCTAGCCCTCCGCTCTATGCTATTCCTGTACTCTTGGAATTAAGACATCTAGCACTCTTTCTTCTCCATGCAACCTCTCCATCGAGCATGCAAGTTTGGTAAAGCAAAGTTGGAAGTCTTTACAATGTCAGCCTGTCCTTTCAACTGTTAGCCTCCAGGCATACTTCAGCCCATCAGCTTCTCATCTCAACAGCTTCCCAGCAGGCAAAGACCTAGGGGGAGATGTTAGGAAAACCAACAGAAAATACAGGCTCAAGCTTGTTTTTGTGCAAGAGATCTCCATAATATTCTACTCGTGATATAAAATTGTACCCAATAAAGAAACATACATGCATTATTGAAGTATGTCCTCCTTTATAGGGCTTATGGATTCATGTAAGTTAAATAACTTAAAGTACAAAATGTGCAGTGGTTTTTTTTGAGATACTTTAGTCAGTGTTCAGGAAAAAAACCAGCAAGTCTCCAGAAAGTCTAGAAATTACACAGTTTTTAGAATAATATGTACATTTTTTTTTAATTGCCCAGCTTCAGTCCTTGCAGGATAATTGATATGCGGTGGCACAAAAGGGCTCTGTGTAATGAGTTAACAAACACTTTCCAGAGCAGTATTTTCTGCCCCCAACTTTTCATCCTTACTTTTCTTCCAGCAACTTCTATCTTCAAAACAGCCCACTCTTCCGTCCTTTATCTCATGACTTTCTCCATAAAAGCCACTAGGTGTCATAATTACTCATACCAATATTAGCATCTACGCAAGTATGTAGCTTTTAGTTTGAATTATCTCTCTGCAATAATAAAATGTCTATCCTATAAATCATGGATAGACATTTCCTTGATACAATGTTGTTAATTTTTGCAGGCATTAATGTAAACTCCACTACGACCAATTCAGGCTGGACATAAGGAAGAACTTCTTTAGTTCTTCCTTTAGAGTTATTTATGCTGGTAGCTAACCAATGCTAAAAATGTATTGTCCATTGCTAAACTATATTGTAGTGATTCTGCCTTATAAACTCATTTTAAATTCACCAGGATGATTCTCATGTTCATGCACAAGGTGTTTCATGCAATTTTATCATTCTAGGTCCAAAACTGAAAGCATTTTAGGCAACTGCCCCATGGAGCTACTGAAGAAGCCCCCAAGATTTGGAATAGCCTGCCACTGGAGGCAGTTCAAGCACCCACTTTGAACACCTTTGAGACACATTTGGATGCTTATCTTGCTGGGATCCCTGCTGACTTCCTGCCCATGAGGCAGGGGGCTTGACTTGATGATCCTTCTGGGTCCCTTCCAGCCCAAATGTCTATGAAATCTATGAAAATCATAGATTTTTCAGAGTGGGGATATAGTTGTAGTTTGGGAAATTAATTTGATAGTGAAGAAGACTAGCTTAGGTTGTGCAAAGGTGTTTGAAATGCCGTATTCAGGTTTTTTCTCCAAATGTAATGAGGGAAGAAATATTTTTCTTTTTCTCTTTTTTGTTGCCTTAAAACAAATGCTTGAAAACTGATGCTGGGAATTTTGTAAGTGAATTCAGATGCACCTGAAATATTACGAAATGCTTGCTCATGGGCATGTGTTTCTTGTGAGCACACAGATAAAAATGTCAAAATAAGTTTATTCCTTTACAAATAAGCAAATATTAAAAAAAAACCCAAACCCCTAACTCTTTGCTCCCAAATGTCAAAGGTATTTAATTAAGGTAGCCCTGGTTGCGTGCTGATATCCACTAATGAATATGAATGATTTTGAAAAATTCAAGAGAGGATTTTGAGTATTTTCTTGCTACCTGAGGCATGTTTTGAGAGGAATATGAGCATAACTGCTGTAAACTAAGATATAATACAGAGAAGTTATGAGAAAAGGACAATTTTTATTTGTTGCATATAGTCACATGACTTGGGTCAAGTTTATAACACGTTAGAGCATTGTCATATGCTTAGAGTTGGTGTCCATTGATTCCAGTTGCTTCTTCTTCAATGTCTATTTAAAGTCCCTAGAATTTGTACATGATACGGGAGTTAATTCTCCCGAAATTGAAGCAGTGTTTTTTTAAAAACACTGCTTCAGGTTAGGGTGAAGTTAACCCCTGTGTCTTGTACACCCATGTCAGAGCCCAATCCTTACCTGCCTCTCCAGCGGTGGGGAGGGAAGAGTGAGCTGCTGGCGGGCAGAGCGGGCCCTGAGCAGGGGAGGAGGGGGACTGGTGCTCCCTCCGCAGCAGTGGCAGCCCCCCCACTCCCTGCCAGGTGGCACCCGCCCACAGGCACCCAGCTCAGGTAGTCCCAGGGGGCACCGCAGCCGTGGAAGGGAGCACCAGGCCCCTGTGCAGCTCAGGGGGCAGGCAGGCTCCGAGGGGGGGGAAAAAAAGATCAGGTTGCCACTTTTTTTTTTTTCCTTCTGTGGATCCTGCCTTCCTGGGCGGCTGCCGGGCTGCCTGCAGAGTCTGCCTGCACAACCCCTGAGCTGCACGGAGCCCAGTGCTTCCCTCCACAGCTGTTGGGTAAGAAACTAAAACTCCTCAGAGGTATTTTACTTTGCAGCACCCCAAAGTCATTTGCTGTGCCTCAAAGTCATTTAAGGTGCATTACACCGCCGAATGTGCTACAGCAGCTGGAATTAATGTACAATACGCCACCAAATCTGCAAACAGCAATGCCATTAAAGCGGTGCAAAAGGCATTTAACCTGCTTTAAACCTGCTTTAAAGTGTCAACTGCAAACGTCCACAAAAGAATAAATTGATCTACCCTCATTTCAATATGTTACCCAGATGCTTAGGTCTATGAGTCTGCCAGTTTGTGTTACAGTTTCCGTTCTATGCTTATCCATGCAGTAAATGAGTTTGTTACCACCTTAGCTACAAAACCCTTGGCTCAATTGCAATAGCTTTTGGAGTCGCTAGTCAAGTCCTTGGCGTATCAGCCAAAATAGCAGCCAGCACTAAAGTTAAGTGTATCTTTAAACACAATAAGTAGCTCCGTGGGGCAGTTGCCTAAAATGCTTTCAGTTTTGGACCTAGAATGATAAAATTGCATGGAACACCTTGTGCATGAACATAAGAATCATCCTGGTGAATTTAAAATGAGTTTATAAGGCGGAATCACTAGAATATAGTTTAGCAATGGACAGTATATTTTTAGCATTATTTAGCTACCAGCATAAATAACTCTGATGTAGGGTGCATCTATGTTGATGCCTATTAT
Organism: Crocodylus siamensis; assembly: GCF_052110815.1. Classification (NCBI taxonomy): domain Eukaryota; kingdom Metazoa; phylum Chordata; order Crocodylia; family Crocodylidae; genus Crocodylus; species Crocodylus siamensis. Next base: position 13,766,683 of record NC_143398.1, on the reverse strand, counting down.
GGGGCGGGTGCAAAAATGAACCATAATAGATGAGAAAGGCAAAGTGAATATAGGAAGGGAGGAAAATATATAGAGTACTGTGGCTTTACTCCTAAAGAGCATGTCATGGAGACTCTGGGCTGCAATGAGAGAAGCTCACTTAACTTTGGGTGCTATCTAACCCAGAAAAAATTATTGGGGATCCTTCTGAAGGAAAAACTCCATAGGCTAGGGACAGAAGTTATACATAAACCAGTTTAAGTGATCAAACACTTGTTTAAACCTGTAACAGAACAGAACCTCAGTGCACATAAACCAGATTCAAAACAGCTAAGACTGGTTTAAGATAAACCTGGTTGAATGTTGTATTGAACTTAACTGATTTGGGTTAACCTGATTAATGAAACATCTGTCCCAGGCCCCTTCCTGGTTCAAGTTAAATCACAGTCCCCCAGCATCCCAGCATGTTTTGCAGCCCTGGGCTGGGCTGGGCTGGGCTGGGCTGGGCTGGGCTGTCTGCTTGAGAGCAGGCCTGGCTCTACCCGTCTGCTCCTTAGCTGGAGCAGTGAGACTGGCTGACAAAGGAGTGGGGTGGGGGGCAGGGCAAGTCTGTCTGGAGATGTAGCCTAGTCTGTACTGGGGGACTACCCCTGCCCCCCAGCAAACCCAGTCTGGGGCCAGGGATGGGGGTTAAACACCCCTTCCCTGCTCAAACTTATTTCTGGTCGCAACTGTGGACTACAAAACCCAGAGGCACCTAGAAGCAGGAAGAGGAAGGGATGAGCAACACTGCAGAGTCCTGCTGCTGTAATTCTGGACTGCAAATCCCAGAGACCTCAGGGGCAGCAGGAAGTAGAAGTGAACACATAGCTAGAGCCATGCTCTAGTGCCCCCTGGCATCTGGCCTGAGCCACTGCAGGCATGTGGCTGCATAACCTGAATCAAAGGTAAATGTCTGTTCACTTCTGTTTCAGTTTAATCTGTGCAGTTTAGACTAATCTGCAAAGACTGGATCTATTCAGCCTCAAGCTTTTTGACTGTCTGTACCTAGCCCATAGGAAATGTAAACTGCTTCTATGTTAATATTATTGTTTCTGCTTCTAGTTCAAGTAGCTTTGTCTTTTCAGCTACACTGTGTTACTCCAGGTAGTGGTATGGTAGGAATCAGGAGAACTCTCCAAGTGATTTATGCTGCAATGCAAAATAGCGTATGTAGGGGATGAAAGCACAGACTGACGACTTAAAAGTCGGTGCACCCTAATGGAGGCCTTGGCAGGTGCTTTAACTCACACAACATCAAACCCTGCTTGTTGGAAAAATAAATAGCTCTGAAAAAATAAATAGAAATATTCGTCCAAACAGATAGCATGTGTTTGGCCACTGGAAATACATCTATATGCAAAGAGCTTTCTTTGCAAATGTGCTTCGTATGATTCTGGATAATGAGATTCAGACTTCTTCATCAGTAATCCTCCAGTAGACAGCATTTTAAATCTTTGCCCCGATTTGTGTGCTGTATTTGGTCCATAATATACATATTTTCAAGTGTCGTTTTTAATTTAATGCATGATTGAACATATTACCCCTGGCAGAGCTAAATAGTTAAACTAGAATCCATCAATTTATCTTGAACTGTTGACATGTAGAATAATATTACAGTGAGATTAATTTTAAATGGAGAATTGAGAGCTGACTTGATAATTTCCCAGTCACATGATGCTCCCTGTTCTGTCCAAAGCCAAAGACACATGATATAAACATCTGAATTTGCTTTGTAATCTCCTATGGCAGGACAGCATACCTTTTCACTGGAGATTTCTGGCCTCAGAAATCACACTCCAGAGATTGGAGTTATTTGGCTTTTAGGTTGTGGTTCTTCACAATTTATGAAGAAGGGAATTGATAACTCAGCGCCAGGATAGAGTTTGGAGTCTGGACCCTCCCAAATCTGGTAGGCATTGGAGTTCTGGTTTCAGTTTAGGACCAAGTAATGACACGTTCACCTACATGCAGAAGGCAGGGCATGGTGGCACCATTAGGCAACTATACATGTGCTCAATGCCTGCTCCGATGCACTTGACTAATCGAGACTTCTGCAGTGTGCTAATTGGCACGCTCCAGCAGCCTCAGCATCACATGTATTCAGCATCCCCATGCTTCCAAATGGCAGCAGGGGTGCTTTAACTAAAGCTCATTGAATGAGATTTAGTTTAAAGCGCTCCGACCACCATTTTGAAGCGCAGGACACTGAATACACAAGAAGCTGCGGGCGCTTTAATTAGAGCTGTTCCTGAGAGTCGTTCTAATTTAAGTGCCTCCCCCCGCAGTACACACCGTGGACCACATGTAAAGATGTCCTTAGAGACTAACTGGTTCAGAGGAATGAGCTGTCATAGGTGACAGCCTACTTTGTCAGACCAAGTCAGCTATCACCTATGCAAGCTCATGCCTCCCTGAAAGAGTCTCCAGGGTGACATCCTCCCCTGCTAACTACCTCTTTCTATTCACCTACATGGCAATTCTTAAGCATTTGAGGGCTCTCTGATTTGTTTCTTTTATTACCTGAATGTGGCAGGCTTTCATTTTTTGCATGAAATTATATTCTAAGGATGCATCCACCATCATCTGATTAGCATGCAAGCACTGCATGGGTTTTTGTGTACCACGTCTTTAAAATTCTAGGAGTCAGCTGCTGTGTTGGAGTCAGCTGTCAGTTTGCATTGGGTTCAGAGGCAGCGGGTTAGCAGCCACGCGTTCTGTGCTGTCTTGAGGAGATTTTACTTGTGCTTTGGGTTTATTTTGTTGTTCCCTTAATACAAAATTAAAGGTCATTCTGACAGAAAGCACCTGATAGCTCATGGCTGTATGTGGAAAGACATAACGCTCACTTTTGCCGCCACCAACAACCCAGAAACACACAGAAAAGGGAATTAATGAGAGGGGAAAGAACGTATCTTAAAGAGGCACCAATGCTTCACTGACTGCTATGAAAACTATGCTAATGTAAAAGGCATTACTGTGGAATTCGATTTGATAGAGGTGATATTATTGTGTTTGCGAAGGATCTCTGAATCAAAGTAGGATTTTCATGTCTTAGGATATGAGATGGGAAATAATACCTAGGGGTGTGTGAAGCGGGCCCTTTTCTATTCAGCTCAAAACAGGGACAGTGATTTGATTTGTTGATTCAGATCACTGTCCCTGATTCGATTTGGCCAAATCTGAAGTTTCAATGCCGATTCGGCGAATCGGTGATTTGGACACGGACACAGCTTTAAAAGGTTTTTCTCCATATCTTGAGGTACCAGCGCAGTTTATGATCGCTGCAATGCTGGGGCACATGGAGTGTCCCATAGGAGTGCAGGGGCGAGGCGGGAGGGGTGGGGCCCTCCACATGCTCAGCAGCAAACCCGGAAGTGGATGCAAGTATCCGGAAGTGGATGCAAGTACTTCCAGTCCACTTCTGGTTCTGCCAGGGAGTGTGTGACCACTCCCCTCCCCACCCCATGCCTCCTTCCCCAGCTCAGCAATCGACCGCGGGGGGACCCTGGGTGCTCCCTCCGGACTCAGGAGGCACCAGTTGCTGACCCAGGGGGGCCCCCCCAAGCACTCCCCAACAGACCCAGAAGTGGATCAGAAGTGCTTCTGGTCCACTTCCGGGTCTTCTGCCGAGTGCTTTGGGGACCCCCCTGCACTTCTTTGGGACACTCCATGCACCCCAACATCACAGCACTCACGAGCCATGCTACCTCGAGGTATGTAGAAAAACCATTTTAAGCTGTGTCTATGTCCAAATCTCTGAATCTTTCCAAATCTCTCCAAATCAGTTCGGAGGGTTCCAGTTCAATTCGGAGAAATTAAAGGGCCCTCTGATTCGATTCAGATTCAGAGATTTGCCCACCGAATTGGGCTGAGTCTCTGCCAAATCGAATCCAGGACCAAAGCTTCATACAGCTCTAATAATACCTGTTCTTATGTACCGCATTCTGTCAGTACATTTTAAAGTGCTTTACAATGGATGTCAGTATCCTTTTCCCCATTTAAGAGAAGAGGGAAGAGATTCACAAGGTGACCTTGAAAGCCAGTGAAAGGGCCAAGAATGAAACCCACGTCTCCTGAATACCAGGCAGTGCTATACCTGGCAGCCAAACTCCTGACAATTTCTCATGACTATTTTCCCTTTAACTGTGTTATTTCAACAGTGTTTATGACAAACCAATAGAGTGATGCCCCTCTGTATATGCACAGAACAAAGAGAATAGCTGAGTCCACACCACTCCTGCTAATGTGCCTTGACTCTAACATGGAACCACCACCACTAGCATAGAAGGTGTTGCTGTTCAGTCTTTATCTTTTGAGACTTTGGCATCTCTACTGGGGCAACCAAAAAGGAGAGCAACTGTAGGACTTTTCCTGATGGATGTGTTGGTCCATTAGGGAATGGAGCTGCATAGGAAAAGGCTGGTTCCCTCTTCCATTTTCTGGAAATAGAGACTTCTTTCTCCTGCTCCCAATGTTCATAAACCAGCCTCTCTTCTTTTTCATGGGATATAAGTATGGGTTATAGGTTTCCTAGGGCTGGCTTCATGGAAAGCACTTTACACTCTTTCTGCTATGTTAATGGTGGGGGGAGGGACCTGGTGACCGTCTATAAACTCCTAGGGGGGACCAGAAAGGTTTGGGAGAGACCTTGTTTCCCCTAACCCCTCCTGGCATAACAAGGAATAACGGCCACAAGTGGTTGAAGAGTAGGTTTAGATTAGACATCTGTAAGAACTACTTCACGGTCAGGGCACCTAGGATCTAGAACCAACTTCCAAGGGAAGTGGTGCTGGCTCCTACCCTGGAGGTCTTGATGCCTACCTGGCTGGAGTCATTTGAGCCCAGTTTTTCTCCTGCCCAGGCAGGGGGTCAGACTTGAAGATCTACAAGGTCCCTTCCGACCCAACTTCTATGATTCTATGATAGAGGTTCTCCAGAAGCAGTGTGTGAAGCTGCTGGGAACGTGTCCCATTTACTGTGGGTGAGAAGATGGGTTTCTGTGGTGTGACTGGTGGCTATAAATTCTAGCCTTTACATTGTATGGAGACAGGCTGTCTTCTGACCTGCTTAACAGGAGGGAATTGGCCCTTCACTCTTATATTCCAGAAATAGCGTGCTAAAACCCAGGGCTCTCTTACCAGTATTCTTGGGAAGTGGTTAGTTCTGTTCAGGGATAACTTGAGGAGGACAAGGCATCCGGCTGATAACCCACAAAGTAGCTGGTTCTTTTCTATTACTTCAAACATGTTGCAGTGAATTTTTACTAGAATCCACTGTTCTTATCTGCGCTGATTTTTTTTTTTTTTTGCTTCACAACCATTTAGTAAATGTTTTTGTTTAATACTAAAATTCTGTCTGTGGAGAGAGGAAAAATGTTCCTAAAGCAGAGGAAGGTTAGGAGGGAACAGAAAGAACAAAAATAGAAGGGCTTCCAGCACTGCATTTGTGAGAATAACCTTCCTGTGGCACCATCCATGAAGGAAGAAGTCTGGTATCAGTTTAGCCCAGGGCAGGCAATTATTTCAGCTGAAGGGCCACTTAATGAGCTTTGGTCAGCTGTCAAGGGCTGCATGGGTAGCCCTGCCCCTTGACAGCTGCCCCACCCCCTGGTCACCATATCGGGGCTGGAAGTCCTGCCCCCTAGCCCCTAAACTTTGCCACCAGAAGTCCCTTGCCTTGCCTCCCTCCCTCCCCAAAATATTTTTTTGGGAGGAAGGGTTGTCATCTTAGAACCAGAAAAAAAATCATATACTAAAAGTCAAATACCTCCTATAACATTTTAATTTTATTACCCATTTTTTGGTCGTGATTTGTGCTTACGTAGTGTATATAGAGATGATTGCACAATAACTCAAAAATAAAATCTTACTCTTGTATGTTGTATGTGTGAGATGTATGGTGGTGTGTGTGTATGTATCGTGAGGTATGGGCATGTGTAGGGGGGTTGTGAGTGGGTGTTGCTGTGTCGGGGGGTATAAGGTATGTTGGGGTGTGTCTATATGTTGATGGGAGTTGTGGGGGCAGGATGTGGGTAGGTGAGGTTTGTGGGGAGTGTGGGGACCTCCCCCACACTCCCTCAGATAGTGCACAGCCCCCACTGCTGGCAGCTGCAATGGGTGGGGGTGGGGGCGGTGCTCAGGGTGCTTGTGCCCAGTGCCTAGCAGTCTGTGGCTCTAGCCAGTGCTGCACATGGTAGGGGGAGCGCAACCTTCCCAGCCCGCCTCTATCACAGGGGCTCTGTGTGGTGTGCCTGCAGCTCCTGCACAGTGCTGGACTTCACAGGGAAGCAAGGGGTGAGGCTCCCTCCTCTCCCATCAGGGTCTGGGGACATGCACTGCAGGGGGTGGGGAAGGCAGCCAGCTCCAGCGCAGGGCTTCTCCTGGTGTGAGTATAGGAACTGCAGGCATGCAGTGTGGAGACCCCATGGTAGAGGAGGCTGGGCAGGCTGCACTCCTCGCCCCTGCATGCAGTGCTGGCCAGAGTCATGCCCTGCCAGGTGCCAGCACCTGCACCAGGCACAAGTGCCAACAGCAGGGTCTGTGCACCATGTGGGGGAGTGTGTGAGGGGTCCTTACACTTCCCACTCTGCCTCACACCCACACCCTGCCCAGCCGAGCTCTGCACTCCCACCTCCCCCCGATCGTGGACTCTGCACTGCATTTGGCGCTTCCCCCCAGCTGCAGCTCCACCACCCCTGCTGCTTCCCTGCCTGCTGCCCAGAGTGATCTGGATGCCTGGGAAACCAAGCAGGTTCCCACGGGGGTGGCTGCAGCAGCAGCCCTGCCCAGAAGCTGCTGCTGGTGGGGCTGGGCCCTTCCGCCCATGAGGGTGGGAATGAGAAACAGGGTACGTTGGGGGGTATGCGTATGCATGGATCCCTTGCTCCCACCCTCCTGGGCAGAAGGGCTGGGAGGGGTACAATTTGTTGGTGGGCGCCACAAGGCGGATGAAAGTGCCTGGTGTGCCGTATCTGGCCCACAGGCCGTATTTTGCCTGCCCCTGGTTTAGCCTGTTGCTGATTTCATATTAGATGGGTACACTTTTCTCAGCAAGGAATTTGAATTGGAATAGAGACAATGGTGAGCTTTTCTAGTTTGATTTGACCCATCTCAACTGAAATAGATTTTGAAGGGTTCCTCTTTTCCCTCTAACATAACATGTGACATGCCAAGAGCTGCTGCAGGGTGAAGGAGATAATTGATGAGGGTTGAAATTGTCAGGCTTGCTAACAGGCACTGATCGACTAGTCAAGGAGAGAAAGATAATTCTTCTTAGTGAAAGCATCAGGTTTTATTGGTTTTGATTAGAGTGAACAAGCCAGAAGCTATACAAAATGTGGCACCTTGGATTAAGCTGCCTTATGATGTAGCGGTGCTGGAGCTGGTGGGAAGGGAGTGGGAAGAAGTTTGGAATCACAGCTAGGAGCAGAATTTCTGCCTTACTCCTCAGGTGGGCTCCATCTGTTTTATACTCTGCTTGTCTGTTCCCCTGCCATCCTCGCTCTAGGAATGGGATTACAGAGTTTGTGTCTGGATGCCATGGGCAGAAGCAGCAGTGTTTGGTCAGGTTAGGTATGCTGCATCAAGACCAGCTCAGGACTTCAGCCAATCCCCATTTTCAGTGTTCAAAACTAAGTGAAATTACTGAATAAATCTTAGTTCAAAGGACACATTTCTCCATGCGTTTCTGTTGAAAGTTCAGTGTTTTGGGCTGGAAGTGGATTAGGTACGGTGCAGTATGTGCTGACTACCAAGCTCAAGAAAGATATTTTGTGGGGAGAAAAAAAGAGATGATACGGATGGGACCTGGCTGCAAGCTCTTGGAAGCGGGGACCATCTTTTTGTTCTATGTACAGCAGCCAGCACAGTGGAGTCCTGGTTTATAACTGGAACTCTTAGCAGCAGTCATAATACATGTACTTAATAATAATGTGAACATCAGGGACCTGGGTTTTCCATTTCTCATGGAAAAATGGAGTAAAAAGCTGATTTCCCAGCCCCCACCCTTAACAGAGTAAAATGCAGATTTCTGATTTTAGCAGAGAAAACTGTGGATTTTGGAGTTTTGCAAATAGCCCTCTGCAGACTGGCAGAGTCCTGGCCTGCAAGGGGGTGGGAGGGAGCATGAGGAAGGCAACTGCATAGAGGGTGCCATGTACATGTATATGTACATGGCTGCCAGGCAGCCTGGAGAGCAGCCCCCACAGGGGATTGTGGCCCCCATAGGGAGGGAGTTGGGCAGGGCTGGGCTGGCTGTCCAGCTGGGCAGTGCATGGGGCTTAGGGCCCAGGGCCACAATGCACCGCCGCAGGGCCCCAGCGGGGAGTGGAATGGGGCCACGGGTTGTTTGTTTGGGGGGCAGGGAGTGAGGCCGGCTCTCCACTGCTGCATGCACTCCCAGCAGGATGGGGGGGCCATGTACCCCCCAGATTTCTGCATAGGGTGGGGCCAAGGGTGGGCTGCCTGCTGTGGGCTTGGGTTCCTGCCCTGCTGCCTTTCCCCAGGGACTCTCCAGCCCAGCAGGTGCAACCCAGCACGGCAGGGCAGAGCAGAGCTGAATGGGGAAGCTGCTTGCCACTGTGAGCTCCGCACTGCTTTGGTGACACCATCCCCCGCAGGTGTGGCACTAGCAAGGGGCACAATGCCATGCTGCCACCCCTGCTGCAGCCATGCTTGCACAGCATGCATCACCAGGGCGGTGTGGAGCTTGTCATGGCAACCAGGTTCCCTGCATGGCCCTGCTGTGCCCTGCAGTGCTGTGTCACATCCACCGGGCTGCAAGGGAAGGGCAGTAAGGCAGGAACCCGAGCCTGAACAAATCTGGGGGGTACATGCCTCCCCTGCCCTTCTGAGGAGTGCATGCAACAGTGGGGAGCTGCCCATCCACCCACCCCACCCAAGCCCTCAGCAGGCAGGCAGTAGGGGGGAAGTCAGGTTCTACCCCACGTCAGCAGCCACCGCCATCTGCCAGGGGCAGGGGGCTATGGACCTAGTCCTGGCAGCTGCGCCCCCCTTTCAGCACGGTTCGGGGGGTGGGGGCTGTGGGTGAGAGATGAGGGGCACCAGAAGGGCTGGGGGGACAGTGGGGTGGGGAGTGAGGGACACCAGTAAGGTTGGGTGGACTGTTGAGGGGAGTGAGAGGCACCAGCAGCACCAGGGAGAGCTATGGAGGGGCAGGAGGGGCACCAGCAGGGCCTGGGGGGCTGTGGGAGGGAGTGAGGGGCACCAGCAGGGTTGGGGGTGGGGGCTTTAATCACAAATTTTGGATTTTTTATCATAGAATATGTGATTTTTCATATTCAACTTTTTCATGTGATTTATCAGGGAAACCAGGATCCCTGCTGATCACCCTGTAACTTATTTAGAAATGTATATTACAAGATGAGGAACTGTTTAATTTCCTAAGATAAGAGAGAATTTGTGTTGTCCCTAATACAGGGGTGGGCAAAATATGGTCCATGGGGATTTGGGCTGCCAGGCCATTCTATCCAGCCCACAGGGCCCCTGAACATTTTAGAAAATTAGTATTTTATCTGCTCCTGTTTGCCTTTTAGAATATAATTTAGTATTTTTCTGGTTCCAAGACAGTAAAACCCCTTGCTGAAAGGAGTACTTCTGGGGGCAAGGGGAGGGACTTCTAGTGGGAAAGGTCAGGGGTTGGGGTGGGACGTCCAGTCACAAGAGGGTGACCAGGGAGTGGGGCACCTGTCAAGGGGCAGGGCTACCCATGTGGCCCTCAACAGCTTGCCAAAACTCGGTAAGTGGCCCTCTGCCTAAAATAATTGCCCACCCCTGCCCTAATAGCTGGGCAATGAACATCAGTTAAATGGCAGACTGCCTCATCCCTACAATCAAATATAACTGGAGGTGACAACCACCACTTACTAAGTAAAAAATGTTAGGAACCAAATGTTAGAAAATGCCTGACATATGAGAAGAGACTATTTAGGCTGAAAAATTTAAAGCAATTCTTAATTCTTACCTGTTAGATAGGGGGCTGGATTCCTGAATGGGATATTTAGGAAGCTTCAGGTGGAAAAGCTTTTGCAGGGTGGTAGACATATTTAAATATTCTGCAGAATTCAGGGGAGCTCGGACTTAGATGTAAAGGTGCTCTTCTTAGTTTCTCAACGTCTAGGAGTTTGGTCCTGCAAGTATTTCCTGACAGCAATAATTTCATTGATCTAGGGAGGATTCACTTAGGATTCAGGATTGGAGGGCTTGGTCTGTACAATATCTGGCAGGCATGTACGATCCGTAATATCACAAAGCACAATTGCCTTACTTTGTATCTTCACATTTGCTGATTAGACCTGTTCTATGGAGAAAGAGTCCTGTCCCAAATACAACAACAAGAACAAAACCCCACTTGTTTTTTGTGCCATTATTTAAATATCTGCAAAGTAAAAAGAAGTTTAGGTAAGATGCATAAGAAGTGAGTGAAATCTTTGAAGTGTGAATCTGGCATTTTCCAAGCATAGCGTGTAGGAGTCAGGTCCACAAATTCCATTATTTGTTAATGGGATTTGAATGTGTGACTCCCACGCACAGCTTTGAAAATTTACTCCATCTGCTCTGTTTTATTATCTTCACTTATATTTAGCAGAGAAGACGGTTCCCTCTATTTTTCTGAGATAGGCTTTCAAAATGGCAATATTCTGACTGTAAATTATAATTCTATCAACGTGAATTTGAATATGAGTCATGTCTTTTTTTATCCCCCCACCCCTTATATTGGCAGCATATTTTAAATTTAAAGTAAATCAATTTGGGCTGTAAATGAACCTGGACACTTTACCAAGAATTATCCTTGCTCAGAGATGCAGGGTACTACCGATACTTAAGAGAGAGAAGGAATCCTGGCAAAAGTGTGTTGACTTGGATGTTAGAGATTCATCATGTTCCTTTGGAGTGCAAAGTCGGGGACCACCTGTTACAGTCACATGGGTACATCGCACGTTGTTGGCTGCCTGCAATTTATTGTTTTTCTAAATGCCCTTATCCTAGCATCTCTGAATGTAGAAATGTGAATGATCAGAATTACCAGGGTTACTAACAGCCACTCAATGAACAAGCACTCCCACCTAAAGCTCTCCTTGATATCAGGGAGCGGTTTTAGCTGTGAATGTGGTGGTGGGGAGAAAAGAGGACTAAGAGCCCAGGGCTATAGACACTGTCTAGATCAGTGGTTTTTAACTTATGGTCCTTGGAGGCATAGGGGTCCACAGGCTATGTCTAAGGAGTATGCAAAAGATAATTATGATCAATCAAAAGTATGTGAATACCCATGCCTACAATCAAAGGAGTCTGCACCTCCAAGTGAAATTTCCAAAGGGGCCCTCATCATTCAATTTTTTTTTTAGGGATCTGCAAATGAAAAAAGGTTGAAAACAAATCTGTATTCCTTCCCCAATAACAGGAAGGGCTTTTAACCTCTGGCAGACCCAAAGCCTGCTTAGGTCTAGATAGACCCTTCCAAATGAACTACGAAAACCACAGGGATGGGCATCTGGTGGGTATGGTGTGGGAGCAGTAGCTGTAGTATTTATGGCATCATCTGAACTTGCTCAGTGGCTGAGTAATATTGATGAGGGAAGTGGTTAGCCACATCATTCTGAAGTCAGGGAGAAGATAAGGTAGATTTGCATCTTGGAGACTAACTAATATTTTACTATATTTATATAATATTATATCATTATAGTATGATCTTATATTAATAGAAATCATAATAACTGTTATAGTTATAGTTCATATTGAAGCCAGCTCTTGTCCAACCCTTTCTCCTGACTCCTGGCTTTTGCCTGGACTGCTGGGTTTAGCTTCTGACCTTAGGCTATATCTTGGTCCGTGTCCTAAGTTCCCTATCCTGGGCCTAGTCCAATGTAGTCTATTGCCCCCTACCATCCTAACTGGCTTTCCCTACAAGAGTGCTGTTCAAAATTAATTGACTTGTGGCACTTAGCTCAGAGCAGCTCAACACTGGAATCAAGTGGCTTCAAGAACAGAATGGGTGGAAAAGTCCAAGATGTTGCTGTTGTTTTATGCAGACTTGCAAACGGAACAGCCATCACTTTTTCAAAACTGTTTCATAGCTTTCATAGACATTAGGGCTGGAAGGGACCTCGGAAGGGACAGAGCCTTGGGGGACCCCACTGGTCACAGGACCATGACGAGTGACTGACATCAATTACAACCTCCTGGGTGTGACCACAGAGCCAATTTCCCAGCCAGTAGATTGTGGTGGACCCAAGGCCACAATTGGCCAGTTTCGCCAAGAGGTGACCATAGGATAAGGGCATTTAGAAAAACAATAAATTGCAGGCAACCAACAACGTGTGATGTACCCACGTGACTGTAACAGGTGGTCCCCGACTTTGCACTCCAAAGGAACATGATGAATCTCCCTGCTTAGGTCTAGATAGACCCTTCCATATGAACTATGAAAACCACAGGGATGGACATCTGGTGGGTATGGTGTGGGAGCAGTAGCTGTAGTATTTATGGCATCATCTGAACTTGCTCAATGAGATTGGTCAAACAAGACCTACCCGCAACAAACCTGTGCTGGCTATCCCTTAGGATATTGGCATTGGCCAGTCCATTAAGGATGGCCTCTTTAATAAACTTTTCTAAGATCTTCTTTGGGATAGAAGTCAGGCTGATGGGCCTGTAGTTTGCCGGATCCACTTTCCTCGCTTTCTTGAAGGTAGGCACCACATTGGCCTTCCTCCAGTCTTCGGGCACTACACCAGAGCGCCAGGAGTTTTCAAAGATCCGTGCCAGGGGCTGGGCTATGATGCTCACCAGCTCTTTGAGCACCCTGGGGTGTAGATTGTCAGGGCCGGCTGACTTGAAGGTATCTAGTTTCTCAAGGTGTTCCTTCATAATTAAAAAACAAAGCAAAGCATTTCTAACTCTCCCTCCCCCCTTTTCCCTATGAATGCAATAAAACAGATGAAATCTGAAGCCTTGGAGAGGATGGGTAGATTCCCAGAAAAATAGGACTGAAAGGGACCTCATTGCAGGCTGGAACTCTGCCATCATGAAAGGGGAAACCCATGGTTTCCTGCTTCAAAGGGGAAAATCTGGGTTTTTCTCTTTTCAAGGGATAAATCCAGGTTTTTCTGCAGAAAATGGAAAACCCAGATTCCTGATCATCACCTATAACACAACACATTTTTCTCTAGTTAAAAAAAAGCTAGATGCTCTACTAATATATTAGACACCTGGGGCTATATGATCCAGTTTATAGTTTCATAGTTGGTAGGGTAGGAAGGGACCTGAGCAGATCATCGAGTCTGACCCCCTGCCATGGCAGGAAAAAGTACTGGGGTCAAACAACCCCAGCAAGGTGTTTGCCTAGCCTCCTCTTAAAGACCCCCAGGGTAGGAGCCAGCACCACTTCACTTGGAAGTTGGTTCCAGCTCCTAGCCGCCCTGACTGTGAAGTCGCGCCTCCTGATGTTTACTCTGAATCTACCCTCTGCCAGCTTGTGACTTATTTCTTGTCACTCCTGGCAGTGCTCGGGGGAACAGGGACTCCCCCAATGCCTGCTGGTCCCCTCTGACTAGTTTGTAACAGGCCATTAGATCCCCCCTCAGCCTTCTCTTGTGGAGGCTGCACAGGTTCAGGTCCCATAGCCTCTCCTCATAGGGCCTGTTCTGCTGCCCCCGGTCATGCGAGTGGCCCTCCTCCGGACCCTCTCCATGCTGTCGACATCCCTCCTGAAGTGCAGTGCCCAGAACTGGATGCAGTACTCCATCTGTGGCCTGACCAGTGTCATATAGAGGGGGAGAATCACCTCCTTGGATGATGCATCTGTGGATGCATGACAAGGTATGGTTGGCCTTCCTGACAGCATCCCCACACTGCCGGCCCATGGTTCATCTTGGCATCAGTTCATCTTGGCATGGTTCATCTTGGCACTGCCGGTTCATCTTGGCATCAGTGATGACTCCAAGATCCTTTTGTGCATCTGCACTGACGAGAAGGGAGTTCCCCAGCCTGTAGGTATGGTGCTGGTTCTTCCTCCCCAGGTGCAGCACCTTGCACTTGTCAGTGTGAAACCCATCCTGTTCTCATCCGCCCATCCCTGTAACCTGTCTAGGTCTGATTACAGCCTATTCCTCCCTTCTAGTGTGCCCACATCCCCCTACATCTTAGTGTGATCAGCAAATTTGAACAGAGTGCTTTTTACCCCCTCATCCAAGTCGCTGATGAAGATGTTGAACAGTGTGGGCCTGAGGACTGAGCCCTGGGGGACCCACTGCCCACATCCCTCCAGGTTGAAAATGACCTGTCCACCACCACTCTCTGGGTGCGGCCGGCCAGCCAGTTAGCGACCCATTTGACTGTGTTGGTGTCAACACCACAGTCCCCTAGTTTTTTAATGAGAACGGGGGAGAGACAGTGTCAAAGACCTTCCTAAAATCCAGAAAGACTGTGTGCACTGCTACCCCTGCATCTAAGGATTGGTGACCTGGTTGTAGAAGGCCACCAGTTTGGCCTGACAGGACCTGCCTCTAATGAACCCATGTTGGTTGCCCCTAAGCATAACCTTCCCCTCCGGCCCCCTGTGGACATGCGCCACGATAATTCTCTCAGAAAGCTTACCCAGGATCGAGGTAAGACTAACTGGCCTATAGTTTCCCAGGTCCTCCTTCCTCCCTTTTTTGAAGATGGGAACCATGTTGGCCCTCTTCCAGTCCTCTGACACTACACCAGAGCACCACGAGTGCTCGTAGAGCCGTGCCAGGGGTCCCGCAATGACCTCAGCTAATTCCCTCAGCACCCTGTGGTGGAGATTGTCGGGACCAGCTGATTTAAATACATCCAGTCCCTCCAGACGTTCCCTGACTAGATCCTCCCTGAACCTTGGCCTGGGTATGCCTCCCCTGGGGCCTGAGGGGGTCCTGGTGGGGGGGTTGAGCCGGTCCCTGCTCAGGAAAATGGAGGCAAAGAAATTGTTAAATAGGTTAGCTTTGTGGTCTGGTGTGATGACAAGATTTCCTAGAGTGTCTTGCAGGGGCCCCACTTTCCCCGGTACCTTCTTTTTGCCCCCTATGTATTTAAAAAAGGACTTCTTGTTCTCCTTGATCCTGGTTGCTAGTCCCAGTTCCATCTCTGCCTTGGCCTTCCTGACCACCCCCCTGCAGCCCCGAGCAACCGCGGTATAGTCCTCCCTGGTGATGGCCTCTGCCTTCTATTGGGTGTACGCCTCCCTTTTAGCTAGAAGACATTCTCGGATGCTTTTGTTGAGCCATTGGGGCTTTTACACGCTCTTTCCTCCTTTGATCCGTGTTGGAATTACCTCCCTTTGGGCTTGGAGGATTGTCTCCTTAAGGATTTACCACTCTTCTTGGACACCTGGCTCCCCTCCCCTCCAGGACCTCAGTGCCTCCCCGACTATTCTACTTGCCTCATTATGATCAAATCAAAACAAATCCTTGCAATCATATTCTAGTATAACTTGATTGAAATGTGAAATCATTTGCTATATTATATATTACAACAACAACAAAACAAACCCAACAAACTAGGCAAAAATTATCATTTGAATTAAAAGGAATGGAAACTCATGGAACAGGTGATATTTTTATTAGACCAACAAAATATTTGCAAACAAATTATTTTATTTATTTGTGAGGTTTGGTCACACTTACTATGCCTGGTGAAGGATGGGTGTGCCTGAAAGCTTGCAAATAAAATAGTTTGTTTGAAAATATCTTGTTGGTCTAATAAAAGATATTGCTTCTTCCATGAGTTTTGACTCCTTTTGCCTTTAAACCACTATGGCTACAACCTGGATACCTGACACATTAGAATTAAATGCACTGGGAGGTGCCCGATTATTAAGGAAATGGAGGACCTAAACCTCTTATTCAGCCTCATAAAGCACAATCTAGCCTTCTTGGGCATCTTGACAGAGCATCCAACATTTCACTGACATTTGTTTCTATATCTGAGTTAATGTTCACCTGAGTCAAGGTTTACACACTTAAGTAAATGTGTTAGCTAGAGATAAAAAGGGAGAAGAGAGGCCAGAAGTAGCTAACAGACGACAACATTGCAGAAAAAAAGGATAGCTTGAGTAGTGCACCATCAAGATCTCTAAAAAAGAGATTACTAACACATATGGAGTGAAGAGAGATTAGCAGGAATCAAGTAGATTATAATGAGCCATGAAGTTAATTGACTTCCTTAGAACTGCCTGAATAGAAGTGCTGCTGCCACTGCAGGGCAATGGGTTTTAAACTTTAGTTGGAGCAGGAATTAACCCCTAAGCCCCTTGGATCCACACCTGTTGAGATCCACAGGCAAAACTTATTTATTCAACATGGCTTTCTCTCATGAACTTTTACCTGGGCAACCCCTTGCTCTCACCCCATAAACATAACCAACTACAAAAAAAAAAAAGTATCCCAGTAAACTAAGCAATGTCTGTCATGCTGGAAAAGGAAAACCTGGTTGCTGTTTCTCTTTTTATATACTTGGGAGCTGCCCAGTTATGCTCTAAATAGAGGACACACAGGTCCCTAGATAGAGTTCAGTGGCAGCTCAGTATTTCTCAAAAACAGCTTGGCTCTGTGTCCTCTCTTTTCTTTTTTCATGAGTAACAGAAGAAATAAAGCATCCATGGTTTGGTTAATTCAGCTTCTGAGCAAATCACTTGTTAGGTGCAGAGACCTCTGTGGTGAAGCTGTCTAAACTTTGCTGGGAAAAAAGCAGAATGGTTCAGATAAAATAGTATTCTATAGAAATGACCCGAAAATATTATTTAACGGATAATGGAATTATATGAAATATTTTCAATTAAATTCTATCATTAAATCATTCTATATAATTTAACAAAGAATGGTGTGCAAACCATGAAGTCCCATAAGATGACTTAGAAATTCTATAGAAAGGATTCTACAGACTTTTTTTGCATAAGGAAAACCCAGATGCTTTGTACTATGGAAATATATGAGACTCTTGTGATAAGTTAGAGCCTGAAACTAAAATTCATATTAATTACTAAAGTGATAAAACATTCCAGTTCATTATCTACCAAAAAGTGCAATAAATTTATACTAACTTGGCAACCATCCAACCATCCGCCATATTACCTTCAAAATGTTTTCCAGGAATATAAAAGAGAAGTATCATGTTTTCATTATACAAACATTACAGCACCTAATCTTGGGTTCTATTTATGCCACTTGCAGTAAACATGGTACTACATTTGTCAACTTAATGGGAATGTGCCTAGGCAGATTTGAATTACAGTTCAAGCCTGGAGGACTAAATTGATTTAAGTTAATCTGGCATTTTAAAGGAAATTATCATTATCTAATTCACAAAGAGCTATTTGAAATGGCTCTAAAGAAAGCTATTCCTCTTTTGCTTGGACCAATCACTCTGAAAGGTCACACGCTGCTAAGGAGGCCTCCTTAAACTGTGAAATAGCTTTGAAAATATTTTTATTAGCATCTAACTCAGATTGTAGCAACCATCTTTCTGAGACCAGTAACAGCTACCTGTGCCTGGGAGAGATGAAAGAGGACAGTAAGGTTTAGGAGACTGGGGCGTATCACAGACTTCCTGCACAACCTTAGGCAATTCAGCCAGAGGGCTGTGCAAGCGCTAGATTTTTTGGTGTGGTGCCAGAACCAAAAATTCTGAAAAATTATAGGTTTTTTTATTTATCAAAAATGAAAGTATCATTTCCTCCCTGCCGTGCATGTGTCATCCCCCTCCCCCCCACCCCAGGCGCCCCGTTCCCTTGCTCCCAAGTTTTTACTGACAATCGGGAAGACAAAGTAATTTCCTTTCAGGTGAAATGAGATGTTCATTTGAAATAAAACATTTTTTTTTCATTTTGTTCAGAAGTCCTGTTTTACATTTTCCCACAAGTTTAATTAGGCTAAACAGAGTGTGATTAACAGCATTAAAAATTCTAAAAATGAAATATTCTGACTTTAAAAAAAATATATTTTCTCAGTTCTCTTTGACTGAATCTATTCATTAAATTGGACCCAAATTTATCAGTAGTCCTACCAAACCGTGTTTTTCAGTGAATAAGTTATTTGCCAAAAATAAAGGCAAGTCACTTTGGGCCAAATTTTACTGGTATTTATTTGCCTATAGCTAAGTGGTTTCAATAGAAGTCAGACATCTAAATACCTTAATCTCTGTGCTTTGTCAGTAGCTATTGTGCCATTTTTCTATGTAAAGTTGCTTTCCAGTAGTGGTCTCCAAAAAGAAATGACTAACAGGTGGCCATGTGTTAACAAATATTTAATATTTGATAAAGGGCACAAGGACTGTAACAAATGCCCCTTGTAGAATGCAAGCCATTGAGTTTCAACAAGTGTTTTGTTTCCATTTGAGCCATAGCACGTTTCTTGGGAAGACATCTATTCTTAACATAAAGGTTTTAAGTCATGGGAAATCAACACTAAGTAAAGTGTTAGGCAGGAAAGGTTCATTAGGTAGATGTGATATCTTTTATTAGACCAACTAAATAGTTGGAAAAATGTTTTTTGCAAGTTTTTGAGCACAAACATTCTGCTTCAGGCAATGGGAGACTGCTGATGTTATGAGTTCTCCAAGCTAGAAAAGGAGCTAGGGTAAACAAGACGTCTGTGAAAATGCAAATAAGTAAAATGTTCTCACTCCAAGGTTGGCTGGCCCTTTTGGGGGAGCTAAGCGCTCTCACCCTCAAAGAGGAATCAGCTGCCTCTGGGCTAAGATTAAGTCAGGGGTGGGCAAAATATCACCGGTGGGCTGGATCTGGCCCACCAGACCATTCTATCTGGCCTGTGGGGCCCCTAAAACATTTAGAAAATTAGTTATTATCTGCCCCTGGCTGCCTGTCAAAGATGACAAGGCGCCAGCGGCAGCAGGACTCAGGAGGAGCCAGCCGCAGGACCTAGGGGTAGCAAAACCCAACAGCTACAGCATCAAGGCCCCCCACAGCCCCAACCAGAAGCCTCTGCCCTGCAACCCTGGGGTGATTCCCCCACCCTCATGCAACTCAGCTAAGAACACGGGGGGAGGAAAGGACTGTTGGTGATTGCCCCTGTCCTCAAGGCTGGGCTGGCTCCTGCTGCATCCCGCAGACCCGGCCATGCAGCCAGGAACCATGTGGTGCTGGAGCAGCTGGTGAGTGGGCAGGGGGGTAGAGAGAAGTGGCATCAGCAGGTGGGAAAGTGAGGAAATGGCGGTTGCAGTGGCAGCAGGCAGCAGGCAGGAGTGCAGTGAAAGCTGGGTTGGGGTGCGGGGTCCACACCGGTGCCCCGGGGCCAGAGCTGGTAGGGGTTCAGGATGGAGCAGCACAAGCATGGGGCCTGGGCTGACTCTGCCCCTTGTCCTGCTGGTGCAGCTTGGCCCAGGTCCATAGAGTACCTGACAGCCCATGCCTCATGTTTCTGCCACCCTGCCCTGGGCCCCTGCCAGCCCTGGCCAAAGGGCACCAGCACAGGACCTATGCTCCTGCCCAGCTGTCCATGGACTCCCGCCCACTGCCACTTGCTCCCCTACCTGCCACTGCTGCAACCACTATTTCCCCGCTTGCCCACATGTGGCTTCTACCCCTTTCCCCCTACCCCAGCTGCTGCCCAGTTGGCCACTCCGGCACCATGCACTTCCTGGCTGCATGGCTAGGTCTGCAGAATGCAGCTGGAACTGGCCTTGCCTGGGCCCTTTATTCCTGGCTGGCTCTGTGCAGTGCTGGCTGGGCCGGGCCAGCTTCTGCTGAATTTTGCAGACCCAGCTGTGCAACCAGGTAGCATATTGTGCTGGAGCAGCTGGTGAGGGTTGTGGGGGGGGAATGGGAGAGTCAGGGAAGTGGCAGTGGTGAGCAGTAAGGTAGGGATGTGGCAGGAGAAGGGCAGCAGTGGCAGACAACAGGAAGGAAAGTGGTGGTGACTTGGGCTGGTGCCCCAGGACCAGCAGTGGCAGGAGTGCTGAGCCTAGGCTGGTAGGAGCAGTGGTAGGCACTCCATTCGCTGCTGGCCCTGAGTGCCTCGAGGCCTCATGGCCTGGTGCTGCTCCTGGTGGCAGAGGCAGTGGGTACCCACATCCCTTATGCACCTCCCGCATCCCCTGACACATCCCAGCCACCCTCCCCCTCCACACATGCCACAACCCTCCCCAGCCACCCTCCCCCTACACACTCACATTTCCCCACAAGCCCCATACCCACCTACACCCCACATATCTACACACACCCATACCCTGCCAAACCCCCCCACACCCACCCGACACCTATGCACCCCCCCACACACGCACAACCTCCCCCGCAGCCCACATACCCAAACACCTACAGCCCCCCACAAACCTATACCCACACACACCCCCGAGCGTCACCACAATATACAAGAGTAAGACTTCATTTTCAACTATTATACAATCACCTCTATATGCACTATGCAAACGCATGTAAATCAAGACAAAAATCTCTTTTGAAGTCAAATTAATGAATGTTGCAGTAGATGTTTGATTTTTAGAATATAATTTGGTATTCTTCTGGTTCCAAGATGGCAAAACCCCTTACTGAAAGGAGCACTTCTGGGGTCAAGGGGAAGGACTTCTGGTGACAAAGGTCGCGGTTGGGGGTGGGACGTCTAGTCCCAAGATGGTGACCAGGGGGCATAGCACCTGTCAAGGAGCAGGGTTACCCATGCAGCCCTCAACAGCTTGCCAAAACTTAGTAAGTGGAAGTTTGTGGTTATGAGACTAGATGTGGTATTTTATATTTGAAGTCTAAAACCACACCCTGCAGGAAGGACCAGAGCAGACATTAGGAATATATGGGATTAGATACTTCTGGTTGGAAGACTGGTCAGCAGCCCTGCAGTCCCAGTGGCTATCTACAGTTTATCACTTTCCTTTGTCTGAATGTGTTTGGTTTATGTCTCCAGCCAGTCTGACCTTTCCCAGCCACTGTGGTGTTCAGTACATGGTTTGTAGTCGAGATCACTACATGGACAAGTGGCGTTCAGTGAACAAAACATAGTAACCCTAATATTGTCCTCACTTGCAGCAGCTCAGGAAAAGCTAAGTGTACTGTTTCTATGATGCTCTGTCCTGCTGCTGTGGTTTCAGTCCATGTGATGATGGCTGTGATACACCATGGGCAACTCCAATGGGGTGAGACGAGAGGCAGGCCCCTTGCATGATCAGGGGCAGCAGGGCAGGCCCTACGAGGAGAGGTTACAGGACCTGAACTTGTTCAGCCTCCACAAGAGAAGGCTGAGGGGGGATCTAGTGGCCTGTTACAAACTAGTCAGAGGGGACCAGCAGGCATTGGGGGAGTCCCTGTTCCCCCGAGCACTGCCAGGAGTGACTAGAAATGACGGTCACAAGCTGGCAGAGGGTAGATTCAGACTAGACATCAGGAGGTGCTACTTCACGGTCAGGGCGGCTAGGAGCTGGAACCAACTTCCAAGAGAAGTGGTGCTGGCTCCTACCCTGGGGGTCTTGAAGAGGAGGCTGGATGAACACCTTGCTGGGGTCGTTTGACCCCAGTACTCTTTCCTGCCATGGCAGGGGGTCGGACTTGATGATCTGCTCAGGTCCCTTCTGACCCTACTCACTATGAAACTATGATAATGATGCAAGCATCAAAGCCTCAAGACTATTTTGAGATTCATCTGGCACTTAAGAATTGCAGCGTTTCAAGTGTGACTCAATGGAATATGGCTGATGTGGTCTCAGCTGAATTCAGATACACGCCACCTAGACAGAAGTGGTATGCAACCACTTCTAGGCACTAACACTTGCATTATTACAGGAATTAGTTCATATCAAAATACATGTTTCTGTACTACTAGCTGCATGTAGACTGAAATCAACTTAAGCAACGGGGCTTTTTCTGACATCCACTAAATTCAGTGGGAGTTCTCCTAGGAGTCAATGAAACTTTAATTAGGTTAACAACTCTTACCTGTCTCATCATCTTTCAGAAAGAATAAAACCAGCGTTATACAACTACAAGTATAACTTAAGCAGCATGCTGTTGTCACCAGTGCAAACTGTTCTTCTGTAAAATGAGTTGTACAGACATCAGTAGTGTAAGAGTGATGTTGTAGCCGTGATGGTCCAGAAATTATGTGGGATGCAAGGATTTCTTGGGGTGATATGTTTTATTGGACTGACTACATCATTGGAATAGAGTTAGATGATCTTTGGAATGCAAGACCTTCTTCCTCAGGTCTGATCACAAGGGGCCAGGCACAGCATAGTAAAGGACAGCTGTGGAAGTGGGGTGAGAAAAATGTCAGTCTGTAGTGGCTAATTTAAAATCAGAAAATAAAAACTGACAATCTCAATACAAAACATCAAGCAATGCAAATGTAGGGGGTTACTGGATCCTACCCCTCTGAATCATGCCTTTCACAGTACAGTTTTATTGTGTGCAGTGAAATACAACTCTGCCATTTGTACCCTAGTGAACCATTCCATGAGGGTTTCCATCTAGGAGACCCCAGAGCATAGATGTAGGCGAAGATGACAGTATTACATTTCCTGAGTTAGTATAGATACCATGCCAGACCCTCAGCAGGAGGAATTGTCATCAGCTGATACCAATGCTGGATACTGCTCAGTTGTTTAAATTAGGAGAAATTTGCTAGCTGGATTTGATTACCAGTGTTTGCGACCCTGGCACTGCAAACAATCCACTCCTTGTATACCTGTGTCCTATCCCACTGAAAGGAAAGACACACCTGTGTTTAAAGTAAATGCCAGGGCTAGATAAGAGTGAAATCCAGTACCCTGTTGCATTCTGGGATCCTGCTGGATCCTGGGCAAGTCACTAAAGTGGAATTTAGGCATCTAAGTCCATGAGGCTGATCCAGAAACCCTGCTTACCTGCTCAGGCAAATAAACTAGGTATTCTTCTTGTCCATCCCTACTGGGTTTGAAGAATCAGGGTCACCGGCAGGATAATTGGTCCCCAGCTGACTCTGACTGCATTGGGCCTGGCTGCCAGTTATACCCAGCTGGTCCCCATTATCTGCAGGGGTGTAGCCACCTGAGTGTGAGTGGCAAGTTTCCCAGTGTTTTCAGGCTATTCACCACATGCCTCAGATGCTTTTCTGTGTAGCTCTTGGCTGGATTGCTGTCTAGCTCCTAGTCTGGCTCCTGGTTTTTGACGCTGCTGGCTCATAACTCCAGCATCACGTTGTGACTGTCTCCATCCTGGTTATGCTGCTAACACAAGGGACCTATTGAGGTATGCATATTCTGCATCAGCGGGCAGAAATTCAGTAGATGCAGCCGTCTCATTCACAGCGTTAGTGATGGTGTTGTCCCTTTCATCTAAGAGTTTGAGGTTTGAGTCCTTAGCTAGCTGGGGAGACCTAAATTGTGAACCCGGCTTAGCTTGAGGATGCTCAAACCGGCACCGTTTGGCTCCTAGCAGACAATATAAGTGGCTTTGGCATTGGCAAATCTTCTCCCCACTCCTGCTGAAGCAAAGTATTCATGATTCACTGGGTCAAAAAGAAACAGTATGTGGGAGCGTACCTGTAGTGATTTGGGAATTTGACAGGGAGTCTCGGTTTCTAATCTTTGCTCAAGGTCTGATGACACTTCTTATCAAAGTCACTCTTTAAGTTAAAGCACTTAAAGCTGGCTATGCAGTGTGGATAGGAATCTAGGTCTTTCTCCCCCTCTCTGGTAAGTGTCCTACTTAACTAGACGAGAGAGCCGCATTTTTTTTTTTTTTTTGTGTTTCTTCTTTCTGCCCCAATGAATCCTGAATACTTGTTTGCAAAGTGGCACAGCTTCAACACTTGGCATGGAGAGTGGTTTCTCCCTTCCCAGAACAGCCAATAGCCAGGTATTTAGTGTTCACTTAACAGCTGAACAATGGGGGTTTGACCCCCCCCCCCGAACAACCTGTATTTTTAAAAAGAGTAATTAAGGCCCCTAAATTCAGGAGGAGGCTGTAAACTGTGAATCCTGATCAAAGCTGCAAGAAGTGACTTAGCATCTGTTGCCTAGGAGATGGGTAGAATTTAAGGCTTCCTTCTCATCTTGTTGGTCTAATAAAAGATATCACCTCTGTCCATGAGCCCTGATTGCTTTTTCCTCTAGATCAATATGACTACAACCTGGATACCTTCCTTCTCCTCAGCACTTACTATTAGCTGCCTTGTGCTATTGCTTGCTGTTGGGAATTCCTCAGGTATTTTTCTCTTCCTTCCAGCATCATACAGAAAGACGAGTTGTCCAACTTCTACTACAGCAGCCAAGCACCTAAACATCATGATGCCAAAGTCCCTTTGTGCATCTAGCCCCTAGATACTTTGTGCCTTAGTTTCCCAGCTGCGAAATGTGGTGTTGTGTGTGTAAAAAATCATGAAGATACTGTCCTGGGAACATTGTATGCATGTCTAAGGTTACACAATTATAGTGGCATGGATACGTTGGCTTCGAATGTGAAAAAGTGTGGCTGTGCTAGTAAAATCCCTGGTGTAGATGCTGCAATACTGACAGAAGGGTGCTTTTGTCAGCTTAGTTTGTATTTGATGAGGAAGCAGAAAAACACCCTTTCTGTTGGCATATGCTCCGTGCACAGAAGCTTGGCCACCAGCATAGCTGTGCCAGTACAGCTGTCGTAGTGAAGGCAAAGCTAGAGACCGATGTTGAAATTAGTTGGTCTCCATGTACTTGCCAGAGTCTAGATGCATGGGCTGCCTTGTAGGATAGGGTCTTCAGTTTGTAGAAATGGAACTGAGCTCTGATTTTAAGCTGATACCCAAGTAAGTGCATTTAGAGAAATACTTATGGATGATAAATACTTTAATGGTTGTATTTCAGATCCAGAAAGAATAAGGTCACTATGATACTGCATTCCCATGAAATCGCTGTTGACTGTCGTATATGTTTAAACATAAAATATAGTAGGAGTTTTACAGCTTACTTGCTGAGACAGCAAAGACAATTAATCATAGCACTGTTGCATTCAATAAGGTTTTTATAATCTAAGTTGCAAATTACCAGCCACAATATTTAGGTCAATTAACAATGTAAACCTGAACTGAATTACTGACTTTCTAGTGCT